>NC_052502.1:21777685-22152511 GCF_016617805.1 Bactrocera tryoni
CGTTGAAAGAACATTCTTTGATATTTATTTTTTGAAGATAATCTCTTTCAAATGTTGGACGCGGCCACGTCTCTTTCTTTCGACTGGTATCTGGCGAATGACACGAGTGATGTTTCGCTCCAAGGCCTGAATCGAAGATTGACCGCTCAGACTTTGGACTTTACATATCGCCACAGGAATAAGTTCAACGGTGTGATATCACACGAGTTTGGTGACCAATCGATCGGCCAAAAACACGAAATTATCTGCTCACCGAAGTGTTCTTCTAAGGGGTTAGGGATAGTCAGAGGCACGAAAAAATGAGAATTTTCAGTATTTTTTTACTTTTAAATCGTGTTATTTTACAAAAGTAGTAATATGGCATGCTTATAGAATGTGTTGACTTAAAGTCACGAAAATTAAAACAAAAAAAATAATAATTTCCAAAGTTATAGTTGTTTGTGTTGACCCAGTTCCAAAAAAAGGTACTTGCGGTGACAATCATATGTAAGTCCTTGAAGATTCGTCTAAAATCAATCGGATAAAAAACATTAGTTTTATAAATAGATAAACTCAGGCCCGATCGAAGGATTTTTATTCTCAAAATTTAATTTAACTTTTGAAAAAAAAAATTCCTTCGATCAGGCTCGAGTTTACGGAGGCTGCTATATATATTTCTGGCCTAGGCAACACTAAGTGTTAAATTAAAATAATTAGAGCTGGGGGAGAGACAGGTGTAAAAAAAAAATGGCGCATCTTGGTGACATTGATCCTGATTCTCCTGGTGGTCTGAAAAAAAAAAATCAAAAGAAATTCATAATCAGTAAGAATGCTGTTATAGTCCCAACCTCAGGGAATACGAAAATTTTTTTTTTTTTGAAAAATGCCGACTGCCTGAAAATACAAATCATTTTTACGCTTTTTTGAAATTCCTGAATTTTTTAAAATACAGTAATACCCTTCGACTTACGCTACCCCCGTTTTACGCGAATTCGAAGATACGCGGTTTTCATTTCGGATTGCCGCGCGCATCGGCCTCTCAGTTCCGCCCAATCAGCGTTCAATTTGCGACAGGCTTTAAACGTGTTCCGCGTGAAATTGTTTTAAGCGCGCAGCGCGGTTTTACTTTATATTTCTAATTATGTCGTCTAAAGAACGAAAAATGAGTCATTTGAGCCTAACAACAAGAAAAGAAAAACACTTTGTCTTTGGAGCGTAAACCTGAATATAATTAAAGACTTTGAAGCAAAAATGAAAATTTGCGGACTGGTTAAAGAAATTTGACCTACCGGAATCAACAGTCCGAACGAGTCGGGTAAAGGTAAAAAGAAAATTATGACCGCTTCAGTGAAAGAAAGGGCTCAATCTTTTGAGATTCAAGTATCATCCGTAAAGCGTCACGGTATTATCGCACAGATGGAAACATTGGCTACAGTCATAGTGGCGATAATCAAGTAAGAGTGAAAAAATCGGTCCTGTCGATCAAAATACAGGCTTCCTCACAAAGCAGATTTTTGAAACTACAAAGAAGAAGCTGGGGAGGCAGGCGCGAAAATGAAGTGTTTAAAGCTAGTGAACGGCTGGTTCAGCCGATTTAAGAGTCGTTGTAATTGGCATAGCATCGCAGAGAGCGGAGAAGCGGCAAAGCGCTGATAAAGAATCTGCATCTCTATCCAGAAAAATTCAAAATAATGATAGATGAAGGTGGCTACACTAGTCGAAACTATTTCAACGCATGGGTAGAAACAGGTCTTTTTGGAAGAAAAATGTCCCTAAAAGAACTTTATTGCCGAAGAGAAAACTTTCCAGGTTTTAAAGCCGCTGGTGATCGATTAACAGTGATGGTTATAAAGCGAATGCAGCTGGAGATTGTAAGTTAAAACCTCTCTTAGTTTATCGCTCAGAAAATCCAAGAGCCTTGAAAAATAAATCTAAAGCTGGTTTGCCTGTCATTTTGGAAGTCTAATGCAAAGCTTGGGTGATGCTTCTCTTTTGAAGACTGGTTTGGGCCATCATTTTATTCCTCCTGAAGTCGAACGCTACTGCCGATTAAAAGAAATCCCATTTAAAAGTGATGCTACTAATTGACAATGCGCCAGGTCATCCTCCCGCACTTACTAATTAATTTCCGATCCACATTATTGGAAGTTGCATTTTTACAATTCAAACACTACCAGCTTGCTTTCAACCAATGGACCAGGGAGTCAATTTAAACATTTAAAGCTTACTACATCATGGCGGTCATACCTGCACATCTACATTGAAGCTATGAGAGACAAAACAATGAGCTTTCTGTTCAAAAGACTTTTTGGAAGCAATTCAATGTTTTAGATGTTGTAGAATTATTGGACAATCTTGGAATGAGGTTTCACAAAAACTCTCAATGGTGTCTGGAAAAAACTGTGTCCATTTTTCACTTCGAAACTCAAGGAGAAACCATTTCAGATCCCGAACAAATCGATAGCATATAGAAGAAGTGGTCGATATCGCCAAGCAACCAACTTTAGAGGTCGATAATGATGACGTTCAAGAATTGCTAGATTCACACAATCAAGAGCTAACAATTGTGAGGTTATAAAAAATGCGTAAGTATGGAGCAAGATATTGACCAAACTGATCTCGCTAGACCCAGTTGAATCGGTAAATCAAATGACAATTGCAGAAAGCTTAACAGAAGGGCTCAATTCAATTGAAAAGAGGGTTAAGCAAATTTTAGAAAAATTGATTCTAATGAAGAACGCATTTCTACTACAAAGAGCAGGGATAAAAAATTACTGGTATGCTACGAGGAAGCTCTTTACGTGGAAAGAAGAAAAATTTAACTCGTCCAAACTTGCACTGTTAGAATTATATGAAGCCTTCTGACATCAAAATAACTTCGGTTTAGCTTTGCATTTTATTCACTTAACAATGTAATATTTTTATTATCCTACACTCTTTATTAAACATTTTTCTCTTCTAAATTATTGTTTTCTTTTAAACTCTGGTCCCGATTAAACAAACTTTATATGTATTTATATGCAACGTTGAACCCCGACTTACGCGAATTCGACTTATCGGCGTAAACTGCTCAGTTTACACCTATCGCGTAAGTCCGGGGAATATTCCACTGTATTAAAAACAAAAATTTTGACACGATGCTAGTAGGAACGATAAGGGATTATATAAAGAAGGTTCACACAAAATTTCAAGAAAATCGGTTGTATATAACTTGAGATAATGCCGGTACCGTGTATAAAAAAAGTAGTGTCGAGAAAAACGCGTTTAAAAAATTCGATACGGCCGAACCGGACTAGGTACTGCGCCATTAAAGCAACAGTAGCTCTTAAAATAATTTTAATTTTTAAAAATCCTTTGGAGGACATCTTAAGGGTCTAAACTTTAAATATATGAAAAAAAATCGAATTTTTCAAAATTCTAGAGCAGAATACCCCCTTAAGGGAGAAAAGGTCATGTGAAAAGTTTCATATCGATATCTCAAAAATTGTTTTTTTTTTAATATATTTACTATATAACTAACATGTGTATATAGAGGCTTCCAGTCATCATTTTCTAATTCACATTTTTCTAATTCTCATCATTTTGATGAAATTTTACCATATTCAAAAAATCATCTATTTACACACAAACATACTTATTTTTGTGCTTGCCATTGTTGTTGTTGTTGTTGAGAACGTTTGTGCCGTATGCGTTGTTGACATGCAACTAATAGCAAACGGCGAACTTCAAACAAGCAAACAACACCGCCAGCCATGTGAGCGGGGAAGCGAGTGAATGAAGTAGCAGCAACAGCAACATCTACTAACAAACACTGGAAGCAATTCAAAATGTAAAAAAATGAGAAAAAATTGAAATGGCTTGTTCAGCGGTAAGTACAAGCTCTACAAAGCTAAGGAGATTCATTTAGTGTGCTTGCCGGAAGCGAGTGCAAAGATGCACAAGCTCACACATTCACACATACTATCGCATTCGCACACACGCTCGTATTCTTACACATTCGCATGTGTAGCAAAATTTTCGACAACGCAGCCTTGCAACAGTATGTGTGTGTATGTCAACATACCTTACAATAACAAAAAATTAAATTAAAAAATTTTAAAACTTTCAGTTTCTCCCTGTTGTGAGCGTCGACTTTTGAAGGCCAACTGAAACATGCTGGCGCTTGATTAAAGGCATTTGTTCAAAAATATTTTCATCGGTAAATGAAATGTTCATTAAAAGTCTGAAATAACGGGAGCTTTTAACGTTGTAAAATAGAAATATTTTTATGAAAAAATTTATGTTTGAAGAGAGAGAGATGATTTTTAGTAGAAATAAGCGTCGTTCCCCCTGGAACCACGTTAGCATTCTTTCAGAGTTGCATTTCATTTTTCTTATTAAAAGGTTTACATTTGCACAACTGCGTCCAGGTCCCGCTTTTAGCTGTTTGCAGTTTGCCTTGCCCTCGAGCATGATGCTCATTAAATTGTTCACTTTTATTGAGTCAAGCAGGTTTTCTACGGTGGTGCGTTACCGTTGGCATTGCTCACATTGAAATAATATGTGTTCAGCGTCGTCTTCTGTGACGTCGTTTTATATACAAGGCGCCTCTTCGACTCTTCTCTTTCCAGGGAGGTACTTTTTGAAGTATCCGTGACCGGAGAGCAGTTGTGTTGTGTAGAAGTCGAATTCTCTAAATTTACGAACTTTCCATAAGTTTAGAACTCCTATAAGTCTGGCCACCCATCTGCCGCGACTCTTATTCTTCCATCTTCCTTTAGATTTCTTCGCGCTTTTTTGTGTATCGGGCTGTAGTTATTGCTACAGTGTCGGCCGCGTACCCAATTAAGTACGATTTGTCTTAAATGTCAAGTTTTAGTTTAGGGTCGTAGCTGATATTCCATAGGTCTGGGCATAAAATGGATCTTTGTGCTGATCATGACGTAAACGTTATTTGTCGTGATCGCTCTCTGTAGTTTGGTACAGCAGTTTTCCATTAGTAAGGTAGTTCCCTCCTACAGCTCTGAGGTAGTCGGAGACACTAAAGTTTTATTCTAGAGCGCCGGTCATGTCCTCCCATTTAGCGCTGTTGAAGGCGTTTAGGATGTCCCAGATCGCCAGCAAAACAATTCTTTTGTATTTTGGTATCTACGCTGTGCGGCTTCTGTACTTTCAATGACGCATCTGATAGCTCTTAAAGTTGACCTGTTGAGTTTAAACCCATATTGTTTTTGGGAGAGTACTCCGTTATCGTTGATGACCGCTTCGAATTTAGATTTAAGAAGCCTTTAATAAAGCTTTAGCGCTGTACTGATATCGATAATTCTCGTTGTCTCACGGTCGAAGTCGAAACACAGATCTTAACTTCCACGAACTTTCTAAAGGAAACGTGCTTTTTATTTTTTTTTTTTTTTGTTTTCTGCAACCAGGGTATACAATTATTTGTGGTTGTTTTTGTTATAAAATTTCGGGGTCTGGGTCAAAAAAAAACATTCATTAGCTAAAGATATAAATTGAGTGATTTTAACTAAAAAAACGCTCATGTATATACATTTTGACAAAAATTGTAATTAAATTCTCGGGATAAATGAGGATTTGCTGAGTTGACAAGACAGTACTATGCCAGCTTGTTTGCAGGAGCTGCGCAAGTCAGTACACCTCAGTGGAGCGTTGCGATTTTTACAATGGATAAAAATATCGAACAAAGAATGTGTCTCAAATTTTGTATTTCTAAACAAACTTCGAGTGCGGAATTGACGAAATGAATGTTTGCTTACTGTGATTCAGTTTTATCAAAAAGCACAAGCCCACAAGTGGTACAAAGCTTTCAAAGACGGTCCAGAGATCGTTGAAGACATGCCTAGTTCTGGACGACCTTAGACCTATTCAACTGATGAATATATTAAAAAAGTGAGAGATATAGTGAAAGTCGTCTGACAGGTGTTAGAGAGATTACACATTCATGGAAAGTGAAGGTGATTTTCATTGCTTTATTCGATATTCTTCGTTTTGTGCGTCATGAATTTGTTCCGGAGGGTTAGACGGCCAATAAGTAGTTCTATTTAGCCGTATTGAGTGGTCTGCATGAGAACATCCGTCAGAAACGGCCAAAAATGTGGAAGAGTAATTCATGGATTTTACGCGATGATAACGCACCATCGCATCGAGCCGATCGATTGTGACCGAATTTAAAAACGTAATGAATACCATCGATCAATTACCGTATTCACCAGATTATGCCATGTGATTTTTTCTTGTTTCCCAAACAGAAATTGCCACTCCGTGAAACCCGTTTTCAGTCGATCGAAGAGATAATACAAAATTCGTTCAAGGAGTTGAATGCCAATCCAAAAAGTGCTTATGAAAAGTGTTTCGAGGACTGAAAAAATCGTTCGCATAAGTGTATGACATCTGGTGGGGTTGAAGGCGACAAAATAAATATTGATGAATAACTTAATAATTTGTAATAATATATAATAATATATAATAAATTTAAAATTTTGTATCACAATTACATATGTGTATCAACTTTTATGAAGACAACAATTATTATTTAATTACTTTAATAAAATGTTTTTGGTTTTTAATTATTCAGGTCCGTATTTATAGGTATATAGGTCTTTATAAGAGGCATATTTCAGGTCTTTGTATTATATATTTTTTAACGAAAATTTAATTTAAAATAATTATTGAACTTCCTAAAGTTTGCAATTTATAATTGAAGTAATAACTTTTATATATTATATTTATTCTAAATCTAATATATTAATTAATGGAAATAAGATTTTTTTGTTTTAATATTTTCGGATCAGTGCCCGGACTTCCTTTACAATGAGCAGTCGAATCGAAGATATTGAAGCTGAGAAAACAACTAACTCGTTAGTAACAACGGATTGAGATACCTTGCTAATTATTTTCCCAGAGGCAAACTGTTCCAATAACCAAGCTCACTTTTGACTTTCCAACGCATCAACAACCTGGTTGTCAGAGAGGACCAAAAACGACGCAGCTCAGAACTCATAATAATCGTTGGTTATATGTTTACATGTCATTAAATTGAAGAGAATTAAGAAACTCCTATTTCCTGGTACTGTTTACTTTTCTTAACAATAAGAGACTATGCAGAATTTTTACGATTTTATCCAACAAAAATATATTACACCTTGCACCTATAAATTATTTGTAAAAAATATTACTTTCTATATATAAATATATGTTACATACTTAAAAACCAGTTAAATTTGTTGTCTTTTATTTATTTTGGTAATGCGCGCAGTTGCTTCTTACAATGCTTCAATATACTTATTTTTAATGCAATTGCTGTTGCTGTTTGTTGTGCTTTCGCTTTGACCAGAACCATTTCCATTTCCGTTTCCGTTTGACAGCAAAAGAAGTTCAGCGTCAAGCAGTGATTGCAGCAAAAAAAGTTGTGGCAATGAATGGCTGCTAAAACTATTTAGTATTTCAAATGCTTCCTTGCTTTCAAGCTCGCTTGCTTCGTTTGTTGAGCAGCCAAAAAAGTCAGTTTTTTCCCGCGCCACTTTTCCTTGCTTTTGGACACTAACTTCTGACGTTTGAGTTTAAATTTTATTTTTATTTTCGTTGCAATTCATTTTGTCGCTTTATTTTATTGTTGATTTTTCGCTTTGAGTGCTTTTTCGGCATTAGAAAACATTAAAAAATCATTAGAAGTATCTAAACAGCTATTTTCTATTTCCTTTGTTTCCTTTGTAGAAATGCAATTTTTATTTTAAATTTTCCTTTTAAATTTTAGAATTAATTTTTATTCTTATGTTTATTTAAATTTTATATTTTTAATCTAAATTAAATTTTATATTTTTCCAAAAATTTTAAATTAAATTTTTCATAAAACTTCAAATTAATTTTTTTTTAATTTTCTTTTCTAAGATCGGAAGAGCACACGTCTTTCATAAAATTTCAAATTAATTTTTTTTTGACTTTCTTTTCTATTTTTTATTATTTTATAAATTTTTCATAAAATTTCAAATTAATTTTTTTTTAAATTTTCTTTTCTATTTTTTATTTTTTATATTATATTTATTTTGATTATTTTATACATTTTATTTAATATTTTTTTTAATTTTATATTTTTATTTCAATTTTTTTTTTAATTTTTCTTTTTACAATTTTTTAATTTTTTTATTTTAATTTATTTACAATTTCTATGTTAAATTTAAAGTTTAGTTTTGCATTAATTTAAATTTTTTATCCTAATCTCAAAATTTTTTGTAATGTTATATTTTTATTTTAAATTTTCATTTTTTTTAAATTTATTTTTTAATTTTATGTTTATTTTCTAAATAATTAAATTTTGAATTTAATTTTTTCCCAAGTAATATTTACATTTCATATTTTTATTGTAATTTTTTCCAATTTTCTTTTTGGGTTTAAAAATTTCTTTTTTAATTTTTCTTAAAATTTTTGTAATTTCATACTTTTGTTTTAATTTTTTCTAAATTTTTATTAGCTTTTTAGTCTTATATTTTTTTTTCAAATAATTTTATTTTAAATATCATTTTTCCCAATTTTATCATTTCAAATTATTTCATAGGCGCTTTTTAAATTTTAAGTTCAATATAGTATTTAATTTGTTTTCTGTTTTTTTAGATATAATTTTTTCGCAAATTTCTAATTTTAAACTAAATTTTGTATCTTTTTCTCTAATTTTTTTGTAATAGTATATGTATTTTCATTTTATTTTTTCATATTTTTTTATTTAAATTTAAATTTACTTAAAATTTAATTTTTATTTTCCAAAGAATTAAATTTTGAATTTATTTTTTACCCTAGTAATATTTACATTTTTTATTTTAATTTTTTCCAATTTGTTATTCAAATTTTAATTTAAAGTTTGTGTTTTATTTGTTTTCAATTTTTTAAATATCATATTTGTTAAAATTTTTATTTTCAATTTCCTTTGCTAATTTTAATTTTATTTATTTTTATTATTCTTATTTTTTATTTATGTCTTGTTTTTTTAATAGCATATTTTTATTTTATATATTTTTTATTTTTTTTTAGTTTTATTTTCTTTATTTCTTTCCATTTTTTGAAAAAATTTATTCCTAATTTTTATTTTCACTATTCTCTTACATTTTCATTAAAGTTCTCTTTATATTTTTCCCCTATTTTTTATTTTATTTATTTATTTTAATATTTCCATAATTGTTATTTCCAATTTTATTTTAAATAGTAGTTTTTTTTATTTTTACTAAACACATTTTTTCATTAAAGATTTAAATTTTTTTTTTGAAATTTTTATTTAGATTTTTTCATCTATTTTTTATATACAAATATTTCGTATATGTTTTTCTTAATTTTAAATTTATTTAAAAAGTTTTATTTTAATATTTCCATAATTTTTATTTCCCATTTAATTGAATTTAACATTTTAAATTTATTTACTTTAATTTAATTATAGCCATTTTTTTCTAATTTTAAATTTTAATTTTTATGTTTTATATTTACTTTTTCTTGTCTTTTTTATTTTCAATTTTGCACTTTAATTGCAATTTATTTGATAATTTGCATTTAAAAGTTCATTTTTAATTTTATTTCCAATTTTCTATTTTAATATATGTATGTAGTATATATATTTTTAGATCGGAAGTTTTATTTAAATTTTAATTTTTTATAATATTTTTCTAATTTAATTAATTTCAAACCACGCCCCCTAATTATTTTTATTCAATAAAAATCATTTCCATTAAATGCACTCATTGCCATGCATGCACGCTGCTTATTAGAATTACTCACTCACACACACAGCACACACGCGGCGGCGTCCCACAAAAATCCAAATTTCAAATAGTCGCATTTGCACCAGGCACCCAGCATCGATAGCAGGTGGCTGCAAAAATTATTTTGTGGCCGCCAGTGCACCCTGCACCAGTACGCCTGCGCATATGCAGCATTTTGCGCCACCCAGTTACAGGCGGCAAACCATCGCTGCAGCAAATGCACCCTGTTGGGAGCGCCAGCGCATATGCTACGTTTACTTACCACTGATTTACTACTGATTTACCTGTTGTATGTGCCAAATGAGAAGTCATTTCGAGTTTTTGTTTAATTATTTATAAAAAAATTATATTTAATACTCATAATATTAATAATACATTGTATTTGCAATTATAATTCTATATTTATATATATATTTATATCTATGTATATAATTATATTATTTTATTACTATGCAAGTATGTAGCTTATTGTATATGTTTAGGTGTATGTGTGTATGTGTTTGCATAGCTATCAATTTAATACGTACAATACGCATACACAGCGGTATGACACCGTTAACGGTGCTAATTTACTTCGACCACAATTTGTTTGTTAATTTCGCTTTGTTTTGCTTTCGGATTTTTTGCATTTTTTTCATTTCCGCTTATTTGCTAGCTACAAATATAATTGTTTCGATTTACATATTTATGTATGCGTGTGTGAGTAATGGTTGCGGGTGTGTTTTCTTGTTGCATTTTTTATAAATAATTATTTCTAGCTTCGTTATTGTTGTTTGTATGTGTGTGTGTGTGTGTTTGTTGTGCGGTTTCATTTAAGGAGCACAAAAAATGACGCACAATTTCAATTAATGCGATAAAGTGGCTTTTTTGCTATTTTTTACATATAAATATGTATGTATATAATTATGTACATATGCATGTGTGCGTGTGTATGTGAAAATATAATAGCAAATTATAATTGTTATTGTGTTCGAATTGTATGCGCGCAGCAATTGTCGTGTTACATAACGGAAAATAGCTCATATACTTAATTGATTGTGGTGAAATCAATGCTTAATTTATAGGAATTAATAAAAGGTGATTTCTTACTTTAGTGCGTTGCTAAAAAATACAAATTAAATACGAAGTAGAATAATTTATGCGTTTAAAACGCTTGGCTTACAAATGCTAAAGTCGGTTGGCTTCGTGTAGAAAAACTAATGCGCTTACAAAAAATATACATTATGCGTCAAATTATTGTAATTATTGAAAAAAATATGCATATATGCATATACATATACATATGCATGCATATATGTGTATACATATGCAGGTGTGTTTGTATATAATATATAATACAAAGGCTGAACCAAACGAATGAGAGCTTTAGTACCAAAACATTACTTCATTTAACCTAAATATTTTCATACTTATAAGCCTAAAAAATAATAAAAATACGATAAACTTATGTAAATTCGCTTAAATTACAGCTACAATAAATTTATACAAAATATTTTTAATAGAAAAATCTTATAATCAAATAAACTCGCGTAATTAAATTTTGTTTAATTTTTTGAGTGTCATAAATATGCGAAATTTTCGCGAAATAAAATACTTTTAGTTAGCGATTGCTGCTAAAAATTCGTTGAGTGCATAAATTTTGCGTTTTTTGTTGTAATAAATGCATACATGATTGACAATATTGGAATAGAACGTAATAACGACAGGCACAACTTGTTTTGATTTTGTGTTTAAAATTTGTACATTGTTTTCAAAAATGCAACAAATTTGTAAAAAATAATATAAATTCAATTTTGTGAGCGCAGATTACAAAATATATCATATTTTTGTTAGATTATCATTTCATTAACACATTGTTTAACATAATAATACCAAAAAATCATGAAGAACAGCACCAGAGACATGTTGCACAAAATTGTTGACTTAAAGTTTTCAATTGATTATTATAAACATTCATAAAATTTTATATTTTGTTAAATGTTGCTGGCATGTTGCGCAACATTGTTGCTAGATGTTGAGTTTTAAAATGTTGTAGGCAATAATTTAACTTCAGATTTTAACTTTTTAGCATGAATTTGGCGTAATTTTAAAATGTTGCAGACATGTTGCGCAACATTGTTGCTAAGAGTTGAACTTTTAAATTTTGTAGAAAATAGGTTAATTTTAGTTTTGAATATTCTAGTGTGAAGTTGGCGTAATTTTAAAATGTTACTGGCATGTTGCGCAACATTGTTGCTAAGATTTGAACTTTTAAATTTTGTAGAAAATAGGTTAATTTTAGTTTTGAATATTTTAAATAATTTTAAAATGTTGGTGACATGTTGCGCAACATTGTTGCTAAGTGTTGCCTTTTTAAATGTTTCAGACAATAATTTAATTTTCTATTTGAACATTTTAGCATGAGATGTTGCTGGCATGTTGCGCAATATTGTTGCTAATTGTTGAAATTTTCAAATCTTTTTGGCAATAATGCAATTTTAAATTTAAACATTTTAGCATGAGAATAATATAATTGTAAAATGTTGCTGGCATGTTGCGCAACATTGTTGCTAAATGTTGAAATTTTCAAATCTTTTTGGCAGTAATTCAATTTTAAATTTGAACATTTTAGCATGAAGTTGGCATAATTTTAAAATGTTGCAGGCATGTTGCGCAACATTGTTGCTAAGTGTTGAACTTTTAAAATGTTGAGACATTTATTTAATTTTCGTTTTAACCACTCTAGGATGAAAACAGCATACTTATAAAATGTTGCTAGCAACATGTTGTATACACAAAAGTTGAAAATTTAAGTACTCTTTCAGTTATCCTGGTTTCTTGAAATACTCTGTAAAACTTTAAAGCGTTTAAGGAAAAATTAAAAAAAATTCTCAAAGTTATATGTACTATAAGTCTAAAAAATGTATAGTGAACAATATTTTAAATTACAATAAAAAAATATTTGGTGCTTTCAAAATTTTTTTAACACATCACTCATGGCAACCCTACTTACTTTACCACACTGAGCACTGCCGCCAGCAACATTTTTTCAATTAATGCATAATGCATGCTACTTCTTTTGATTTCAACTTTTTGCAAACAATTGGAACGCATTGTAACTAATTTACTGGCTTTATAGGTAAATTATTGTAATTAATTTGAACAAAAAATTATTCTAAGCGACCCAACTGGAAATTGTATGCTATGGCCAAAAAATTATTCGGTTAGTGAATTGCTAGAAAATCATTCTCAAATTGAGTGCAAGAAGCGACTGTATGCTGAAGCAACATTTTTTTGTGATTTTTCGAGTTTAATTATATTTGTATAAGATGTTTAGGTTATGTTGAGTTAGAGTGATTTTAAGCAGGTTTTTGTTAAGGTTGCTGAAAAAATTACATAATTATTCTAAAATGTAGGCAAAATTATATGGGATTTCATTTAATCAAAATTTCAAAAGTCAAGATTTGTGATTTTTCTGCAAAAATTTATATCACACAAATACTCTACTTTTCTGATTTCTCAATAAATTTTAGCGAATGAGATAGCTTTTTGTCAAAATTCTTAAGAAATCGACATGAAATAGCAAAAAAAAATCATTAACAAATTGTGAGAAAATAATTTTCCGTTTTTTTCCGGAACAAAAAAAAAAACAAAATAAATAAATTTAAAACAAAATTCAAAAATTGTGAGTAAATTATTTTTTGCATTTTTAAATAAAAAAATAAGTAAAAAATTAAAAATAAATAATTTATCGAATAATAGAAAATAAAAAAAAATGATTAATAAATTGTAAGAAAATATTTTTTTTTTAACAAAATTACAATAAATTTAAGTTAAGAAAGAAAGAAAAAATAAATAAAAAATAAAAAATATTAAAAAATTAAGAGAAATAATTTTTTGCAGTTTTAAAACAAAAAAAAAATACATATGAAATATTCAAAATTAAGAAAACTAATTTTTCGAATTTTCAAAAAAAAAAAGAAATAAAATAATTAATTAAAAAATTAAGAGTAAATAATTTTGCCATTAATAAAATAATAATACTACACTACAGCGATTATTTCCAGTTGGGTTCTCAAGGGTATCTTTTATAGTGCTGTTGTTAAGCTTCTTCTGCATGCATGCGTATGTAAGTGTGTTTATATGTATGTTTGCTTGCTATATACAATTTTAATTAATTTTTTTCCGTTTTTTTTCTATTTTTATGCTATGCTTGCTTGTTTTTTATATGAATTTTTAATAAATTACAATTTTAATTCAAATTAGCTGCAGGATTTCGGCATAATTATGCTATTTGTTTGTGTTAACGGTAATTGCTGTTGCTTATTTTTACATAATAAAAATTCTACACATACAATTTGCATTATACAACGCCAGCAATACATTGCAGGCTATGTACTGATCAGCAATAAATTGCACCACCAACAGATGCAATCTAAAATATTTACAGTTATTTTCCTGCTTGTTCACTGTCTGTATGTATGCGTTTTTTCAATTATGATGTCGAAAAAAAATTATTAAAATAACATTAATTTACATTTTAAAAAATTTTCTGTTGTTATGTTATTTACTTTTTTTTAAATATGCATATTTTTGAAAATGCTTGCCAGTTTATTATACATCGCTTTGCTGTTGTAATATTTACGCATGAGTAATTACATACAATTTAGCGGCATATAGTATATATATAATGCATGTACAATACTATATATAATGCGTGTATATATAATGTTTTATATAATGCATGTTATGTATGTTTGAGTGTATTTTACATATAGCAATCTGTTAGCTTAAAAATCATTTCGCTTAAATATTGTACATTTCTTCAAATCACGCCATCGATCGGAGCTCGCTTTACTTCTCTTCCATTACACTAATTCATTACAAGTATTTGCTTAATTACTTCAATTAGTTACATACATGCCTATGTACTAGCACTAAAACATTTTTCTTAGCTTAACACTTACTCTAAATATACATATACATACATATATACATATATGTATATATAATATATCATACTATTCTTCAGTTTTACACATTTCGTCTATAATTTGAAAATTTCGCTTAAAATATAAAGTTAAACTTTACTAATTTAGTTGCTCGTTTTCATTATCGCTTGTTTTCTTTGTTTTTCTTTTTCCTTTTTTTGTTTTTTTTCCTTCTTTTTACAAATATATACCTAGCTAAGAATGTACATATCGCTACTGTACTTACAATTAAATAGTAAAAAAATATGTAAAAAAAAATTGCAGCTTTTTTAAGTTTAGAAATTTTGTTGTTGTTAAGGGCGTATGGCAAAAAATAGGCGAAAGGCGTAAGAAACACCTTCCGACATAAGCCAATAGTAGGCAAATATCGGCGTTATATATGCTAGCCAAAGTTCATTGCACCAAATTTCAGCTGCAATCTTAATTTTCGCTTCTAGCCGACAGCATATCCTGCTTACAGCTTTCACAGCTACAAAGCTTTTTCTGCACTTCCGCTCGATTTCGCTCTTTATGCTTTCGCTCGCTGTGCAAAGTGCGCCAATTTTAAGTGTTTCCTTCATTTCTTTTTTGTTTTTCTAATTCATTGTTGCCCAATTAAAAATGTTTGTTGTAGTTAAAATTGAAAATGGCTAAGGCAACAAAAACAACAAAGCATACGACGAGAGACGAAGCAAAAAAGTTGTACTAATTTGTTCTTTGAAATTGTGCACTACTACTTTTGAAGCATGAAAGTCCTTTTAGTTGCATTTCTTCATTCTTATTTTTCTTCTTCTACTTCTTCTCGAATTTCCATTATTGCATTTTCATGTTTTCTAAAAGTGTTGTTCTCTGTTTTTTCGTTTTTCGTTTTTTGTTTTTCTTTTGTCTTGCTATTTGTAATTTTCTGTGTAATTTACTAAACTCTACATCAGTCGTTTGGCACACAAGTCGTCACGCGATTGGCCACACTTCATGTGCGAGGTGGTGAATTCGAGTGGTGTGTTGCATTGAGGGTAATTTTGTGTAAGTATTTACCGTTTGGTATATGGTGGTGTTACTGGTATTCAACATATATGAAACGTTTTGGGCGTCAGATGAGTTATAAGATGTGTATAAAGAGTTTAAAGCTTCTTCGATGTTGGAAAACTAGTTTGTAGAAATCTGTTTCTCTCAAAAATATGTGGACAGAAGAAGCAGGTGTTGACCAACAAAAGTTAAAATATTAAAATTATGCTGTTATGGATTTTAATTTTTTAAATTCAAAAAAAGTATTTTTTAGTGTTACGAATTTTAATTTTTCACCACACTATTTTGAATATTTCACCACGCTATTTTAATATTTCAGCATACTTTTTATCGGAATGAAAATGATAAAAAGTTATATAACTCAAACTTAGACCAATAGTTATAATCTGAGCTCAGACCTATTTTTTCACCACACTATTGACCAACCAAATTATGTTTTTATGAAGTTCTATCTTTTTAGATTCCATAAATTTATAGTGCTAGAAATTTTATTTAAATTTTTTCCCCACACTATTTTGAATATTTCAACACATTTTTGTTTTAGATAAAGATGATGAAAAGTTATGTAGCTCAAGCTCAGGTCAATATGAATTTTTCACCACACTGCTTTGAACATTTCACCATACCATTTTTTCCATGCTTGATGGTACTAACAACAATGGTTATCTGAGAGAGAGATGATGGAAAGTTATATAGATCAAGCTCAGACCAATATAAATTTTTCACCACACTGTTTTGAATATACAGCCATACATTTTATCGCATAGCTTGATGGTGTAAACTAAAATCATAAGCTTATTATCTGAGATGGAGATGATGGGAAATTATACACATAGCTCCAACTTAGACCAGTATGACTTTTTTCACCACACAATTCGGGATATTACACCATATCGCATGGTAAGGTTATTCATTATCTGAGATATGGGACATTTCACCACACGCATGATGATAGTTTCATAATGAGAACACAAACGGCTCAATTTATTTTCTAGGAAGAAGGGGATGGTAAGCTTGATAGCTTAAGCTCAGACTGATATATATTTTTTTCACCACTTATACAGTTCCAACTCAGACTAACATATTTTTCACCACATAATTTGTGTATTTTAGCACACCTTTTATCACAATGCCTCAACATGCTAGCAAAAAGTGGTGAATTTGTTTTTCTTTTCAGAGTTAATGAGAAATATAAAGACTTAAGGTCTGGCTAAAATGTTTTTGCGAACTTAGTGATTTTTTGAACTCAAGTACATTATTCAAAACTCACCGCAAAAGTAATTACTATCTGATTATGGTCTGCGTAATATTTTTAAAGAGCTTTGGTGAACTAGATACGGACTAAATATGCAATGAGTACAATTTTTATATTGAGTATTGAGTTCGAACTAGTCATGCAGGTCAGTATACTCAAAGATAAGCTTTGAAACTTTTCAGTTGAGCTTCAGTTGATATTAAGTCTACATTCACATGTTCACCCTCAGTTGAGTGCCATCGCAGCTGCAATGCAAGGCTAAAGGTGGGACTGTCGTCTGCCGCTGTATGCATACAACTCAACACAACCACCATCCGAATTCATCACACCCGCCAGAGGCGTCAGCAAACCGCGTACCTTTCTTTAGTTGATTTCCAATTATTCTCCAACTAACTATTGCATGCATACCTATCTATACATATACATATATACGAATACATACATATGTATGTACGTACTTACTTACATACACCTATACACTATGCTTTCGCACATTTACCATACATTTTCGTTGCTGCTCCACGCTGTCACTGCATATGGTTTATTATTATGAGCTGCCATTTTTTGCCGCAAACTTTTAGGTGGCGTCGTCGCTGTTGTCGTTGGTGTTGCTGTTGCTGTCGCCGCCATTGTTGTCGTGCAACTAAACTTCAGTGCCGTCCTCGCCCTCGTCGTCGAACAGTTGGCTGGTGCTGCCTTGGCCGCCGCGTGTCGCTGTCACCGACATCTTCTTCTTCGGCTTTGGTGGAGGGCGTGGCGGTATTTTCGCCACTTTCGTGGGTTCACCCGTCGACGCGTTGGTGCTGCTGGAAGTGTTTAGTGCGCTGCTGCCGCTGATGCTCGGCACAATTGTGAGACCGTTGTGATGTCGCGCGGTGCCATAAAGCGGCTCCGTGTCGGAGGTCGTTGTCATATGATGATTATGCATCAGTTCGTGTATGGGCTCGTAGATTTTCGCTGCAGTCGCGGCGGCCGCCGATGTGCTCGCGACACTTTTGTTCTGTTTTGTTGGCGTGTGTTGTTGTAGCTGCTGCGCTTGCTGTGCTTGCGGCTGTTGTTGCATAGCGGCCGATGCGCTCGATGACGCCACCGAAGTAAGGCTCGGCGTTGCCGGTAACGGGCGGTCGCGCATTGTGTAACGCGTCGATGTGGTAGCGCCACTACTCGCCTCCGGATGTACTTTGTGCAAGTTTAACGTCGAATTGCCGGCGGCTGTTGTGCGCAATCCGAGATTGTCGTACACGGGCTCCGCTTGGAGTTCGGCTGTGGTGGCGGTGCCAGTTTCGCTGGGATTTGGCGATGTGGGCGATTGGAATTCGCTCAGTTGTGTGGCATTTGTGGTGGATGTGGAGGGCGCCCAGCTGGGAACGCGCGGTTTGCGCGGTATCGTCATGTAGCCTTGCTTCATCACCACCGCTGTGGTGGGTGAGTACATAACGGGCGCTGGCAAGAACGGTGATTGCTGTTGGTGTGCGCCGCCATGCTGCTGCGGCGGCAGGTGGGCGTGTACATGTTGCTGTTGCAGCTGTTGACGATTGTTGGCCGCTGCGATGAGCGCCAAGTTGCGCGATTTCGGATGTTGTAGTGTCATGAAACCGTTCGGTGTGGCGGCAGCGATTGTTGTGGTGCCGTAGATGCCATGCGGTGTCATGTGCGCGTACACAGGACTGGTGAGCGGTGGTGAGCGTATGCCATAGATGATTTGTTCCGGTATGTTGCTGTGCGACGATTGCATGGAAGGTGAGGTGGGCGGCACACGTGCCGGGAAGGCGAGCAGATCGGGCGGCAGGCTGGTGCCGTAGGTGTCGTCGATATAGGTGTGGCGTACGCGTGGTGCGTTGGCATCCGACAGAGCGACTGAGTGGGTTTCATCGTCGCGCGGGTGATTGCCTGCAAAGAGGGAGCAAACGAGAGGAGCGTGTGAGTAAAAATATGAGTTAAGCGCAATAAATGGCAATTGACCTGACTAATTGAGAAACAAGTGCAATTGTTGAGTATTCTTTGTGAGCATTCTTTTATTGCATGCCACTGTTAGTGGCACCAATAAAAACAAAGAAGTTTTTCCAAAAAAAATAAAGTTTTAAAACAATTAGACTGCATTGATTGCAGCGCAAAACTTTTTCGCGCGCCAACGCGCTCAGCTATGCGCTCAATTAGAATACAAAAAATAATAAAAATTACAATAGAAAAACTACGCGATCCAGCAAATTCCTAACTGCTGCAGAAAATTGAAAAATTTCCAGCATGAACGGTTTATTTGGCGCGCGGCGAAGCCAACCGCTTGCGCAGCAAAAGCAATTAATCTTTTAGTTCCGCGCGACCGCCAACAACGCTGATTTTTTGAAAGCGCATTCCCTACAATATATCTACATATAGTATACGAGAATATGTTGTTTGCATGCATGTATGTGTTCATAGAAGCTACAGCGTTGTTATCGGATTGACCGAAAGTCCCAACTGACAGGCCGCAGTAAAATGAAGCTTCAATTTGTTCTAACATTTTAACTTTGCTGCCGCCCTCTTTTGAACCCTTCAACATAGGCTGTGAATTGAAAAATGTTATTTGAATTAAGGAATTCCAATTATTCACTGATTGCCTAAGCAATTGTGCCAATTTTCATATACATACTTGGAATATATTAACATGTTTCAAAGTTTTGAAATTTTTAGTAAGCTTATGAAGTTTAAAAGTATAAGCATTATAATTAAAACTTTATTTACACCAAGAACAAACACTAGAAAAACGCGATCAAAATTGCGCAAAGGGATACAAATTCAGATTAGCCGCTAAAGACTCAAAAAGTATGGGATTCTGTTTTCCATATGATTCGTGGTATTTCGAAATTTCAGAAAAGCTACTGCATTTTCATCTACACGTGGTAGTCTACATTATGATTATGATAAAACAAATTGTATACTTTGAGCGAATTCTGATAAATATTTAACTACCGTACGTATATTGTAACTACTTCTATTCTGAACAAAGAACAGAACTACTAACTATCCTCGACTATGGACACTTTCATTGAAGTTTTGGAAAACTGACATAAAATTTTGTAACATTATAAGTTGAAATGAATAGTAGCAATGCTCAAGATGCAAGCAAGAGATGAATTTAACTATAGAGACTTATGTGTACTGCTCGTTCATATACTGAGCTCAGGTCACTTTATTACTTAGACCTCATATTGGTTCAAATATGGCAGCCACCTATCAAAGTGGTATTTGTGAGTTCAAGCTTGACTCGAGAGGATAAAAGCTAACAAAAAAGCTAATCTATATCAAATATGGAAAATAACTTTCTTATAATTTTAATGCCTATAATTATTGTTTCCTTCAACATAACTTAATTTTTAATTAATAAAAGCAAGCAAACCCAATTTTACATACACTCTTATATGTCGTGACAGAGGAAATCATTGGTTCCTTCAATGAATTTTCTGGCTTTAATTGTTTCAGGGTTAATTTTAGAGTTAGAAAACAAGAAACAATCAGGAGATGCCAAAAAAAAAACGCTCAATAAAATGCCTACTTTGGCTTAAGGGGGTATCCCAGTCTAGAAAGTTGGAAAAATCGAGTTTTTTTATTCGATAGTTCAGATATTCAAAAATATCTTGCCGAAAGGATTTTTAAAAATTATAGAAAGTTAAAGAAATCTATTTTTTTTCATAATTCGATAGTTTAGATGTTTGAAAATATCTACCAGAAAGAGTTTTTCAAAATTCAAATTATTTCCCAAGTTAAAGCCGTTTTAGTTTCATTTAGCAGACGACTGCAACAGTGAAAATTTCTAAAGCGTTTCTCTAGAAACTATTTTTTTGATACAGACACAATACCTCAAATTCTAATTAGCCGATTTAGTTGAAATGTGCTGTGAATATCCTTTAATTATCTCTTTAACACATGAAGCAACAAAAAAAAAAATAAAACAAAATTATTATATTCCGTAGCAACAGGTTGCAAGAGTATAAAAATGATTTTTAATATTTTTAAAAAATTCGACAAAGTTGAAAAATTAGTGAAAATGATGAAAAAAGTATGAAATTAGTTTTCAGTTTTGCCGCTTCTATACTAGAATTAAGTTTCTTTTCCATTTGTCACTTCTTGCCGTAATTTTTTACAAAAGACATTCCGCGAGTCTATTCTAGCAACGACGAGTTCATTTACAAAGCATCAACAAAAATAAATTTAGGGGTTTCACATAGTCTCATAAAGTTATAGTTATAACTAACCGAAAACGTAGCGTTGAGAATTGTAATTGCGTAAACTCACTTCTGTATGTAGTCCAACAACAATTTTTTTGACAAGTGTAAAAATTTATGATTTTGTGATTTCATGATGCGTTATGACAAGTTGTGAGTCCTTTTATTGATATTTATGGATTTGCAGATTACTAACATTTTTACTTTCTGTCGATGTTATTGTGTTTAGCTGAGAATGGATGAGTCAGCTATTACTTTACTTCACACAAATACTTGCGGGTTCCATTGAGCAAAATCAGAAAAGCCTCATGTCCTCAATAAGTGTCATATCTCACTCAAACTTTCTATGATTTAAAGAAGTTGTGAACCTCGTAAAAAACCACATTAACGGAAGACTTATAAAATAATGCAAGATCAGAAAATAAAATCAAAATGGTTTATATTATTAGGTTAGGAGTTGGTCTGCTCAATGAATCCGGTATTCATGATAATTTGTCACCACCGAGCTTTAATTTTTACTGTTGGTTTGTTGGTTAGTTCAAACATAGGAGAAGACATCCCAAATGCTATGAGTTCTAGTATTTAACTCAATTCAAAACTACCCCATATTAATTGCTATACTGTACGCCTTGTATTGATAACGTTCCAAAATATGCTTCTTTAAGTAATTTTTTCCAAGGGCCGCTTGGATTCTGTGTAATTTCTAAGAATTGCGCTCCATTTTTATACTTGCTGATCTCCTTGTTATCAATGAAATTCAAGCTTAAAATATTAATTGCTCAACACAATAATTCTTAGTTTCTCAACATAATATTTATAGTTATCCTGACCACAAATATACTTCTCTAAATATACTCTTATATACATATATACATACAGAAAACGCTACAAAATTCGTTAGCTCTAACCTTTGTCGGGTCATGCATTCCTGATGGAATAATTGCTATGCCGAAACGAAATTGCTGCAGGTGCCTAGCAAATATAGAACCACATACATATGTGTGTAAATTAGGATGTTCGTTATTTTTTAAGTTGCGTGTTTTTGCAGACGTTCCCAGAAGTTTGGGTTTCTGCAGAAACAAAAATTATTCAAGGCAAACAAGCGCTTTATTTTCAATTTAAATTTAAAAAATGAGTGCCTAATCATACTAATTTTTCCATATATTTTAATTGGAATTTTTTTAAATAAATTTTGCATCTTCAAAGTAAAAAAACTAACTACTTTTAAAACAGAATTTTAATATATAATTTTTATTCGATTTTTTTATTTAACATTTTGTATTTATTTATTTTATTAATTTATTTTGATTTTAATTTTAAGTTTCACAAAAAAGATCTTATTAAAATTTTCTATAAAATAATCGAAATGCATCAAATGTGGAGCGCATACATAAAGTACGCCAAGACGTATGAGCAACACAAAATTGATAAGGCGACTGTATGAATGCTCAGGAAAATTGATGTATCACTTTAACTGCATATAACTTTTAAATAAATGATTTTATGGAAAAAAATTTCAAACCATTTTTGTAATGTGGGCAATTTTGTAAAAGAATATTATTCTTACAAGGTAACGTTAAATAGAAAATATCAAAAAAACCCAAGATATATTTGGGTGAAAAGTAATATGATTTAGACACGCTTAAAATTGAAAATAAAGAGCTTGTTTACGTTGGATAATTTTTGTTTGGGAAAAACAAAACTTCAACTGCAACTTCAAGGACATTTCCAAAAAGAAAACAAATGGTTGGAAAATAACGACCAACCTAATGTATATAAATGCCAATAAGCTTATATGGCATATACCATTTGTGTCTTGTAGCATAGTTTAGCTATAATATCAACTGCTTTAACATGTAAACGTGTTAGCACACATACACAAAACCAGACACACGTATACACACACATATACATACATATGTATATGTATTCATACGAAATGACCACCCACTTATTCTCATCGAATTCTCATCTCGTAGCTGCAAAACGAATAATTTCTAATTAGTTATATTAAAGCTTTGGTCAAGAACAAATAATAATTACCACAAACACTATGGACCTCTTGCTATAATAACAGTTATTGTTTCCAAGAACCACAGTTAGAATGCAAATATGTTTATCAAGCAAATATCTACACGCTTATCTTTGTATGTATGCATGTATTAATGCACGTATCTAAGCAAGTATGTGTCCGTTTGCATAACTTATTGCAATATTTCGCAATATTTGAACGTTAGGTGAAGCAACAGCAATAAATGAGTATTCTTACCGCATACCAAATAATCGAATACCCAAATGTGAAATGCAAAGAAAAAAAGCTAAAAAAAAATTCAACAAATTATTAATATTTCTCCATTATTGGCATACATACATTGAGCTTCTTGAGTTGCCTGGAAGTCAAGTTGCAGCATGCTGTGTGTGTTTGCGGTTGTTGTATGTCACAGTACGCTGTTGAGCTGTCATACCAAGAAGTCAAAGGGAGATAACTGATAATTGCATGTTGCAAATTGCAACTGATTGCAAGCAAACACCAGCAAATGCTTACATACGCATGTCTGCATGTACACTTTGAGTGGCACTGCAAAGGTTAGTAACTAAGTACTGTTATATTATTAGTGTCTCAAGTTTAGTGCGCACACA
Organism: Bactrocera tryoni; assembly: GCF_016617805.1. Lineage (NCBI taxonomy): Eukaryota > Metazoa > Arthropoda > Insecta > Diptera > Tephritidae > Bactrocera > Bactrocera tryoni. Next base: position 21,801,477 of record NC_052502.1, read on the forward strand.
AATGAATATGATATATTGTATGTATATATGTATATGTATGCTTTGTAATTACAAATATGCCAACAAACGTTCCATTGAAATTTACAGTTGAAATTTCTCAAGACATTGATTGGGTTTAATTTTAATTAGGCGCATCGAACATCTACGAAATTCAGTAGATAATGCAGGCCGTCAACGCTAATAATCCAGATAAGCACTCGATAATGTTGGTGTACATAGTAAGTATGTGGAAGGTAAATTCACACATACCAATAACGCCAAGAAGCTTGCTGAGATCTCTTTATTAAGTGGTGCTTAAGGGCCTAAATTCTCAGTAGCTAATCTCAATGATTTTGTATTTAATGCTTATGATTATGGCGTTGGAGCAAAATTTCAGAAAAAAATTATGGAAACAGGAATTTAACCTAGAATACATAAGTCTAGGATTTTTTTTTTTTAATTTTCTTTATATTGCATGCACCATACATTTCGTCGCATTTAAGGGATAGATATTCTGGTCTAGTGATTAAGCCTTTATTATCAACTTTTTAAAATAAAGTTGGAACTTTTCAAAAATTTTTTAACTCTTTTAAATTTTCTCTTTAAATTTTAGTATTTATTGATAGAAAAATATTTGAACAAATTTCATGGAGAATGTTTAACTAGATATCCTGACGACCGCAGCGAAAAGTCTACTTTTAAGTTGAGACTGAACCGAGCATGTTGCCACCATACTGAAACGATTACAACTTTGAAAATAATACGAATTTTGAAAAATCCTCTAAGAGAGTTTTTTTAAATATTGGGTAGTCGAAAATGTTTTTTCTTATTTCTAATAAAATTTCAACTTATTTTTTCATCATTTTTACTCATTTTTGAACAGCTGTAACTTTTTTTCAATTTCCCCGATTTTAATTTTTGTTAAATGAAGCTTAGTCTTACCTTTAAAACACTATATGGTATGACACAAAGTGATTGGTAGCACTGGAGTTATACGACTGCAACAACATCTATTGATAAAAAGACTTTTTCGGCTACCCAATATGTATGTATCTAAACTATCGAAAATTTAAAAAAATAAATATTTTTTTCTTTTAACAAATTTCTAATTCAGAATATCTAATCTATCAAAAAAATTACAAAAAAAAAAAGAAATATTTTATATTTTTCCGAATTTCTAATTCAGAATACTTGCATAATTTGAGTTATTAAGCAAAGTGAGAACCCTATCCAGAGTATTTGGTTATTTATCTCCTTATGAATGCAAATAAAATTAAAAATTACTCAGTCACAAAGTGATATAATACCAATTTTTGTGTGCCTATTACAAAAAAATGGTTGGCAACACTAATCAACATATTTAGTATCACACTTCCGATCCTTTCTAACATACTTATGTATACCTATGTATATATTTTTAATTCTTATTTGTCTTTACCATATTTGATTTTAAACGAATTTCTCATCAGATGGCAACCCTTTTTAAAAATGCTTATCATAAAAACCCCACTAAATCAATGCTACTAATTAGTGGTCGTTTGACAGATTTTTGAAGAATATTTTAGACATCGAAAAGTTCAATTAACAAAATATGTAAAATGGCCCACCCTAATACATCCTAAAGAATATTTTAGCTTCAAAAAGTTCAATTAACAAAAAATTTATACTGACTCACCCTATTATATTTAAAGAATATTTTTGCCTTAAAAAATTTCAAACTGCAAAAAAATTATTTTAGCTCACCCTAATACATCTTAAGGAATATTTTAGCCATCAAAAAGTTCAATAAACAAAAAATTATTTTAGCTCACCCTAATACATCTTAAAGAATATTTTAGCCATCAAAAAGTTCAATTAACAAAAAATTTATTTTAGCTCACCCTAATATATCCTAAAACGTGGTTTTGTAAGACTTGTAGTTCCCAAACTTTTCCATTTGCTATCAAGATTAAACAAAAAACTATTTATTTTTGATATTTGTGTGCTCTTACATCATATATAGCTGATTTTTAGCTCACAGCTTCCGGAGATCTAATTCAAAATATGTTTTTTTCATTTTACAAATTCATCAAAATCTCCTCGAAAAATATATGCGAATATAAAGGACACAATAAAGAAAATAATTTTGATAACTCACGAGTTGTATAAAATTTCCACTTCTTTCGAAATCAAAGTGTATTCTTGATAAAAATAGAGGTTATAGATAATTTAGTTTTTATTTAACTTTATCTCATACTTTCAGCACTTCACAAAGAGAAAAGAAAGCGATCTTCATGAGCTTGAGTGACTCAAGAGTTGATTTTAGAAATCTTAAACTTCAACGAAGAGAACTTTTTTTTTCAGAGAGAGAGAGAGAGACAGCAGACATACTAACGTAAAATATATAAAGATTTTTGAGAATTTAGGAAGATTACAAAGGCTAGTCATACAATAATTCTGTATTTTGAGTTTAAATTGAGTTTTGGTTGGTCTCCACATATCTTAAAATAAGATTTGTGTTTAAACTAGTTTTAAATAAAGAGAATATGAGTTTATTATTTCTCGCACTCTAAAAAAAAATTAGGCATAGTATAAATGGAATTAACGCTTCTTTTTTATAAAAATTTACCGCGAATATATATTTATATTATAATGTATGAAATTGAATACACATATGTATATATATATCATAACACTAAAAAGGTCTAATATCCTTAAGACTGTGCTTTAATTTATCATTATAAAAATAAAGCAAAAAATGGCTTCACATTTTAAGTCGTGAGATGAGTAGTAGAATGAGCGAAGAAAACTAATAAATATTAAAAAAAGTCCAAATCAATAAAATTTTTAAAAAATATTTTTAGTTTCAATTAAATACATATCTTTAATATTTTTAGACTTGTTTGGACTTAAAAAAAAATAAAAAATAAAAAATTTCTTTCAACTCATTTGGATACACCTAACCTTACAGAAGTCAGGGCTGGAGCACTAATCGAATATCTTCCACTCTCAATCACTTTCCCTACACTTTATGGAGATGCTTTTGCAATCAACTTATAAGATTGACTCATCGTAATACCTAGAACTCGTCTACACGCCTCATTAGCTTAGTTATGCAACGAGAGGAGATAAGTGGCTTCATTAAGCACTGCATGTTGATGATAGAAATGTCAAGCATTTCAGTGAGAGACCTCTAACATGCGATTACAAGTAGCATGTGTCAGCAATCAAAAGCCTGCCAAGTGCTTATTACTGTGAGATAATACGAGCTACAAAGATGCACGAGACACACACAAGCAGCAAACTTTTTTGCCTGGGAAGTCAATTTGCAATTGACGCATTTCAATTACTTTTGTAGATATTTGGATTAGATGGACTTCTTGTAGTAGACACACATATATTCTTAAGTATATAATATATATTTAAGGTATAGAATTAATTACTCACCGAATTGTGATTCATCCAGTAGTGTCTTCTTGATTTCATGCCCCTCATCGCTGCCATCGACATTCTCCAGTTCGGTGCGACGCGGCGGCTTCTCAACCGGATTCACCTCGGTGAGCAGACTCTTCTGCATTTCCATTATCACCGAACCCTCCAACATTGAACTATTGGTCTTGTCCATTTTCGTCGATATCAAACCGTTCTCACTCATCATGGTCGCATCCTTTTGATAAGAGCGTGCACGTCGACAATACCAGCAGGCAATGAGTAGCACGCACATGAGTATCAACAGCACGGTGATGACAATTAAACAGATGACGAGTAGGAAATTCGATTGAGTGTCTGTGGTGGAGGCGCCCATGCCGACGCCGATACCTTCGAGCGCGCCAAAGAAGTCACCATCGACGATCAATTGAAATTCAGCCTCCGCTTTGCCGCCACGATTCTCGGCAATGCACGTGTAGACACCCTTATCGCTGGCGCGCACATTGAAAATGCGCAATTCAGAGGTGATCGACTGTAGCGGGTCGGAGCTGATGACCGGCTGTTGTTCGAGCGAGTTCAGCACACGAAAACGTTGATCGTTCGGATTGATGGCGCGTCGATTGTAGATCCAGGTGATGTTTGGGCGCGGCGTACCTTCGACACGACACGGCAGTGTTATATTATCCGATTGCACTTCGACAAACGAACGCACCGAGCCGAGTATGTGTGGCTGACAGGCGAAATTCTCCGATGGTACATCGGTCCAAAGTTTGCCACGCAACGCTGGCGGTTGTGCGCAGTCTGTGGGCGGTGTGTATAGACGATTGGCGAGCGCGAAGTCGCGTAAGGCTTGCAGTTCGCAGGTGCAGTTCCAGGGATTCTGCGCCAGCGAGAGATGCGTCAGTTTCGGTATGCGTGTGAAGGTCTCTTTGCGCAACACATACAAAGCATTCGCTTCCAGGTAGATGGCCGACAACATCGGCTGCTGACCGAAGGCATGCACTTCGACTTGCTTCAGTCGATTATTCTTGAATTCGACGCGCGATAGAAATGGTAAGTCGACAAAGAGATAATTTTCCAACACTTCGATTTCATTGTGATTCATGACGAGCGTGCGCAACTTCTCCAGCCCACTGAATGTGCCGACATGCAGTTCGCGTATGAAATTGTGCGACATATCCAGCTCGATGAGTATGGGTAGACCTTTGAGCGCATCACGGTTCACCTCTTGTATCGTGCAATTACGCAAGAAGATCTTATGCAGATTCTGCAAGTTCGCATCGGCGAACTCTTCACGCCGCAACTCGGGTATCAGATTATTCGAGAAGTCCACAACTTGCATTTCGTTGCTCAGATCGTCGGGTATGGCGGTGAGTGAGCGCGCCTTGCAATCGGCTGTCTTCTTGCCCGAGTTCCAATTGCAATGGCACATGCTGCAGTGTTGCATCCAGTCGGGGTTGCCATCCGTGGGCGAGATGCTTACGAGCAGCAACAGCAAGAATAGCGTTTGTGTGAGCAGCGCCAGTGATATGGAAGAGCGCGTGCTGTGTTCATGTTGTTGTGGCGCAGAGTTAATGTGTTTTGTTGTTGTATTTTCGCTGCAGTTGCCTTCGCAACTCGCTGTATAATGCTGTTGATTACGCATATTGCTGTTGTTGCTGCTGCTGCTACTACAACAACTTGCCACACGCTTATCAATGTGGCTTAACATGTCGTGTGCGCGTGTGAGTGTGTGTAATGCTGCTTCGTGTTGCACGCGTTTACCTTTGTGGCGCGTGCAACTCTGCCTTTCCGGTTGCTACAGCTTCTCAACTGTCTGCTATTATCGATAATTGCCTGCTGCGCTTACAGTGCCGGTGTCCGCAACAGGCGTATTATTAACTCCTTGCTGTTGCGCGCCGCAATGTGGCAATGCCTGACCGTTAGCTATCCGTTGCCTTTTGGTGTCTGTCAGCTTGCTTTAGCCAATCTGTGATATCCAGCTAAGCTTTCGTTGTTGCAGTGTCGGCGGTTGTTTTGGGCGTGTTGCTGATTGCTTGAATGCTTTGTTTGCCGAGTGTGCGTGTTGTATGTATGTATGTATGTGGTAGTAGTGTTGCTGCGGCAAGTTCGTTTTCTGCACAAGCTTGTGATTAATTAACGTCCTTGCAGTGAATCCTTTGCGTTGGCGGTTCGTTTGTGTGTCCGTTATTTGTTGGCTTGCTTTTTGATTATTTTGTCGCCTTTGGGAGTTAACGGTTGTTTACCGCTTTGTGTTGGCTCTTATTTTACTATGATGCCAGTGCAACTTAGCAGCATTATTGTGTCACTTTGTAATTAGCAGAACACTGACGGTTGTCTGAAATTGTGGAACAGAGAAAAATTATAATGAAAAACTTGAACAGATGGTAAACCTCATAAACAAAAATCAAAAAATATATATAGGTATATATTTGTTAAATGCAGGTTAAATATATTTTATTTTATATGAGGGACTACTTTTTAGTTCAAATATAATATAAAAGTATAGCAAATATCTGTGTCTTTATACGATAATAATCTATTAAAAACAATAATAAAATTTGAGTGAGGTTAGAGTCGAACAAAAAAATTTATAAATATTATGTAAAATGTATTATATATTATGTTAAAGATTAATACTAAGTTCATTTCTAGACTATTATATTTTTTCTCAGATATTTTTTGTCAAATGATGTTAAAAATAAATCGGCAAAATTATTAAAGGCTTTATGTTTCCTTTAAAGAAAATTTTTTGCCAATACTTTTGCTTTTGAGAATCGATTGAATTTATTATATATAATCCATTGCATACAAAAATTGGATTTCGATGGCACTGGTTAGTAAGAGTGAAAGGCTAAACTTTTTTCACAGAAATAAGGTCAACACAGAGCAAAATAGGCTTCGGAAGAGAGATATTGGATTATATATTCTTAACTTTGACTTAACTTTTACATCTTTTTTACTAGATAAAAAAGATCGAAATAACCACAAAATTAGTTCAGAATTCTTGCTATATTATATTGTAGAGTTGCCGTATTATTTTTAATAGCACACTAACTTTTTTGGCAATAATAGCAATAGTTGGAAACATGTCATAAGTCATATAAAAAATATTTAATGAAAAATTAATTATAGCTACATAGGGTTGCAAACAGTATATTTAAAAATTAATTAACTTAATATTTTAATACATTCTTTTTTGTAAACACCAAATTCCGGATTTAAAAATAAGAAAAAAAATTAACAAATGTGTGCATACAAAAAAAAAACTGATTCAAAACCGGATTAAAAATTTATTTTCAATTTTGTTAATTAAATTAAAGCTTAATTTTTATTACATTTAACATTTAAAATTAATATTTTATTTAATTAGGAAATTAGTTTTTAAATTTTCATTAATCAATTTATTTTTAATTTAATTAATAATCAGTCCGCACACGACCTCTTAGTAGGGAGCCAACTAGGCTAGTGAGCCGCGACGCATTTCATTTTTTGATATTGACTCCTCCAGTGGACCAATGACGATTACATAACATATTACAAGTATATTGTAGCCTAGCCGAGCGGGCCGGCGCTCATCACGTGACATTTTCCTAATATATGCATTTTCAAACTTCTGATATCTTTCGAATGGAATCTTCGAATAGAGTAATCCAATAAGCCATATAAAGGTACTGAATCAGTATTTAATAAGGATTAATATAAAAGTACAAATGAAGGGGTTATACAGAGGCGGAATTGATTTGTTCAGATCTCCCAAGGATGCTCAAATAAACCCAAAGCGCCTAGGGATGGATTTTAAATATATACTAATTATTTTTTAATTGAAACCAACATTACTGATCTGAAATCACAAAAAAAAAACTATTTGATTTCTTCCCAACTGAAGTGTTTTAACGGCTCTGTCCAACCGACTGTACCACTATATTTAAATTATACCAGTTGCTAGTTCGATTCAGTGCTCTCCATGTTAGTAAGTAAATTAAAGTCAACTTTTAATAAAGTTAGATGCATATCTAACACATGCAGCGCCTGTCTGATTAATGAGTTCACGTTGCACAAAATATATTACAGAGTTTATAAATTTCTTGTGGTTGCCGTTATTTGCATTTCGAACACATTTTCCCGCCACTTTCAAACATTTACCACTGCAGAGGAATAGATATAATTTGAAATAGCAAAAACTACGATAGAAACAACGTTTTGATTTATTAGCATTTTACACCGTGTTATTTCGAAATCATTCCAAAACTTTCACTGCCTGCAATTGCTCGACTGCCGCAACTGATTGCTGATATTAAGTCAACATTGTTGCAAGACGCAGTCAAGCGGATCGGTTTTGTTTGGTAGTTTTTTATGCTGGCTGCAGTGCTTTTTTCGTGTCTCTTTTTTTACAATTTCATTTTCTAGATGTCGTGCTAATTACTTGATGCTTCATTTTACTGCTGTTGCTGCCTCCCACTCTTGCGCTTGCCACACCGCGCCGCAGTGAAACTAATTTTTCCATTTCTTTTGAGAAATGAGCTAAGAAAAACTTTGACAAATGGCCTGGATTAGTGGCAAATTATTCTGCACTTTGGCTATACATACATACATATTGCCATAGTTAGCAATGCTGAAGTGCGGCGGAGAGCGGAAAATGCGAGACGGAAACAAAAAACGAAAATTGAAGGCAATGCGAGCGCTAACAGCTCAATTTCAGTGCAAGAAAGAAAAACGTAAAATATAATGTATATAAGTACATAAAACCAGTAAATAAAACCAGCAGCAACAACAACACGACATCCACTAATAGCACCGCATTTATTTCGCTCGCAACAAATCAGACTGACAAGCAACAGATGCATCGTTGCCGAACGTGCGCTTGTGCATAGAAATGTTGCGCAACAATGTTGCACGTACACATGCCATGTACTAACAAAAACAGACACAAAACCAGCAACTATTTTAATACTGCCAAAGCAGATGGTAAACTAAGAAATGCATAAAAGCGTACAAAAGCAAGTGGGATGAGCTACTAAGAACTAGCATACCCCTCTGCACCACCCTTTGCCACTTCGCAGCGCACGAAATCAGGTCGTAACTGTTGCACATTTTCATTACCGTCATTACGTCTTAAGGCATTTCGCTGACTTAAGGTAGTTTAAGTGATTTTCTCTCTGCTGCTTAGTTCTCGTTTAATAGTAAGAGCGAGGCTAGGATTGCCAAGTTTTATACTAGCAAATCTCGCCTTGCGTTTTATGTCATTTTTCATTGCTATTAGCGTCGTGTTAGCTTTGTAAACTGTAAATTATAGTCTTTAACGTGATACTGACTAGATGTCAGTGGGGTGATGTACTTGAAGAGAGAGCATGAAAATGGCTGACCATGTCATGTTGAAGTTCTATTAGAATATTTTAGAGGGTCGGAATGTCAAAATGTTTTAGTTAATACCCTGAACAAGGTATATTACAATAAGTTTGCCACCAAGTTTCTAATGTTCTTATACTTTTAACCACCTTTTTTGCCATGATTTGGCAACACCGAAAAGGATATCGCGCGAACTCTATAAAGTATGTCTAATATGTATATTAGGGTGTCCGTTATTTACCAAATTGATTATTTTTGACGAGACGCCCCCTAAACTTTTAGTTTTCCATCTAAAAAAAAATATCAGACCATAAAAAGCCCTTAATTTTCATAATAAACCTTGCCCCAAACACGATACATTTCCCATTGAAATTACATGGGATTTTGCAACTTTTTACGAATATTTTTTTTTCTCTGGAACTTTCTTGTTTGTAGGAATAAAAAAGTCATATTCTTGTGCGGAATTGAATGCTCTACAAAATAAGTCTAACAATTTTTCGATATACTCACTCCTTTAAAAGTTATTCAAGGTTAAAGTTAACTTCTGATTAATTTCTGGAATTTTCGAACTTTTACGGCAAATTGAATTTTTTTTTGTTTTTTTTCTCGTCAAAAATAATCAATTTGGAAAATAACGGACACCCTAATGTATATGGCAAGCTGAGTCGGTTTAGCTATACGGTTTAGTATATATGTATATGAAAAAGGTGTTCATATGATCCGACATACATATGTATGTATATAAACATACAGCTGCCATATAATCAAAACGATTGGAATAAAGTGCTTGTATGGAAACATTTTTTATTTGACGAGATATCTTCATAAAATTTGGCGTGGATTATTGTCTAAGACAACGGTAAAATCTCCGAATATACTATTCAGAACGGACTAATATAGCATATAGTTGTCAAAATCAAGCATTTGTAAATAAACTTTTTTTTGTGAACAGTATAATTTCGCTGTAAGTTGACTTTTTCCTTTGTTTTTTCATAAATACCTACGTTTCGAGTGGTTTGAGCTCTATTAAAATGCCGCAGTGGGACATTTACTCGTTAGTCCAATGGTTCTGGTATTTTTACTTTCAGTTCGGTTTCAGTAACTCTGAAAATCTTTATCAACTCCTGAAGCCACTAATGAGATATCGATTTCGCAAATGTATTATATGTAAACTCCCTCAGTTCTATCTATTTTAGGTAATAATCTCATTAGGATTTTATAAACTTTATAGAGAGATCGAACTCTCTTAAGAGCTATGGTGAGTGCTTTTGTACAAGCATAGATGAACTATTTCATTCCCTCTACGGATTTCAGTTCTCAGTAGACTGATAAATTTTTTTAAATATGTAGTGAGAATTTTCTAACTAAGAACTAAGCAAATTGTGTCAAAAATACACTAGAAGAGAAAATTTTCAACTTGATCAGATTAATAGTTTCGGATACAGCTTTGAGAACTTGTGCGAACGAGGCCAGCTAGGCTAAGTGCGTCGTCTTTAAACGAGTTTTTCTCGAAACTGTGTTTTTGAAGTCGGTTGGCAAGATTTCTTGAGAATAACTCAACCGATTTTCATGAAATTTTACGCAGGTCTTTTTTCTAAAACGTCTGCCAAAAATCTAATTTTCAGTTTGTTTTCTTTTGCCCAAGTGCTAAGTTAATATTTCAACTAAAATACGCATTTTTTCTCTTTAGGTGATCATGTGAGGCGTTATCCTGTCAATGCACCCGCGTTTTTCCAAGGGGTCACGGAAATTTCTTTGTTAATAGTGTATGTTTGTAACAACAAAAAAAGCTGTTTTTTACTCTAGGAGACCTATGTGGCCTCTTAAACTTCTAAGTTGGCTAAGTCCAAGCAACAAGACACAGAACGGCTTCTCTTTTTATATCATTTCTGAAATAGCTTTCTTCGATTCGGAAAGCGTTACTCTTTAACGAATCGAACACACCATACCACAAGCTTAAGCAAGCAAGCGGCTTTTGTGGTGCAACTCTGCACTAACATGTCTTCAAACGCATGCGCAATAGCGTTATGATTCTTTCTTAACACATTTTGATATAAAAATTCTGAAGATAATATGGGTTTAAAAAACATTGGCTTGGTAGTCAATGAGCAAATTATTTTTTTTTTGTCGCCGCAACCTTCTAATCTCTATCATACGTCCCCCTCATAACTCGTTGCTGGATCATTTGAAATCAAAAAATGAAAGTTCATTCGTTAGATAATAGTTTTCCCCAGGTAATGCTGTAAGGGTTTTTTTGAAATTACATTTTTGAATTTTTTCGAAGACTTTGAAGTGAAAAACACAAAAAAAAAAAACTCTCCAGCGTTACCTCGTAAAATATGTACAGAAATAGTGTTTAAAATTTCAAAAGGCTCGGTGCAGTAGTTTTGAAGTTATGAGGGGCACCGACTTTGAAAACGTGAGTTGTGGGAAAAACGCTTTAAAGTTGCACAGACGCTCACAATCAAATCGGAGCGCTGAGACTTACAAGTGTATATCTCCGTCAATTTTGCTTTAATTGCTCTCAAATTTTCACAGAATAATCTCAAGATATTTTACATTAATATAAAATAAAAAAAATGCAAAAAAAAAACAAAAATACCTTACTCCCCCCTTAAATAACTTAAAGATACCTTTCACTAATTATTCTTCACTAAACTAATTTTATGCTATTTTGTCCAACTTTTATTCATTTCGCTGGAAGTCTTTTTTACCATCCAAATTGAAAAGAAACAAACTATTTTTTGTGCAGTTTTTTCAGAGCAAAGTTTCAGTATCCGACTTAAAATTCCGAATTGCTGCCTTAAACTAACAACGCGCGTTTTCTCGCTCTCAATTGTTAAACTTTTTCATTGTCACTGTGGAAATTCATGCGCAAAATCACAGCTGCTTATGTTTCAAAGGTAATGATTAATGCGGCTTTAAGCAGTAAAGTAAGTAGTGATGCAAAGAATGCTGGCCTTGATTAAATGCTTTTCAAAGCGAGCGAAGAAGATTGAGAGAGCGAGCGCGGACAAGAATCATTTTCATAGCAAATTGCTCCGCGGCCATTCAATAGCGCCACAATGAAAGTTCGCACCGAGGCACGCGTATATATTTATGTATGTATGTATGGATTTGAGTTTAAGACAATTGAGGAGACAGTGGACTGATGCCTGCAACAATGCTGATGAGCGAAGAAAGACCGAAAATGCAAATAAAAGTAAATAAATATGTATTATGTATCTTTGTATATATGCACTTATGAAGAAATGCAAAAATGAAATGTGAATGCTTCAGCTGACGAAGTGAGCGCACCACAGGATGGAGGGGTGGTGTGGCAATTGCTGGAAAATTCGTCATTATTGTGGGACAACTTCAAGGCAACAAAAATTGTAAAGAATTAACTGGAAAAGTATAAAATGCAAGAGAATGCAGAATGAGAAATGCGAAACAATAAAATTAGTGGAAATTGTTTCTGGTGATAGCAGGGGGAAGCGGTGGTAAGGGACAAACACAGAATGGCAAAATAATTGAAATACGACACTTTTTTCGCCGCTAATTGTCAACGCACACTACAGTAGTGGCATTGCAGCATAATTGCGAGGGCAATAACGCTGACAGCCGCAGGCAACTCTTGAACGCATTTGAAAAGCGGTTTTATGAATATCATGCTTTAATGTTTTGTAAAGGATTCTATAATTTTTCGTATTTGCAGAAAGCAAGCGAAGTTGCTGCTGTTATTGTTGTTTGGGAGTTACTTGGAGTGGAAAGGAAGAGTGGAAGAGAAGGAGAGTGTGAGAGGGAGTGAGTGCGTTGAGCATGAATATGGAATTTCTGCGCTTAAAGTAGTCAAATCCGGCAGCAAGGACTAAAGCAGGAATGAAAACAGAATGAGAAGGACGCACTCAGATTTTTGCGAAAATGGAGCTTACGTTAGCGACTGAAGTGCTAAACTCACAACAATTAAATAAAATATAATGGCTGGTAATAAAAAAGAAATAAATAAATTGTTTTAAAACTCAAGAGGACTTGCTTTGAGTCACACTTCAAATGCAGTTGATGAACTGTCATACCTATTATGACATTATTTCCATTTGGCACCGCAAACCTGCCTGTCCGCGTGCAGTGCCAAGGTGCAGAAGCCAAAGCCCACCAGCTACACAATAATATTCAAGCATAATGACAGCCAGCAAATGTCATTAAGAGCTTTTATAACATGCGAAACAATAAAAAGGTTCAGAGAAAGGAAGTAGGGAATAGGGGAAGGCAGCTTGAAATGAGCAGGAAATGCATAGAAATTCATTTAAAGTGGTTGGGGAATGTATGTATGTGAGCAAGGGAACATAAAATATATGTGAGCTGGATAGTTATTGTAGGAGCAAGCAGTGAATAAAGTAGTTAAGTTTACAAAAAAAATATATATGTATTCACTTTTTTCTAGGATTTTTAGCTTTAATTTAGTTTCATGACAATTAATTACTTATTTTTAAATAAAATACAATTTCACGAAAAGAAATCTAAGAGGTTTGGGACAAAGTTTTCTAAAAGGTTTAGAACACGCATTCAATTCTTAACTAATTAAGGGAGGAGAGAATTTTTTTTAATTTCTTTTCGAATTTTTTTGTCTTAAAATAATGCATATTACCTCAAGAATGTTGTGTCTAAATTTAAAATTTCATTTCCTAGCAATATGGATGAATTGTCCCACATTGGTAAGGCTACGCCGTAAGCATCTGGCGTCTCCACGGTATGATACACTGCAGGAGGTATCGATCGTGAGGCTGTAGAGTCTATTAAAATACGCGTCCAGCACAGGTATCCTAAAGAATGACTACTCTTCTTGGACTTAGCAACTGAACCCCATCTGGTATCGCAAAGGACCAAACTGGTTTGGGCATGGCTTATTGGCCTATTAGATTAACCTAACCTAACTTATTTTACTATAAAAAATTACCTTTTTTTTCAAAAATTGTAAAGTTGAAATTTTGAAACCCTCCTGGGCAAAGCTAGTATCTAACGATATAATTTTGATTTCTTAATTTCAGATTAACCAGCAATTTCAACTCAACTATTTTCCGAGACGCTCTAGAGTATTTATAATTAATATTTCTCCATGAAAATTTGACAGAATATTCTTCAAACGCCATACTATAATGTAACAGAATTTAACTGTTTCAGAGAAAAAAAAAATTTTTAATTGACTTTGTTTTAGAACAATTGACCTTATATGCTATTTTTCTACCGGCAAGGAGTTGAAATTTTTGGAAAAGGTCACAAATTTCGTTTGAAATTTTAACTATTTCAGAAAAAAGGGTTAGGTTAGCAGGCTAATAGCAATGACAGACGGCAGCATTAATCCGGATAAATCAGGAGTTAGTGAAGATAACTCCGTTCCTAACTCCCATTTAATCCTCAAAATTTTAGCGAGTTAGCTGTATTTTTGTTGGCAACATTGTTGAAAATGGCCAATTTTAATTTATTGTGAATGAAAAATAAGCAACACTTCAATACAAATTTTCAATAATAAAACAAAAACTTTTATGTTGTGATGTTTTGTTATTATGCAGTTTTAAAAATAACGTGTTGATATGATTTTGTAAAAATTGGTCGGCCGACAACCGCAATGTTTATCTTCTATCCATTTTGATTGAAAATATTATAAAAATGACAATCAGCTGTTTACGAGAGTTTCAAAATCGCTTAGCTGTCGTATCTTCCCTAAAAATTTTTATCTGATTACGTGCGCAGTTAATCCGGATTAACGCTGTCGCCTGTTAAGGCTATAATAGTTTATCTAAGGCCTCCTTAAATAATTTTGAACATTTTGATTTACAGTTATTAACGACTTCAGTCTTTTTTTGAAAAAGAACTCGGCTTAAGTCAAAATTTTACAGTACGAATGCACATATGTATGTATTGTCGGAAAGATCCAACGCAATGAATGATCTGTGGCAGAAAGAAAATGTATGACAAATGACTTGGAACTATGACTCTACTCTACTACCGATTTTTATGTTATTAAGGACTAATTTGGTTAAGGAAGAATTGAATAACTTTCTAAATTACTTACAAAAATACTGAAACTACACAAAATATCCACCAAATCAGATATGTGAAAAAATCTGGTGATCGAACTTATTACTGAAAGATGAAAAATTTTTATATTAATAAGATGCTTGCTAAGTCTCACAGCTTTTTCACAGAAAAGAAAATTATGTTATCAACCCTAGTAAGAAAGTTATATTTATGCAATCTGTATACAAAACCTTATTTCTACATTTCTACATATGTGAAGTTATGAAGTCAAAGACACCTAGCGAAAGGCTGACGCAGTATTTACATGCGACAAAAATTAATAAATGCAAAAATCGCCTAAATATGTACATACTTATGTATATCTAAGTGTTGCCAGCTTTATATGGCTTCACATGCGACCACAATTAAAATATGGTACATAAAACGCTCATATATTTGTTGTAAATTAAAATGCTAGCACGCTCACTTGGAATGGTGACAGGCTTAGATGTTGGAAGCCCAACGGGCTGCAGAAAGGAAGGAAAATAAACCAGAAGCAAATTAAAGACAATAAAAGCGCGCCACAAAACAAAACAACAAAGAAATCTGAGTGTGTTTAAAGTTTATTAACGCGACCGCAAATGAGAGGTAACTAAACAGAAAAAAGGAAAATAAAAAGGAAAATAAATTGAAAGAGGAATAGGCTGCGAAATAGTAAAGGGGGCGATTGGGTGAAGGAAATGAAAATGCGGTAAAGCAAAAGGGAATTATAAGGCATATGTACATACATATGTAAGTGCAGGAGAAAAATATTTAATCAATTACAATTACTTTACGGCATTCCGCAAAACAAGGGGGTTTTAAAAGTGCTTAATTAAGAGAATGTGTAAAGATTAGGGGGAAATTACATTACATCTACTATTGGCTGTATTATTTGTTTTTTATTATTTATCAATCATTACTGTTGCAGAAATTTCTTCAAAACCACTTTGAAATCTGCTAATTTATTGGAAAATCTACATTTTCGTTTCAGCAGTATTAATATGGACGCTAATTCTAGAAGAGTACAAAACAAGTGTTTCGAAATATTACAAAAATGTTATTTGTTCCTAAGATGAGTCTTAAAGATCCCTAAGTATGTTTAGTAATAACTCGAAATGAGAACTGATGATAATTTTGTCGACGAAAATGCTTCGCAAATAACCGCACTTTTCTAACCTCAACTTAAATTCAAAAAGCCATTCTTTTGCTTGAAGATGCTACATAAGCTGTCTTCGTAACTTGGTAACACTGAACAATTATAACACTTTAATGAGAAATTCGCCTACTCTCTTGCAACAGCTCAACACGAAAATTTTGCTAGCGAGCAAAGCAATTGCTGAGTCGAAGACACATAATTGAACAAAGCGATCTGTTTCGTGTTCTGTTTTCAAAGTTTAGCGTAATTTTTTGGCTTTAAGGGGTTAAATGGGTTTACGGCTTTCAAAAAATCGAATTTTTTGTATTGTCTTATTAAATTCTACAATACCTCTACAATATTGCGTTAAAGTCAATTTTTTTTTTCAAGTTGATCCGAGTAGTAGGTAGTAGAACTACTCAACCGATGCTCATGAAATTGTACACAGGTATTTGAGATACAATTCTTAAAGACTTGGACGAAGGATTTTTTTTCGATTACAACTAAAAAAAAAAATGTCGCAAATTTTTTATTGAAATTCAAATTTTTTTGTAAAATGTCTGTGAAAATTGGATTTTTTAAAATTTTGTTTCATTCGTCGAAGTTCTAAGCTAATGTTTTAACTAAAATCCGTATTTTTTCAGTTTAAATGATCCTGTAAGGAGTTATCCTACAAGCGCGGGCTCATCTTTTTCTGAGGGGTCACCGGAAATGGCGTCGCAGTGGTCGAGTTTAAAATATTTTTTTCCAAAAATTTCAGAATTTCTTTGCTAATGGTGTAAGTTTTTAACAATAAAAAATTCTAATGAAATATTTAATTTTTTATATTAGAGAAAAAATGTGTTGAAGAAAGTCTCTTTTTCCCAAGGAAACCTATGTAACCCTTTATTACTGCAAAAACTTGTCTCCATTTCCTGGAATGTGCATAGAAAACAAAAGCTGATTGACTGAATTTTGTGGCTAATAAATTTTAGGAAGAGAGAGTTTGTGTGTGTTAATTTCAATCCATAAGTCCGCTGATTGATTTTTATAAAAAGCTTCCTAACTTCGGGATTTTGTTAAATCATGTCGATAAAGGAATATTAATTTAGCTGAGAACTTCTTACACCAAATAATAGGAACAAACATACATACAACTTCTAGTTGTCAATCCACTCGCTTCAAGATTAAGCAATTAGCGTAGAAAACTTCTGCGAAGATTGAAAAAATAAATAAAATGCAGCTCCTATCAGGCATTGAGCACAATAAAACAATACTAGAAAACAAATTTATAAACTACCAATACAAAAGCTGATAACGGGAAATTCGAGACGAAAATTCGAATTGAATGTAATGCAAAGTTAAAACACTAGAACAAGGGCACCAATTGCTGCACTCAATACGCAGCAGTTATTATTAAATCTCAATGACTTCGATACGCCTGCCATTCGAGTGTGCTTTACCGTATTATCGACAGCTTGAAACTGAATGCCTGCTCGCCTACTTGAGCGCTCGCATTGTGGCAGCGGCAGTGTAGACACCAGTCACCGCCACCACTGGCAATGCCAACATGTAACCACAACGCTGTGGCACAACGACGCCGATGACGACGGCACACAACTCCATGAAACAGTTTGGCACAATGCAAGTTGACAATTGTAAATGCTTATTGCATTATGCAGCGCTCAGTTGGCATCGAATTTTCCAATCAGCAGGCACCAATACCACAAATGCGCATATATGTATGTGTGTATGTATCAGTAGAACGGAATGAACCGCAATGGCAAGGCAACGCCTTCAATAGAGACTGTTGGTGGTGCCGCCCTCAACGTGGCAGCTGACATCCATGGCCTGCTACTTGGGTTAAGTATATGGATTAGGGTGAGCCAATAAATGTTGAGTGGAAATCAGAAAACCTAACAACATTTAGAGAGAGAGTTAGAAAGAGAGAAAGCAGATTGGCTTGACATTGGATCCACAAACTTTACGATGGACCTGGTCTCAGAAACCAACTCTGACAAATAAATAAGTATTTTTTTTCTTTAAAATACTCAAAATAGTTTTCAAAACAATTTATGAATGAACAGCGCGCCATCTACCCGACTTTATTATAAACCGATACCGAAAAACTGACCACCCTATTTTATATATAATATATGCCAATGTAAATTAGTTTGTGTGGGCACCCAGAGATACCGACTGTGGCACACCGACGCAGCGCTGAACTGCAATTGCAAATTTTCAAATTATGTGGTATCAATTTGTTGCCAACAGCCGCAGCCGCCTCCAATGGAAATGAACTGCAGTCATTGGCAATTGCCGCTTGTCGGTAAGGTGATACCAAGTGCGAATGCCATTTAATTTAGTTTCATAAAAAGTGGAGCAATTGAATACTTATTACTGTAATGTAATCGAAGTGAAGCAATGGCGTAAAAAAGAATTATAATAATGCAAAATTTATGATATTGATTTCACTTAATTTTCAATAAAAAGTGAGGTTATTTTTTGCATGCCACAAGCATGCTTGAACTACATTTGTGGCAATGCAACTGAGACTAATGGTGAATATCAAGTTGCTTTTGTTCCCATTTTCAATTAATTAGTAATGATAGTGTAGGAAGTTTTAATTAATAAATTAGTTCTTTAAAAAATTCTGTAAAAAAAACTATGATATTCGTAAAATTATGGGATGATACTGGAATGATTAAAAAACAATTTGTTTCTGTTTACACCAATGACACGAATATTTCAGCCCTATCTGAGAGTGTACACGAAGACCGTGGAGAGTCGATTCGGCGCCGTTCGCAGCAACTCGGACTGACGTATGGAACGACTTGGCGCATTTAAGTCGAGATCTTAAATTGAAAGCGTACAAAATATAGCTTATGCAAGAATTGAATACGCTCAACTTTCCCAAACTTTCGCTTTTGAAAAGTCCCAAGAAGATCCGACGTTTTCGAGTCAAAGTTTGTTCAATAATGAGACCCATTTCGGGCTTAAGAGGTATGCAAACAAACAAAACTGTCGCATTTGGGACGAAAAACAACCTGACGATATTCCAGAACTGTCATTTCATCCAGAAAAAAAACAAAGGTTTGGTGTTCTTTGTTCGAATCATCGGTCCATATTTCTTCAAAAATGATGCCGGTGAGAATATTTGAGGCCAGAAATTGAAGCTCGTGATTTCGGCGACATTTGGTTTCAACAAGACAGGCCACTTCAAACTCACATCACATACATCAATGGATTTATTAAGAGAACACTTCGGTGGGCAGATAATTTCACCTTTTGGGTCAGTCGATTGGTCACGGTGTGAAATCAAAGCGTTAGACTATATCCTGTGGGGATATGTAAAGTCTAAAGCCTATGCGGACAATCCCGCTACGATTCAGGCCTTGGACTCAATGGACTCAACGGATGGATCATCTGGGACGTCGCCGCAGCGAACATTTCAACGAGATAATCTTCAAAAAATAAATGCCAAAGAATGTTTTTTCGAATGGTAAAAAACATTACCCATAAAAATTGAAGTTTCTGTGTATTTTCTTTAAAAAAGTACGCAGCCTCGAAATGTTTCGGAAAAAACGCATTTAAAAGTTTAGGAGCCGATTAGATGCGATTAAGTTACACTGGCTGGCTGTTACGCCAAGCTTAGAACTACAGGTCCGTTATAATGACAGATGAAGACTCCTTATTAATACCATCAGAATCAAGGCTTTTTGCGAAGTTTAATAGAGATTTGATATCTAATTTTGTCTAGTCCCTTATATTGTATAGCTACTAGATATCTAAGCCGAATTCTAGATAAGGCCAGACATATATAAGTAAAGGAGGTGTTTCAGCGTTTCTCTCACGCCTATTTCGCTGCAAACTCTACATGTGTCACCATTAGTAATGTCCAGCCGGCTATGACCTGTGACTAAGCCAACAACCGTCCTTTAGTCTTGTCGAGACCATGTGATTAGAGGACTTGTACTTGTATATTTTTTTTCCACTCCCTTTCACATGTTTTTGACGATGCTGAATGCGCCTAAGGTATTTCATCTCACTTATCCATCTACTGCTCACTTCTAAGGACATTTCTCTAACGTCGTTTCCTGCGTTATTAGCTATTTTAGCATCTGTTCTGACTGCATAGACTTCTGCCTTGAAGTGTTGCCTGAGATCTAGCTCTGCGCAATACATAACGGCGCCCGTTCCATCAGCCAAGTTCTTGATCCTTCCGCGTAGATGTTGAAAGTTCGGCTTGTGAGTCGGCCACTTGCGCTCTCCATATTCTTCTCTTGAAACATTCTATCCCAGAATTTAGCGTGAAGATATGTGGTCTATTCCTACCGACCTTCTGCTTATCGAGCTATGCTCAAAGCGCACTAATTTCTGATTTAGTGTTATAAAAGCATTTAGGAGTTAATTTCCTTTTCGAGAGTAATAAATTAAAATAAACCGTTCCATAAACTAATGATGTAAAGTCGATCTGAAAGTTTGCATCCGTTCCTTTCTCCACAAGAAGCTGCTCATTTATGGAAACCGCCGATATCGGACCACTATAGCATGTAACTGTCATACAAACTAAACGATCGGAATCAAGTTCTTGTAAGGAATATTTTGTATTTGTGATAGGTCTTTAGCTTCAGTGTAACCGAAGTTACTTTTTTGCTTTTTTTTTTAATAGTTTCTCTCAGCTTTGGCATTGTATAGGTTATTAAGCCAGTCTTTAACCACAAACAAAATACGTATAATTTCACTTATCGAAATATAATTGGTTAATTACTTCATATTAAACTTCGGATAATTAAAATAATGGCCCTTAAATTAGTAATTGTTATTACAACTGTACAAATAACGATTAGCAAAATTTTGAAATTTTCACTGAAACCACAAAAATGCATTTGAAAGCGCCACTTTAATTAATTCAGTTGTGTTGTGTTGAAAGTTTAAGTGCATGCAAATCAAGAATATAATAATGACAGTGCAATATTTAAATGCCAAACACAATTAAAATGAACTTTTGTGCTGTAAACATGAACTTTGTTGATAAATTGTTGAACTTTAAACCGAAACACCAGCTTATTTGGCAGTTTTATTGCCGCCGCAACAAGCAGCGCTCGCTGTGGAGTAGTGCAAAGGCGAACTAAAATGAATTTCGCACACACAAATTTGCGATTTACTGCAAAAGAGTTTAAAATTTTAAACAAAAAACATTTTTGGAAGTGAAAAAACGGAAGCCAAACAAAGGCAGCTTAGCTTTTCAGCGCCATACACACACACGCACATATATTTATATACATATATATATGTGTAAGCACAAATGGCAGCCAAATAACGGTACACGACGTCACTTGGCAGTTTTCCCAATATTGCACATTTGTGGCTCCAACTGCAAATGCATGTGTGAGCAAGTGTGTGTGCATAACTGTATTTGGTAGCACTTTTCCATCGATTGCATTCACAGCAGCATTTGTTTAGAATGGCGACCAATTCGCACGCCCAGCCAACAGTAGGCAGTCGCCAGCGACTATAACCGTTATTTGCAGGCCACCAGCATTATCATGTGGCGGCGGCGCAAGCGGATACTCATATCGAGGGAATTATATATCACAGTCGTATATATGCAATTGTCTATTTTCATATATATGTATATGTATATCTTAGCTGTATGCCAACGCACACACATGCCAACACACGTATTGTTTGATCGTGCTCATGTGTGCGTGTTATCATTTGTTCGCAAATCCGCTTGTTTGGGCCAAACAATCGATAATTGGCAGCGGCATTCAAATCGAATTGCATTCCAATTAGAATTCTGGTGGTCGTCGGCAGTCGCAACATGCTGCATGGTCATTTCAAATTTTCGTATCTCTTTTTGGTTGCTTTTATTATTATTTTTTTCCTTTTTCCAATCACACACACGTCCCTACAAGCGGCAGTCCGTCGGAGCAATGAACTTGCAAATGCGTTAAACAAATTTCGATAAGTAAAAAGCCATGTTGCGAAAACAATGTTGTGTTGTTCATTGCGATCGTCTGGTTTGTGCCTCGTTTGTCGCAACTGTTGCACAAATGGACCACATAAATGATTGTGGCGGCTTTGCCGCGCTTCAATCGCCGATTATTTGGTGAACATTCACCAGTCGATTGTTTGTGGGTTGCTTTTGTTGTCACTGTAGTCATTGTTCGGCATTGTTTTTTTTGTTGTTGTTTCACATTTGTTTATTTTCTACACATTAAAGGTTTACCTGTCGGTGGCATGACCAGGTCGCAGCCGCAAGCATTTAGAGCAGACTTTGTGGTATTACTTTTTGGCTGCGATTTTATACTGTATATAGTATGTATGTATGTATGTATAGAAATCTATATAGTTCGTGAATTGTCCAGTGAAGTTTAACGAATTTCAATCATTTAAATTTAAATAGTTTGCATTTTTAATCCGCCTGCCTGTTTGTCTATATATACGCGTATTAGTCCCACAATTTTTAAGCTATCGATTTGAAATTTTGCAAACGTCCTTTTCTCCTAAAGAAACAGCTTATTTGTCCGAGTCACCGATATCGGTTCATTATAGAATATAGCTGCCATACAAACTGAACGATCGAAATCAAGTTGTTGTTGTTTTTGTTTGACAAGATATCTTCATGAAAGTTAGCATAGATTATTGAATAAGACGATGCTAAATTTTCGACCATAGTTTTATTCCGATCCGACCACTATAGCATATATGTATGTACCTGCTTTAGAAACTGATCGAACAAGGTCAAGTTAGAGATAAAGCCTTTTAAGCTATAAGAAATGCAACTATGAAGACATTTGCTTCTCCTTTTTTCCATTTAAGGCCTTAGATAGGTGTTATCAGTCGAATTTTTTGCGGTTTTGCTAATAAAACTTGACCGCCTTGCGTTTGTCTTTACTATGTATTCAGTCTAAGCCCATCGACGGCACATGGAGCTTTGACATCGGCTACTTGCACAAAATAACCAAAAAAGCGTCTGACATTTTTTTAAAAATATTTTTTCTGCTGATATCAAATACAAGGTGTGTTTCAAAATATATAGGACTTTTTGAAACTAGTGCCAACTGGTGGCGCCATCTACATATACATATGTCGACTGTTGCATTAGAATCTGCTGTCTTTATCGAGTATCCAGTGAGAATTTCATAACATTTCATAGATTGCAAGTGAAGTTATTGCGTTTTAAGTGTCCACATGTTTGTGTTATCGGTGCGAAAATGAGCTTCGAACAAAGAGCCAAAATTAAATTTTGTTTTAAAATTGGTAAAACTTTTACCGACACGTTTTATCAATTGAAAACAAGTTTATGGCGATGATTGCCTATCCGGTAGCAGGGTGCACGAGTGGTTTCAACGTTTTCAAAGTGGTCGTGAGGACATAAATGACGATCAACATGTGGGCCAATCAAAATCCGTGATCACCGGAAATTCCATCGAAACTGTGCGTGAATTCATGAAAAATCAGCCGAAATCATCATTGAAATTCATGGAAATGGAATTGAGCATCTCCAAAGCATCCATTTATGGCATTTTGACCGAACATTTGGGCTTACGAAAGGTGTGTGCACAGTTTGTTCCGCACAAATTGACTGACGACCAAAAATTGCTCAGAATCCAACATTCGAAGGACATCATTAAAGAGTTTTGTGACCGATTATTTGACCAAAAAACACATTTTAACCATTAACCACTCCCCGTATTCACCTGATATGGCACCGTGCGACTTCTTCCTTTTCGGGAAAATGCATTTGCCCATGAAAGGAAAGCGTTATGCAGAGGTAGAGGCCATTCAAAAGGGCTTGCACCGGCATACTGGCGGACATACCGGCCAACGAGCTGAAACACTCGTTCGACATGCTTTTGGACCGTGCAAAAAGCTGTATTGAAGCAGAAGGAGACTATTTTGAATAAAATAAATTGATTTTGCCGAAAAAACCATTTGTTCTGTTTTTTTTTTTAAGTCCTTTTTACTTTGGAATGCACCTTGTATATTGGAAAAATGAAAAGTTACTCAAAGTTAATGTTTAGAAATAAACTTCTTCATATTTGATATACAATGCTTACATTTTAAAAGTCTCGCAACATGTTGCACCTAATATAATTGTAATTATATTTAATAAATATTTATCTTTTATTCGCAATATATTTAATATATGTATTCAAATGTCAGCTGTTAACAAATAAATAACTTGACATTTATCACTTCTGCGTTCAACATTAGCATTTAATTACTCGAAAAAATTGCCTTTGTTTGTTGTTCACCGCATTTAATTTCTTATTCGTAAGGGCTATCAAGTGGAAAGGTTACATACTGACATCTAACCAATATGCTTATATATACATATATGTATGTATGTACACCTGTATCCATTACCTAAGTATAATAGTACAAGAAAATTGGTTTGGCTTTGCCAAGGCAAATTGATATTTAATTAGTTAAATATATCAATGAGACCTTTACACACACAATTACAATTAGATATAAATACAAATGCAATGAAATATTGACAGGTGCTTGTGAACCAATAATTACTATATATGGTACAATCAAATGTATATTTTTTGTACGCTAAAAGTGGCCCGAATTATTCTAAACAACCACTAAAACACAAGTCATAGTTACTAAAATTTCGTATGTATGCATGTGTGAATTTGTTTTCCAGTGAAATTTTCGGTATTTTTCCATGTCATGCTTGCATTTACTATTTGACATACTCTCTTCACTTTTCAGGGAAATATATTCCCTTTTTCCTTTGCTTTTTATTTATCGTTTCTACTACATATATATTATAATCATTTAATTTAGTTTTTGTCGGATATCAGAGTGCCTGTTCTAACATTAAAACGCCTCAAAGGTGTATTTATCACATTAACATGTGCTAAAGTGCTTTCTTATGGATATATAGGTACATATGTACCAATAAACGTTTGTTATCTGTTTTCTATATTGTAAAAATATAAATACCGTCATTTATTTGAGAAATTCATGCTTTGCTTAATTATATTATTAAGTATATTTATTCATATTGCATGACATGACACATTTCTCGTCTTCAATAATTACAGGTGCACATTTAAGTGTTTGCTGAGTTTAAGCATTTTCAAGTGTATTGAAATTAACTCATGACTATGAGAGTTTATTTATTCCGAACAAAATTTATTTTATAAATTATTCTTATTACCATTATTCTATTTACTTTTCTTTTCTGAAACTTACACGATTGTTATACATTTTATCTTAGTTTATACCATCTGAAGTTGCGGCACAAGGGTTATACTCATTTGAGAATTTAAAAAAATCGATTTTCTTGTCTTTGCACATTTCAAATCTATTTGAAAATATTCTCGGAAAATTTAAAGTTGTTGCGTCAATTAGTTTCAGAGATATGAGCGTGTTTGTAAGAATTTATTAACTTTGTGTTTGCGCCTCCCAACATACACGATCTCAAAAATACTGCAAGATGGCAGTTGGCCCAGTCGCAACTGATTGGCAGCATATGAGTGTCATATGGCTATTACTAAGCCCGATACTTGTAGAAAGTCAGGGAAGTAGGCATGAGAAAGACGCTGAAACAGCTCATCTGCTAATGTCCGGCCTTATCTAGAACTCGGCTTATATATCTAGAAGCTACGCAGTTCAAGGGACAAGTGGTAATATTAGAATTAGATATCAAATCTCTATCAACTTTGCAAAAAGCCTTGACGTTCGGCACGTCGAAAACTAAAGTTCGTATAAATAAAGAACCTTCATCTAACATTACGCCAGTTCTGTATGACAGTCAGATAGTGTAACCTAACATAAACAAGAAATTAAAAATTATAATTTAATTGGTAATAGAAAGTATCCTACAAACAAAGGCGGATAGTCGATTGACTGAAAAAATCGACGATAATTTAATTTTTTTTTTACTTTTTTGGCAATTAGATAATACAATAAATTGTGACTTATAAATTTTAGTACAAAAATACTTGAAAGTATACATGATATCGATCGTGAGCAAACTGGGTATAAAAATTATTGAAGAAAATTTTTACAATGTTTAAGTAAACATTTTTCGAAAATATTAAAGCAATGTAACCCCTTAGTAAAATACGGAGTTGCCCCTAAGGAAATACTCTTTATTTCAAGTCAATATTTATATTGCTTCTTCTTCTTGCTAATTCAAATAGTTCGAGAGGATATTATGTCAACCGTATCCCTTCTAATCATCAGTTTTATATGATATTTTTAAAAACTCACCAAAATTATTAACTCCCAAATTAACCAGCGAATTCAAAGCGAGCCACCGATATGTCTCATTCAACAAATAATATCATCGCCCCTTTCAGAAACCGCTACAAACGCGAAGCCATAATGCCACATTTCAGCATTAATTTTCCCAATTATTCCCTCAGAATTATTTTAAAGCTTACGAACTCAGAGTTTTCCGCCGAAAAGCTGGAAAAATGTGTGCAACAGTCAAAGGGGGCGCCACTAAGTGCATGTAAAAATAGCAGTTGTTTAATTTTTTGCGGTGTTGTTGTTATTGCTGTTGCCAGCTGCTGCTGACAGCGCACTTTTCTTTCACATTTTGCTGTGAACATATTTATTTTCGGTCGGTTTGTCCTTTTACCGGCGTCTAGACATCATTAGTTTTGGTTTGTTGTAACAACAGCAGCAACAACATTAACCCAACCGGCGATGACTTACAAAGCAAAAGGAAGCTTATTTTACACCATTTCCGATGTGACTAATGCAAAAAGCAAAAAAACAAATGAGTAATGCCAAAATATTGCCATATTAATGTTGGCAGCGCTGTTCGAGGCACTGTTGCTGACTTTTGGCTTAACTGCTGGCTTCGATAATTCGCAAGTCAGCGCCAACTTGCAATCGGAAGTCGCAATTTCCTTCAATCAGAATTGGTTAATTATGTATTATTATACTCGTGTTTTGTTTCTTTGATTATCTTTGTTAAGACTTCATATTTGGGTTAAGGTTGCGCCTTGCCATTGAATATTTGTATGTAAAAGTTGTCGTTAACCAGACAGGAGTTTTCTTTGAGAGTAAGCAACAAGGCTTCGACGGCCCATAGCCCCACTTCAAAAAAAAAAAAACACCCAATGAAAGGAAAAAACCGCTTCGGATGAGGGACCCATTTTGATGAAGACCACAGCAAACCCATTAATGGGTCTGGCAGTGAACGAGGGCAAGACGAAATATCTCCGGTCATCAAACAAACAGTCGTCACACTTGCGACTTGGCTCCCACTTCACTGCTGTCTCCGAGCACCTGAAGAGTCAGGACACAAACGACTTGTTTATGTGAGTGGTGCAAGCCGAAAGTGCCGTGTTCGTTAGAGCAGAGGTACGCCATTAAATTTTGTGTGAAACTCGGTAAATTTGAAACAGAGACGTTTGATATGAGCAAGCAGGCTGACGCCGATGTTGCTTTAGCAAGAAGTGGTGTGTTTCGTATGGCAATCTTTCGAGTGGCACACGCCAGCGTCTCCTCGCCCAAAAAAGGGAAGAATGAGCAAAACCAAAGTAAAAACGAAGCTTATTGTCTTTTTTGACATCAAAGGCATCGTCCACCATGAATTTACTCCTAGACAAAGCGTCAACGCCAAGTTTTACGTGGAAGTCCTCAAGAGACAGAAATGAAGGTCAATCGGGTCCGACAAGACATTGCAGCCGATTGGAAGTTCCACCACGGCAACACCTCCGGCTTACACCGCCTATTTTGTGAACAGCTACCTAACCAAGGCCGGCATTCCAACGCTTTCGAAGCCGCCCTACAGCCCACATGTGGCCCCCCGGGCTTTTTTTATGTTTTCTTGCCTGAAAAGGCCGATGGAAGGCAAGCATTTTGAGACTACAGAGGGGATCCAAGCAGAATGCACCTCGGCTCTCAAGGCTATTTCGGAGAATGCTTTTTGGGTATACTCAAATAAACATTTAAAAAATTCCGTAAGAGAAAAATTTGATTTCTTTTTCTTTACTCCTAGAATAAACTGTGAAAGATAGGCATTATTTGAGGGCTCAAGAAATTGGAAATAAAAATTATTTGTTGTCTACTTTTCTATTATCTTAAGATCATGATGAGACTGGATTTAAATAATTTATGGGCTCAAATCAAGGTGTTCAATTTTTTGATATGGGTACTATACCTAAGTTATATTGGTCAGCTGTAGGCAAACAAGCACGCTAACCCAAAAAACAAATTTACATAGCATATATTTTTGCAAGTAAACATAATTCATAACCTGCCTGTCCTTAAATACAAAAAACGTGTTGAAAAAGCATTCAACATTTATAAGAATGGAAGAAGCATGTGTGAGAACAAAGGCACCTATTCCCATCAATACAGCATATTCCGAATACAAAGAGTACCTTTATTCATAAATAAGTAATTACAAAAGAGAACAAAAAATGTAGAAAATATGCTCAAATTGAATGTCTACAGCCAACAAGACTAATAACTCCAAACCACAAAAAATTACCCAACGCACCAACACACACGCAAGTACACTGAGAAAAGCCACAGACGGCACAAAGAACTGCAAGGTGAAAAAATATGAAAAAAATGGAACAAACGACGTATGTACATATTTTGTGTGCTTTTTTCTATGTCTGATTGGAAATAAATGGAAACATTTTTCCAAATTGGCCAAAAGGGGGAGTAGCAGAGCCGTACAGGTCACGACGACCGCAAAACCAATAGGGAAAGACTTGGCGGTCGAAGTGAAAGTAAACAGAGGACAAGGCACATGCATAAAACATACGACAAATGCTGCAATATTGGCAATATGTTTGGGCACACCAACACACGCAAACTTATACTGTTGCATGTCTGCTTCGTTTATGCCTGAGTGTGTGTGTTTGTTTGTTATTTGTATGCGCTGAACGGTTCGGCCCACGAGACAAATAGATCTTTTGAGGGCAATAAATTTCCAGAAAAATCAAGCACACACATACATACATGCATATATACATATATATGACCACCTCGGGTCAGCGTATTAGCTGCAGTTAGCAAAGGAGCGCGGCAAAATGCCAGGACTTATGTGGACACCCGGCAAAAAGCCTAAAAAACACAGAGGCAAGCGTGCAAATAAATTGTGTGGCGCACATAAAAAGTTGCAAAACAAACTTTGTACCCATAACAGCAACAACAGCAATGAAAGAAAACCAAATAGTAAAGGTTGTGAGAGTAAGCAGGCGGCAGTGCGAAAAATTACGCTTGACATTGATTGGGTCCGGAGAAGCAAAAACCAGACGACGGATGCAAAAAGCGAAAGCAGTGAAGCTAACACACACATACATACACATGCAACATAGATTCTAAGCTGAAATCAGTGAGCGTAAAGAAAAGTGGAGTAAGTGGGAGGGGTTGGGTCGTAGTATAAAAGCGAAGGTGAGAGTTTTACAACTCAATTTCACAATTCGCTACTTGATGCAAATTTGTTCGCTTTTTTATGGCGCACAAGTTTGATATTGAAGTCGAATCAGATTGTTTCGAAATCAAAGCTGCACAAGTACTCTACTTTTATGTTTCAAGGACATAATCAGACAGATGTTGCCATAATCCAATAAGGTCACATTTATTTGCTAAATCTATGCATATGGAAACATATACTTATACTTATTCTTGGATATATACTAGATTTCTAGGAATGTGTGTGTTGCAATATAGCGTTGCAGCTTCTACTGTAGTAGAATAAAGCTTTGGGAGAAGAGCGGGATAAACCATATAATATGGCTCGTGTGGCCTTTTTATATTACAGGGCAAGCGCAACAAACATTATTGCTAGAAGCAAAACAGAAGAAAACGTTAACGAGTAATATTTATTTGAAAAAGTATTAGAAAATTATGGGAAATCAAAATTTTTATGGAATTTCAAGATATACATGCATAGTAAAGTATTTATTTTTTTTAACATTTTGTTTTGAATTTAGCACACATTCTAAGCCCATTGTGAGCTATGATGGCTTATTTGCCAGCAATTTGCCAGAGAATAATTTGTCATGTGAGCCAGGCTTCACAATAAATCTCTTTAAAACAAAAATTGGTAGCACTGAAGATGGCTGTTATACTACTTTAATAGCCCTTTCGTACCGGAATTAATTGATCAATTATCGGCCTTTGATCGATTAATTCATTTAGACTGATTTACCATAAAAAACAAAAATTTAATTTAATTAAATTTAATCAAATTGAAATTGTGTTGAAAGTGGCATGCCACTCTACGGGTTGTTGTCCACACCTTAAATTTGAATGTGTTTAACTCTGCCGGTTGATGTCCAGGCTCTAAATTTGGTTGTGGGCATTGATAAAATTGCAATCAGCGGATGAATTTAAATTACAAAAATATAGAAAATAAAGAAAACAAGCAAATATAACAGCACTTCGTTAATCGAGCCTATCGTTGATCGTGTAGCCGGCTGGGTGAAAGCCAAAAATTGGTCCCTCAATTATAATCTTAAAGTACTAAATTGATTTGCCTGTGCGTAAAGGCTATAACGAGGTGTCCTTGTACTCTCTTGTATCGATTTAACTCGAAAATTTTATTGTTGCTTTCAAATACACATTTTTTTACAACAGAGCTATGCGAAAAAATTGCGAGTAAAGAAAAATAACGAATCAAAGCGACAGTGTTACTTTCAACTTCGTCAACTGTAAAGATTATTTGAAATGGCGGTAAATTTAAATCAGGTGTTAATTTTGGGACACCCTGTATATCTATCTAATATCACCATGATGAAATTTGTATTACAAAATTACACAAAAAATATTCAAAATTATTACAATTATGAAATATCCCATCACTAGGTTTCTTGCATTATTTTGTTGAAGAGTAGCTAAGCTTTCCTTTGCAAAATATAGAAAATTTTCATAAAGTTCATTTTAGGAAATATGTATATAAAGCAAGTTAAGCAAGATTAGGTATATTATTTGATTTATAATGTCAAAATTAGGTCACAATAGACCTTAGATCGCGGTGCAATCCTCACTAATATCAAAATTATATTTTTAGGAACATTTTTCGAAATTAGAAGAGCTGCTTTGTCGATAAATAGTTTATTTTAAATAAGCTTCTGCCTTCATTAAACTCATAAACGAAGTCAGTAAATACTACCGATTCTTATTACTAGCTATGTATAGACTTTCCAGCACGATAACGACGCTAAAAACACGCCTAAGTTCGTAAAATCATAATTGAAAGAAAGTCATAAAGAAAAAATGCTGTGGTGTGGCCGGCACAGTCTCCCGATCCCTCGATTGAGAATATATGGATGATGGTTAAACGCAAAATAGGAAGTGAAATATTCTGTAATGGTTATGAACTTTTCGCCAGATTGGAAAGGGAATGGAAAGCGATCCCTTACAGTTAAGTTGAAAGTCTATTAGCTTTAATGCCCTGAAGATATGCTGAAGTTATTAAAAATAATGGCTATGCAACTAAATATTGAAAAAAAAAATTAGAATATTTTCAGAATACTTAAAAGTTGCAAACGTTTTGACCACCACTGTAAGAATAATATGTTTTTTGTAATTGTTGATAGGGGTTAAGACCGATTTAAAGAACTGGAAGTGCTAGAATGAGTGTGAGTACGGGAGAAAGGTAACACAATGGACCTAATGATGGCTGAAGTGCAGTCTGCGGTCCGGCACTTATGCGCCTCCTTTTTCAACCAACCAACATACCAAGGTGATAAATTTAATAAATACATTGTAAATATGGGAGTATTTAAAATGTATTCTTTAATGTATATACTATTATAAATAGATATATGCCTGTCATGAAATTATTTTATATTTTTAGCAAAAATATTGGAAACTTTTTGACTCTGTAATTAAGCTCCGCTTGAGCGTTGTCAAAGTATAGTTAGGTCTAAGAAATAAAAACACTTCAAATATAAGAACACTTTGGGAACTACCATTACCATATTTATGGATTTGCTTGTACAATACTACGCCAAGATCTCCAGAGAAGCAACGAGTACTAAATTTCTTCATAAATTTCCGATAAACTTACGCAGAGAGTTGTAACTTCACTGGCGCCTAATGGCTAGATTGCGCGGCGCTGCAGTATATTTTCTGCAGCCGGTAACATTTACCATACATACATAGTAAATATACATATTCTATTTTATACTTTTTTGCTGAGAGATTTTAACAAGCAAGCGCCATAAAATCTTAAAAAAAGTATAAATTTCGCAAACTCTGTAGCGGATAAAAAAGCGAACAAATAGGAAAGAAACGCTAACCGAAAAATCGCGCACAGGAAATTGCATTTGCAAGAGAAGCGACAACAAAATTAAAAAAAAAAAACATTAAAAAAGGAATAAAAAAAATAAAAAATAAAGACTGAAGCAGTGGAAGAAAAATTATCGCAAAACATTGTCTGTCGAAGATGTTGAGATACAAAAGTTGCTGGATAATAAAACCGATGCATAGCAACAACAATAAGCACCAACAAACAGCACAAACAAGAAGACTTGCAGCAAATGGTAAATTAGTTTTATGTTTAAAGTGCGGCACTTAAGAACAAGACGGCGCAGAATGCAACCCTGCAATGCTTAGAAGCCCGCACATACAAGCACTTGTTGGTGTCCGTGCATGTGTGTGCGCATATGTTGCGCCTAGCATGTTGCAGGAAATCTAACCGACGTAGTCAATGGGCTACAACTTAACAGCAACGAACTGCAGCAAGACTTTTTATTGCAACATAAATTGGGCCAAATGTTGGACGTTTTTTTTGCTGCTGGCGATATGTTTTGCTGTTGTTGATTTTGTTGTTTGAGTGCAGGCATTAACTGTACTGCGCTGCAGCAGCAGGAAATGCACGCCAAAAAGCACTTGAGCAACTTCAAAAGCTGAAACCGACGCCAGCAAACAAGTTGGTGGCCCACCAAGGAAACGAGAAGAAGAAGAAGCAGAGGAAAAGGAAGATGAAGCTGAAGCATAACTAAACCCACTTAGAAACAGGAAGGCTACATAGCATAGAGGCGGTCAAAAAGAGAGAGAGAGGGGCGGTGTGTTTGGTAAGCAACGCCAACGGCTGAGGCAAGAAGCCGGCCAATAAAGCAGCGGTGCAAGTACTTTGAACTTTTTACAACTACTTCTACGCTTCCGAAGAATAGTATGCAGTTGATGGTGTTTCACTTGTTCATGCTGATCACTACATGGCAACGCCATTTAAGGCTTTGGCCTGTGTGTGGCTTGCAGTCAGTTCTGCTTTACGATATTTTTGTTGTTAGTTTTTTATACCCTCAACAGGGTATATTTAGTTTGGTAGGAAGTTTGTAACACTAAAATATCAAGTAAATTTCGGAAACTCTATAAAAATATATGTTTTGAATAAATGTGATCAGCATGACGAGCCAGGTCCGTTTGTCCTTCCCTCTGACTATTTACATATATGCAAATTAGTCCCTTAGTTTTTGAGTTATCCAACTGAAATTTTGTGCATGTTCTTTTCCACCCAAGAAGCTGCTCATTTGTCGGAATCGCCGATATCGGACCTTTATAGCATATAGCTGCCATACAAGCTGGACGACCGAAATCAAGTTCTTGTATGGAAAACTTTTTTATTTGAAGAGATATCGTTACGAAAATTGACATAAATTTTTTTCAAAAGCAACAATATAATATCCGAAGAACTGGTTCCGATCAGGTCCATTTAACCTATAGCTGCCATACAAGCTGAACAATCGAAATCAAGTTCTTGTATGGAAAACTTTTTTATTTAAAAAGATATCCTCCCAGAATTGGGCAAAAAATATTATCTTTAACATGGCAACAATATTTAAAAAAAAAAATTTCGGATCGGACCAGTATAGCATATAGCTGCCATACAAGCTGGTCGAACAAAATCAAGTTCTTATATGGAAAATTTGTATATATCACAGGATATCTTCATGAAATTTAGTGTGAACTATTGTACAAAGAAAAACTATAATATCCCAATAAAGTTTTCGGATCAGACCACTATAGCATATAGCTGCCATACAAACTAACCAATCAAAACTAATATAAAGGTATTTTTATAACCTAATATAATATAAGAAAAGCACCTGTGAAGGGTATTCTGGCTTCGGTGCAACCATTTCGATTTTTCTTTTTGTTGTGAATTTTTTGTTGTTATTTTCATGCTAACAAAGCCAATTTGCCGCGGCATGACCTGCCTAGAAGGTGGGGGCACAAAGCGCTCGCAATGTGGCAAAAGTCGTGACACCGAAGGTAATCAAACGGGGAGGCGTAAAGCGAAACGAAGATGGAAATGTGAATGAGAAGAAACAGACACCCGGTTGACTTGCAACAATCGTAAGAAAAACTATAAAGTAGGCGCAACAAAAAACTTTCAGCTTCAATTTAGTTATATACAATCAAGCAGCGCTACAGAGGCAAAAAGAAAACAAAAAATACAACAATAGCAAACGTACAGTAAATTGTTGAAAAAGCGTAGAATTCATCTGCATAATGGACGCTTTGATGGCAGCCAATTAGACTCAATAAAATCAATAAAGTGTATGATACTGGTGCTGCTGCGGCACATACACCACTTTGTTGCACGCGTCACGCTATGACTCAGAAGAAAGTAACGCGTAAGTAAAGACAAACGAAAGAAAATATCGAAGGCAAATCTGAAAACAGTTCACTCAACCCATTCGATTAAGTGGCGGCGCTGGAACTGCACTTACGCACGTACAGCTCAACCGCGTCGAGCAATCGTACAGTCGGCCAGTCGTTCAGGTTGTCTGTCTGTGGCTCATCTAACCATCTGGCTATTAGCATTTAGCAATTTTTTTCCTACCTCAGCTGCATTGTAAGTTGGCAATCAGCTGTGAGCTGTGAAACAACCGAAATCACTCAACGCATCAACGGCATGTGGCATGTGTGGCATGTGTGGCGTGTGTGGCAGGTACAAAATACTTAATGTCGACAGAAATATACGCCAATCCATACAGACGCACATGTTAGCAAGCACTCCTTTGCGCACTGACAGCTTTGAATCGCTTTCTGACAGCGTTCTTTGTGTGTATGTGCCCATATTATGTATGGGTGAGTGTATATATGTATGTATATAAGTCTGAATGGATGTATCCATGTACTATATATGTATATTATATGGCTGTATGTAAGCATGTATGTGTGTATGTGGGTGCGTGTGTGGCCGCAATCAACAATCGAGCATCGAAGTGCAGCAGTCATCGCCAATGATGCATTAAAAGCCACTAGTGGGGCGAGTAAAAGTGTAATGCATAGAAGACCACTGCCGCATGCCTCATGCCTCATGCTCATGTTCATGTCCAGGTAAATACATATATGTATGAGTGTGTGTACTCATATCAGCAGTGCGCTTGCAGTTAAGCTCTGGATTGGCATTGTTCACAGCAACGGAAGCATTCGCTCTGCTGCCTCATCACCTCTTAGTGCGCATTAGTTGCTGTTGTTTTTTTTTTTTTGTTGTATACGTATACCTAGGCATGTCCACACCTGCAATTTATGTATGTGTTCATTTTATATTTCCTGGAAATTTTCTAAGCACCAATTTTTGCTTTGTTTTGCACTTTTTGGGTGTGTTTCGGAATCTATTCGGCGGAGTTTATGGAATTTAATAAAAAAAAATCGTATACTTTTAGGGAAAATATAAATAAAGCAAACAATAGTAGAGTTTTGCATTTTTCAGCATCTCCACTGATAAGTTTTTGATCTACTAAGTACTCATCTAAGGGGTTAGAAGTACAAATTTTTAATAACTTTCCTTCAACTTATATCTGTTATATTTTGCTTCTTTGTTAGTTGATTTCTTCACTTGGTCTCATATTACTGCTCGAGAAGAGGAATTCTGTCTCAATAAATATCATGAAAATATTAGATTTCCGAAATTCAAGAGAAATCTTTAAGGAATTTATTCAAAGATTTAGTATAATAGGTTTCCTCAAAGCGAATTTGCTTATAGAGCGTGCAATAAGGATTTTATATTGACATAATAATTACATTCCTCTTTGACACTTCCTAGAAGGAGTAAGTACAACAATAGAGGAGTGTTATTTAAGAGATAACATGAGTTTACGGGTTACGAAAAAACAATTTTTTAAATATTTTTTTTAATATTGCCTTAAATTTTCAAGTTGATCTGAGTAATAGTTTCGGAGATACAGCCTAGACAACTTTTACGTGCGAGGCTCGCTGAGCTAAGTGCGCCGTCTTTAAACGCGTTTTTGAAGTCGATTTGCAGGATTTCCCGAAAACTACTCATTCGATCTGCATGAAAATTTTTTTTGAGATATATTTCTTAAAGACTTAGAAATTTTCGGTTCTTTTTTCTTCGTCCAAGTTCTAAATTAAAGTTTTAAGTAAAACACGCATTTTTTGACTTTAGATGATTCTGTAAGGATTTATCCAGCCAACGTTTTTCCAAGACGTCATCGGAAATAAGGTCGCAATGGCCGAGTTATAATTTCTTTCCAAAAATTTTGGAATTTCTTTGTTAATAGTGTATGTTTGTACCAATAAAAAATTCTAATAAAATATTAAATTTTTTATATGAGAAAACAGTTCTTGAAAAAAGGCTGTTTTACCCGAGGAAACACATGTAATCCCTTCAGAATTACCTGCGACTTGCGACCATTACTCCAATGTTTCTAAGGCAATACAGTTTTGGGGGAGAGTATTTTCAGTTCGGTTGCATAACCATGAGCTCTTTGATTAAAATTAAATCCTCACAAATATTACTTTCCTTCTAAGCCATGGCAGTTCATATTTTGTCAATTTTTATACATGATATACGATTTTTATTACGATAAAATTGTTTTATAGTTCGTATTTATCTCTCCTGCGTCTTCTTCAATATAATGTTGAAAAAAGTGCTACACAACACTAAACTGAACAGCAATGGCACTATCTGCTCTGAACTACAGGGCTATTCAGATAATATTGACATCCAAGGTTTTAACAAGAGAGCCGTCAGCGCATACTTTTCCAGCTTAGAAGTGAAAAATGCTGGTCTTGTGGTGAATGATAGCAGGAAAAAATAACTGGAGGTCATACACAAAGATTCTACTGAATAACTCGTGTTACTTTGAGATCGGTAGGAAATTGAAAGGCAGATTCCTCTCTCGATGACAAAAATTACGCTATATAAGTCTTATCATTCCCATCCTAATAAACGGATCTGATATATGAATTATGACAAATCAAAATGAGAAAGCATTTCATTCGAAATAACTGTTTTCTGAAAGGTCTTTGCAGCCGCCCGCAAGAGCAATGATTATGCTTATATGCTATATTATTATTATGGAAAAACCCCGAACTGTATGAACTTTAGGAACTTTAGGAACACACGGATATAGTTAAGCGCATAAAAAATCAACAAATGCGCCACTTAAGCCACCTCGGATGCATGGAAAATGATGCTTCGATCCCAGACCCATAGCTGGATAATGGAAGCAAGAATGTCCATGCATTTAATAGAAGGAAAAAGGGCATTGTGACCTGTCTGCACTTGGACACACAACTGCCGTTACCTCGCAAAGGATTAAGGCAACTGGAGTAGTTTTGTGTTCTCGTCTCAGACCAACCCATGGTTGTGGCAGCAAAGAAGTAGAAGCAGAAAACAAGAAGACAAATTTGAAAGCTTGTGTTCATGAAATTATTACGTTGGTGTCAAGTGAATGTGGATGAAGTAAAATTTCAAAACAGGCATCGCAATTAAAAAAAAAAATTAACGCAAGACTTAAAAAAATGCTTCTATTAAAAACGCTTTGTCGAGGTATCATAGTGCAAAAACGAAATCAAAGGAAATGCCTTCCGTAATCAAAGTAATGCTAATCATCCACAAATGGTTATCGAGATTATTAAATATTTCATATAATAATTGCTAAGTGTACTAGCAACAACAACTTCATCTGTTATCGCAAAGGACCAAAAGTGGTCTATGCGTGGCTTATTGGCCTACCAGATTAACTTAACTTAACCCCCAGTTTCTATTAGGGGGGGTTCATGGCCTATATGAGCATGCCACAAAAATCTCTCTCCAAGTCAGGTGATGGAATAGCTGTTCCATAATCTATGTTATGGATCAACAACTGCTCTTCGGATAGCCATAGCAAATTTTTCTACTCCTAGATTCCAAGAGTATTTTTGCTGGCATTTTAGATTAGGACGAATGTGAAGGCTTTGCTGAGAGTTTTCTTCGATACCAGGGGCGTCATGTATAATGAGAGACTATCATCTGTAAATTATGCTTCATTTCTGCGAAGTAATCCGCCAGAAGCGCCCGGATTTGTGGAAGAACCAAAATTGGCTTTGGCACCAGAGTAACGTCTCTGCTCTTGCATTTTTAGTCGTGCCCGAATATTTCGCTAAACTAACACATTAATGATGCCGCAGCCAGCAAATTCCCCCAGACCTGGTCCACTGTGACTTTTTTGTTGACAAAACTGAATAGACCCATGAAAGGATGGCACTACGCTGCGATTGAGAAGATAACAACTGCATCGAAAGAGAAAGCTAAAGAAGATCATAACAAATTACTTTTTTGAGAGCTTTGAGGATTGGAAAAAACGCTGTCAAAGTGCGAAAAGGTATATCTGGGGGCGATTACTTTGAAAGGGACAAAATGGACATTCATGATTAAAAATGCTTACTTAAGAAATACAAAATTCGCGATAATTATTGAAAAAACTACGTAGATTTTCTAATAATGTAAATAATATAAATGAACATTACGGGAGCTCTATTTCAAGAGTAAGTTGAAAATTTACAAATCTGAGAAATATAGTACACATATTTTTAAATTACCAGAGACCAAATCGATGTGTACTAAACTAGTTATTACTTTATTTTATTATTTCTGTAATAACCGCATTTTTTTTTTTGAAATAAGTAAGAGGAAAAATAAAAAAAAAACTCATTAGCTTTTCATGCCCTTATTCTCACGAATAGCACATTCCAGCGAATAATTATAAATACAATTCCAACCGCAAAATTCAACGTAATTAAGTACATGTCAAAATTAGATTGCTTTCAAATGGAAATAAAAACCTTTGTATGATTTAAAAAAAAGAAAAAAATATAGCAAAGAAAGAAAAAAATAAGCGTAAAGAACAAAAGTGATTTAAATTGCTGACTCACGCGAAATTAAGCGGCATGAATGAACGATGACAAAAAAATGAAAACCACTGAAAAAAACCTAATGGCTGTTAACTGCTAAAACAATAATGGCAATCGACTGTGAAGCGCTTGCGCCACCCTAAGCTGCGATGACGGATGTGTGGTGGCAAGCCAGGGTTGCATTTTTTACTTCCTTTTGCATTTCAATTGTTTTGTGTTGCACGTTTGCATAGAAAAATCGTCAATGGAAAAGCGAAAATTGCTGCTGGGAAGCGCCATGCGCCAGGGGAAGTGGAGGCGAGCATTCGAGCTCACACACACATAAATACACATAAATAAAAAAGAAGGACTTCTATGCATGCGGCATGTGTGTGTGTGCGCGTGTGCTGTGCTGCGCTGGAGTTATGCTTGGCGCCATAAATTATGCAATGCAATACCGAATAGCTGTCATCAACAATAACACAGGATGCAAATCTGCTCTGCGGAGAACAATGTGAACGGCATATATTGTGCGCGAAGTGCTGGAGAGCGGAGGACTTCCGTGCAGCAGTGGCAAATAACGTTTAAACAAATGAAATACGCGCACACACATGTGTACATATATTTCGGTTGAAAGGAATAGTTTAAATTTTTGCAACTGCATTAGATATGGTGAATTTGGCGAAT
This sequence comes from Bactrocera tryoni, assembly GCF_016617805.1. Classification (NCBI taxonomy): domain Eukaryota; kingdom Metazoa; phylum Arthropoda; class Insecta; order Diptera; family Tephritidae; genus Bactrocera; species Bactrocera tryoni. The sequence goes on from NC_052502.1 coordinate 21,841,138, forward strand.
GGAGATCTGAATTAAAAGCGAATACTTTTTTATTTTTTTAATGCAAGTCGTGTTTTGGAATTCATAAAATATTAAATATTGCTAAATTAAATCTAAATTGGTATGCAAAAAATGCATTTTGAAAATTACTAAAATTGGAGTATGTTTATTGAGGTTCTATAATATCAGAAATCTTTGCCCTAATTTAATTTTTCTATTCTGGAATCGTGGACGATGGAGTCATGTGTAGAAGTTCACGCAAGTGAGAAAAGTTCTCTGAACCCCATTCACTTGGGAGTCGCCAGAAACGACTATTTTACATATGGTTTAAGCAGCTCACGGTTTCCGGTCTTAGACCACGTATTCTCCGGGTAACCAAAGATCATCCATTGTGCGCTGGATTTGAGACCCGTCACGTAAAAACGCCCACAATGAAAATGAAACAACAGGCTCGGAAGAGAAACCTCAATTATGATGACAACTACAGCAAACGTAATAAGGACGTTAATTGTGAAGATCCCAGCTGGTTGATGTCCTCGTAAAAATAACCAGCATCGCCGTCCAAGAAGTGCGATGGACGGGGCAAGGACTGAAACGAGTAGGCTCCTGTGGCGCGGTAGATGAACGTTAAGCCACAATTCTCATCAAAGCGAAGTTTTTCAACATATCGCTGATTTGCGCCCACGGCCCGACGGAAGTGAAGGACGATTTGATCCAAGATGCCTCCTATGAGCGCTTTTGGCACACCTATGAGAGTTGCCCCGCCACGATGTCAAAATGGTGCTTGGCGACTTTAACGTGAGGGTGGGCAAAGTATCTTCGGATACTTCGACGAGAAATGCCGTCGCGATGCGTTGTAGACTTGCCCTTTTCCATTTTTTTCCTTAGGCCAAGCCGTCCTCTCCCTTCGTCCGGTTGGACCTGCATCTAAGTCAATCATGGTAGTTGAACGACGCATATAGCTTTCGCTTCAATCTCTATTTGCTGGATTTTGTCCTGGGTCTAGTCTTTAATGCCGAACCAGCAACCTCGGCAACTCCGGAGAGCGTAGCAAAGCTTCCGCTTGGAGGATTCTTAAATTTGAAGAACATCTTCAAAGCGGAAGTACTAGATATAGAGAAAGCCCGTGGAGTTCTATTGAATAACTATGGGAGCATACAGAAAATATCGTAAACACGGATAGTCAGATAGCATTGCAGGCTTGTTGCCGCCAAGGAATAATTTTAATGTTTTAAACAAATGCAGGAAGGTTTTAAGATCACTGCCAGGTCAATTTGTCTTATCCATAGTTTGGGTTCTCGGTCACAGAAACATCTTCGGTAATGCAACCGTACGATTTGACAAAGCTAGTAGCCTCTTTAGACGAATACGTGTTGGCGTTAATATCATGCCCACTGACAATAGTGAAACGAGAGCTCAGAGAAGATGTAAATACATAAAAAATGTAAGATAACGAAGCAGATATTACCCAGGTATGATAGAAAGACTTATTTAATAAATCCCAAAATAGTATGTACAGGTTTACAACCACTATAAAGGGACACTGGCCTTTTGGAGAGCATACGGTAAAGAAGAGTTAGGCAAGCTTCACCATGGCATTTCTAAAGTTCTGGAAATTTCGATGTGAAAGATACACCTCGTTCTCGTCTACTTATCGTTGAAAAAGTCGGAGAAATTATGGAAAAGATTGCCCAGGACCGTCACGTAAGCAGCCATGACATCGTTATGGAGCTTAACATTCATCATCAAACGGTTTTGAACCATTTAAAAAAGGCTGGCTACAAAAGGAAGTTCGATGTTTGGGTACCACATGAATTGTCTGTAAAAAATTTAATGGACCGAATTAACATCTACGATTCTTTGCTGAAATGAAATGAAATCGAACCATTTCTAAAGCGAATGGTAACAGTAGATGCAAAGTGGATGAAATATGACAATAATGTGCGAAAAAGATCATGGTCCAAAGCCGAGATTGACACCTCGAAAGGTTATGCTGAGTGTTTGGTGGGATTAGACAGGAATCATTCACTATGAGCTGCTCTAGCCTGGTCGAAAGATTGACTCTACATTTTACTGACAACAGCTGATTAGATTGAAGCAAGCATTCGAAAAAAAACGGCTAGTTCTGATCAAAAGAAAGGGCTTCGTCAACCATCAGGACAACGCTAGACCACACACATCTTTGATTACTCGGCAAAAACTGGAAGAGCTTGCCTGGGAAGTTTTGATGCATCCACCATATAGCGCTGACCTTGCACCATCGGACTACCATTTGTTTCGGTCAATGCAGAACTCCCTTAATGGAGTAAAGCTGGCTTCAAGTGAAGTCTGTGAAAATTACTTATGCAGTTTATCGCCGAGAAAGCAGAATATTTCTACACTGATGGAATAATGTCTCTAGCGGAAGAATGGCAAAAAGTGGTCTACCAAAATAATACATACATATGTATTTGGTTTCTTAAATTTCATTATAAATATAAAAAAATAGTTTGAAATTTGATTACAAATACGAAAAGACTTTTTCGACTACCCTATATATCGATGTAATAAGGCTCTGGAAATAAAAAGATGATGTAAAGGACTGAAAAAGTTAGAATACGAAAGCTGAGTAGGCGAAACATTTCGGAGTTTGCAATAAAAGGCAATAATATGCGCATAGGCAATAGTAGAGAGGCTGCCAAAATAAAAATAAATATTTTTCTCTAATTTTTTCTATCCAAACACCTTTATAATAACACGCTTCAAACAACTGTCAGAGCGAAAGTAATCCATGCTTTACTTCTACCCAGAAAATAATATCACAATAAAAAGTGAGCGCACTAAAATGCAACAGAGCTACCGCTAAATATGCTTCAAAATTGTTATTGCAAGGACCTGCCCCACCGTCGATCAACACGCACGGTTGCTGTGCGCAATGATAGCGGTAATAATCAACCATTTGCAATCGCATGGCGATAGCAATAAAATATGGTATCGCATTACTCGGGCATAAGTGCAACATGGGAAATTGCATGCAACATTACACTTCAACTTTGTATACATCAGCAGCTGTTGATGGGATGCTTATGCAACATGAGCATATGCTAGTCATGCCATAAGCCGCGACATGCTTTTGTAAATGTGTGTATGTGTGTGTGTGGATTTATGTACACGAAATGGAGAGCAATAAATGATATGAATGAGCATTTCAGCAAATGCGAAATATAACTGTAAGTAAGTGTAGGTGCAATCAATAGACGATTGCGCAACTGTACACACACACACACACATTTAAACACACATGCATACATGCGCTGGGCGCTGCGTAAATCATGCATAAAATCCCAAAAGTACGCGTGTTCCGCGTGCAACAGCATCGAGCGGCGAAATGCTTCTTAATAACTGCATCGAGATATAGGTGCCAGGGGCAGCTGTGTACGCGCTCGCTCTCACTCGCTTTGTATGCACATGTGTAAGCTGTCATTTATTAGGGTCGTCGCGTGCGCATGTGTGTGTTGGTAATAACACTTTTACTACAATACAATGCTCAGATGCAGTAAAATGAATTGAAATTGCAATGCAACATTTTCTTCGCACTGGAATTCAATGTACAAGCGCGGGGAATATTGCACACAACACTCACACACATAGAAACAAACGCATAAGAACTTAAGCACATATGCGTTTCGTAGCGAGTTCCTTGTGTGATTGCTGCCCATTGTATAGAGCCATTGAATAGCTGGCTGGCAATATTTTGAGAGCAATTGCATAGAGTATACTCACACACACACACACACGCACGCATACAATGCATTCAATGTAGCCTAGGGCCATAATAATAGTGTGACATTCGACAACCCTCGGACCAATTGCGCTTACGCTCGTTTTTATCGCCATCAGTAGGGGCGCCGGCCACTCTGTGTTGCGTTGCATGCTACAGTTGCGTTCAAGTCACAAAAAATTCCTACATTTTATATGTATACAAACATACGGACAGACATATAAAGCATGTTTAGTGCGATTTTATGCCGGCTTTGCTTCGCATTTTATGCGTTCTTTTCACTTCTACTGTGTCCTTGTGACATATGTTCGTTTAGTTGCATCTTTACATAACTGTAAGCTGACTTTGCGCTGAGCTAACGTTCACTGCTTGTACATTTTTACACCTGGTGACAAGCGTGTTGCCCAAAGATCAAATGTTTCGTAATCACTCACATATGTGTGTATGGTTATGAGTGGAATTTTTCTCCTGCGTTGGAATTTTCGCTTCTATTGCATAACTAGTAGTGTGTGTGTAGATACATATACATACATACATACATATGTATATACATGTGTAGATATATGCAAATTTCTGTACTTTATATTGCATCTAAGGATTTATTTTCAGACTTTCGTAAATATCTTAATTTATATAATTTTTGTTTTGCTAGCATACTTTGTGACAAAAAAGCTCCCGGAAAATGTAATTAAAATTTCCCGATAAATGATATTTCTTTTTTGCTAAATTGGTAGGAATGTCCTTAATTACTATGCCAAATATGAGCGCGATTTGCCAACCAGTTTGATTATAGCAGCTGTCTAAGTCGGTATACCTCAGCAGTGCGTTGCGATTTCTACAATGGATAGGCTTATAATGATTCAGTTTTATCAAAACCACAAGCTTACGAGTGGTAAAAAGCCTTCAAAAGCCTCGCTCTGGACGACCTTCGACCTCTTCAACTGGTGAAGATAATTAAAAAATGAAGTATATGGTGCTTGAAAATCAGCAAGCAAGTGTTAGAGAGATGACAGGATAGCTCTCTCGCAAGTCTGTTAGAATGCCATCGATTAACCACCGTATTCCGTAGATTTGGCTCGGTGTGATTTTTTTTGCACCGAACTAATTGAAAAATTACCCGAACTTTGCTCAATTAAAGTGCTAAATAAAAAACTGATTTTACCACATTAATTCTTAATCAAATTGAAATCGAGTTGAATCTGCAAAGCCACACTACGGGTTGTTGTCTACACTGCAAATTTTTCTGTGTTAAACTTTGCACGTTGTTGTCCAGGCTGTAAATTTGGTTAGTAGCATTGATAAAAAGCAATCAGCTGAAGAATTTTAATCACTGAAGAATTAAAAAAAAAAAATCAAAATGAAGAACACCAGCTAGTATAAAGCTGATCGTTAATCAAGCCTATCATTGAGCGAGTAGGCAAAAACTGGCTCCGGAAATTCTTTTCCGGAGTTTGCATTAATTTGGAAGAAAATGACGTATGCAAAATTTTTATCGTTATCTCAAAAACTGAAGGACTAGTTCGCATTTATACAGACAGGCAGACCGCGGACCGACAAATAGACATGCCTAAATCGACTCAGCTCGTAACGATGATTATTAAGATATATATTTTATAGGATTCGACGTTTCCTTTTAGGTGTTACAAACCCCGTGACAAACTTGACAAACCCTGCTCAGGACAAAAAAGTTATTCCGGACAGTTTAGAAGTCGTTTGCAAGTCCGTTTTATTACTTTTAAAAAAATTATGTTTTTGTTCTAATTTTAAATCAATTCAATTTCAGATTGGTTTGGAAATTTCTTTTTTAAAATTTGAAAATCTTTAAAATATCATAAAAGCTAATAATTTTTCGTGTTAAATTTTTGATGATCTTTTTTAAGCTTTCAATAAAATATAAAACATAAAAATGAAATATAATTGCAAAATATTTGTTTTTTAAAAATTTAGAAAAGTTTAAAAATTAAATTCAAAAATTTTGATATTCAAAAATTTAAATATATAAAATATTTCAAATGTTAATTTTTGAAAACTTGTTTTTAAAAAATTTCAAATCAAACATGTTATCAATATTTCCAGAAATTATAAAACATTAAAATTTTTCGAAGATGTATTTTATAAATATCATAAAAATTAATAAATTTCTTTTTGAATGTTTGAAGTTGAAGGTATTTTTTAAAGCTTTTAATGTAAAATATACTTGCAAAGTATTTGTTAAAAAAATAGAAAAGTAAAAGTTTGAAATTTAAAAAATTATGATACCCAAAAATTTAAATATATCAAATAATTTTTAGTTTTAAGTTCAGAAAACTTATTTTTCAAAAACAAATATTCAAAAATTAAAAAAAAAAGTTTTAAAATTGTCTGTGAGATCCATTTTATAAATCTAAAAAATCAACTTTTCGAAAATTGCATGTATTGTATTAAATTTCAAAACTTCTATTATTTACTCACGTATTGAGAAATAGTTCATTCAAACCGAATTTGAGCATGTCACTTACCTGGAAAGAGAAAAATACAGGAAATGAAAATACAATAAATAGTTTGTAATAATGTTGAAAAGTGTATTGGAAGTTTGGAAAACGAAATTAGATAAATCACAATAATAATAAAATAATTTTTATTTATATGCAATAGATATATATATAATATGGACCTTCTCATTGAAAAAATGCATATATGTACATACTTACACATATGTATATATAATAATGTTCACGTACACAACTCAATATCCTAGCACCTATTCTGCTTGTTTACCCTCTTACAGGCAAGATCTTCAAACACTTCACTTCAAAATAGAAAAAAATTTGCTCGCAGCAAACAGCTAATAAACTCGCGACGCGACTCTCACCTTTGCGCTCTGAAAATAGACTTCAGCACTGAGATCGCACATAAGTGCCTGCGACAAGGTAGCGCACATTTGGTTGATGCGCCTGAGAGAGAACTTGATGCTATTAATGGAGAGAGAGGAGAGAGATATCATTGCGGTTACGCGTAAAGAGAGACCGACTTTAAATGTTCTAGCGAGAGCAGGCGCAGACAATTCTCTATTTAAACAAAGGCTAGACATGAAAACATTGACAGCCAGCCATATGGGGTTTTCCCAAGCAAATACAGTGACTGAAAAATATGATCTGTAATTGCAATTTTCTTATTAACTATCGAACATTTTTTGAAGAAACTACAAATCAGAGATTTTCTCGAAGTAATTAATATTTAAAAATATGTATATTTTAAAAATTTTGAAACTGAAAAAAAAGGTTTTGTATATCCGTATGTATGTATACACATAAATTAGTTATACAGCTTTTGAGAAAACGATCTGAAATTTTTCTGACATCCATACAAGAAGCTGCTCATCTGTCGAAACCATTAGATATCGGATCATACAAACTGAATGATCAAAAAGGAGTCCTTGTACGGAAAACTTTTGTTTTACGAGATATTCTCACGAAATTTGTTATGTATTCTTTTCCGAGGCAGTTTTCGAAATTTTTCCATATCTTTTTGGGTTATTATTCATATTCGTTGCAGTCAAAGTCAACATTTTTTCTTGTTTGAAAATAAAGCTTGTTGAATATCCTTGCAACGAAAGCAAGTGATGCAACAATTTCAAAAACATTACCTACGAAACACCCTTTCATCTTGTTAAGCTCATTCAAAGCTCTCTCTTTAAGTAACTGTAAATGAGTTTAAAAAAAGTATGAAAATAGGAAACTTTAATTAAAGTCAACGAACAAGTGACGGCATTCGAAGCGGAAGCCGTTTCATTTACACGACAGCTGCACGCACACACCCAAACACATGCACACACACAAGCATAGGTATCCATAACCACGTAGATCTTGTTAGAGCGCCATCACCTGAGCTTAGCTGCTGTTGCCGAGTTTCTTTTTGTTTCTAAATATTTGTAAATGCATTTTCAGTTATATAATTTGTAACAAAATCAACAAAGGCTAACAATGTAAAGCGGAACTATGCAACGGTACCAAAAGAACGCTGCCTGTCTGCAAGACCTAATATTTAGAGGGAAATTTAGAAGGGAAGCGACGGCTGGGCATAGCAAAGGTATTAAGTGGAGGAACTTGTTAAGTCTCTGACATGTAATCCGTCAACAAGCTAACGAACTAAGTTTACGAAATGTTACAAGCAGCAACAACAACAATTACAAACAACAACCATAACAAAAAGCAACAACAGGAGTGGGACAAGTCATCGGTATATAAGGATATCACGTTTTGGCGACAAAGGAGGATTTAGCCAAACAAGCAGTGAGTAAGAGATGCCGTTGCAAAAGAAAAGAGGAGAAACGTTAACTTCGGCTGCACCGAATTTGTAATACCCTTGGCAGGCGCCTTTCTTATACTATTGCATATACATGAAAGGGTATTAAAAAATCTTTATATTGATTTAGATAGGTTTGTATGACAGCTATATGCTATAGTGAACCGATCCAAATCTGGTTTACTCGGAGAGTGTAGCGTTGCTTTGGATATTGTCTAGGCCAAATTTCGGGAAGATATTTTGCAAATTAAAAAAATTTTCCATACAAAGAGTAGATTTTGATAGGTCAGTTAGTATGGCAACAGTATGCTATAGTGGTACGATCTGGAAAATTTTATTCCGATATTGAAACGTTGCTTTGGATAATACTTCGTGTCAAATTTCGTAAAGATATCTCGTCAAATAAAAAGTTTCAGTACAGTATCTTAATTTTGATAAGTCAGTTTGTATGGCAACTATATGCTATAGTGGTACGATCTGGAAAATTTTTCTCCGATATTGTAACGTTGCTTTGGATAATACTTCGTGTCAAATTTCGTGAAGATATCTCGTCAAATAAAAAGTTTTCAGTACAAGAGCTTAGTATTGATGAGCCAGTTTGTATGGCAGCTACATGCTATAGTGGTTCGATTTGAATCAATTTCTTTGGAGATTGTACCATTGTCTTGGTCTGCAACCCATGCCAAATTTCGTGACGATATCTTGTCAAATAAAAAAGTTTTCCATACTAGGAGTTGAGTTAGGTGGGTCAGTTTGTATGGCAGTGGTCCCATATCGGTGGTTCCAACAAATAAGTAGCTTATTGAAGAGGAAAGGACGTATGCAAAATTTCAGACTGATATCTCAAACACCAAGGTCCATAGTTCGCGGTTATACAGACGAACATGGCTAAATGGACTCAGCTCGTCACGCTGATCATTTATATTGTAGATGGTATACTTTGTAGGGTTTTCCCACATTTCTTGGTGTCACAAACTTCATGGCAAACTAATACACCCTGTTCAGGGTATAAAAATTTGTGTGTGTCTGTGTGAAGTTGCGGCTGATTTAAGACGAATAAACTCCGTTGCAGCTTCATTTGCATATAAATGCTTGGCTGCCACAAACTATTTACAGCAACTGAGTGGACCAGAGGGACGCGCTGACAGCACAGTCACAGGTATGATTATATACACACACATACATGCACAAAAATACATATTATAGCATATGCGTTTGTGTTGCTGTCGCACCTTTATGGCGGAGTTTGTCGCTGACAGATGAGCTGCACTACAAATGTTGATGACGTTGTTGTAACTGCGTGTTGTTGCTACGGTTGTTGTTGTTGCCATGGTCGTTGAGTTATTTTCGTCACCGCTGTGCAGCTGTTGTTGCCGGCAAGCGTCTTGGCGGCAATGGCAATGCCAGCAGTAATCGTGTGGGGAACAAGTAGTTGTTGTTATTGTTGTCGCCGCTGCAGATAGCGGATTTTGCTACAAGCATAAATAATACATACATACATACGATGAGGTGAGTGCGCATCTAAGCATGCGAGGGTGTGTGTGTTGTTGTAATGGAGTTGCTGACAAATATCGCATTATCTCATGCGTCGCCGCTGCTGCTGCCGCTGAAGATGCGGTTGCTTGAGTTTTTCCTTGAATTTTGGCTCGCAGCCAAATTGTGTGGGTGCTCCAGTTGCACACACACAAACACATATTTAGATGTCTATAGCCTTGTTGCTGTTGCTGACAGTCATGACACTCTGGTGGCACTGGCAATGACAGTGGCACTGAGAATGCGTTCTGCGGCAAATGGGCACAAACACACACAAACACAACTAAACATGCACTTGCATAGAATTGCTTACTTAAGTAATAAGTATCACACACCTATTTACAAGTATGTTTGTATGTGTATGTGTGCGCATAGCGGTAAATTGTATATGCAAATGTTAATCAGGTGTGGAGTGCAATTGAAATGCGGAAAGTAAATAGGAATTGCAGATGACCTCGAGGGTAGGACCCCACATTTGAGCACGTGTGAGGGTGTTTCGCTTCAAGCGGTTCAGACACATTCGACAGACATTTAATAATACCGTTATAATATGCTTTTACCCCTACAAAGCAGCTCATTATGCATTGCATAAATATTTTAGCAAACTGCTTTTAAATTCTAGTATTGTTAGTATAATCAGGTAAGTGCTGCTTTTGAGACAGCATAAAAGTGGTTGGGAGGGAGCTAACGTATGACTTTAACTTAATAAAATAGAGGATTTACTATTTTCAGTATAATGGAGTAACTATAAAAAGAACAAGTAAGGAAGGACTAAGTTCGGGTGTCACCGAACATTTTATACTCTCGCATGATAAAGTGATAATCGAGATTTCATTATACGTCATTTACATATCTTTCAAATACCGTATTTTTGTAAAGTTTTATTCCGCTATCATCATTGGTTCCTAATGTATATACTCGTTTTATACAGAAAAGGCATCAGATGGAATTCAAAATAGCGTTATATTGGAAGAAGGCGCGGTTGTGAACCGATTTCACCCATATTTCGTACATGTCATCAGGGTGTTAAGGAAATATTATATACCGAATTTCATTGAAATCGGTCTAGTAGTTCCTGAGATATGATTTTTGGTCCATAAGTGGGAGAGGCCACGCCTATTTTCAATTTTTAAAAACGCCTGGGTGCAGCTTCCTTCTGCAATTTCTTCCGTAAAATTTAGTGTTTCTGACGTTTTTTGTTAGTCGGTTAACGCACTTTTAGTGATTTTCAACATAACCTTTGTATAGGAGGTGGGCGTGGTTATTATCCGATTCCTTCCATTTTTGAACTGTATATGGAAATGCCTGAAGAAAACGACTCTGTAGAGTTTGGTTGACATAGCTATAGTAGTTTCCGATATATATATAATACAAAAAACTTAGTAGGGGGCGGGACCACGCCCACTTTTCCAAAAAAATTACGTCCAAATATGCCCCTCCTTAATGCGATCCTGTGTGCCAAATTTCACTTTAATATCTTTATTTATGGCTTAGTTATGACACTTTATAGGTTTTCGGTTTCCGCCATTTTGTGGGCGTGGCAGTAGGCCGATTTTGCCCATCTTCGAACTTAGCCTTCTTATGGAACCAAGGAATACGTGTACCAAGTTTCATCATGATATCTCAATTTTTATTCAAGTTACAGCTTGCACGGACGGACGGACGGACAGACGGACGCACGGAGAAACAGACATCCGGATTTCGACTCTACTCGTCACCCTGATCACTTTGTTATATATAACCCTATATCTGACTCTTTTAGTTTTAGGACTTACAAACAACCGTTATGTGAACAAAACTATAATACTCTCCTTAGCAACATTGTTGCGAGAGTATAAAAATGCACTGAAAATGTAGTAATTTAGGGGTAAATTAAATAAAAAAATATTAATACCTACTTTAAAAATACATTAACATTCTAAATTTTTTATTTCGAAATATTCAAACTTATAAATTTTTTTCTAAAATTTTGTATTATTAATATTTCGTAATTAAAAACTTTTTGTATATTTTGAAACTTTTTGGAAAAAAACGCAATTTATAATGAGACTTCTATTTTCTAATAAAAAACGAAATTATTGCAAAGAGTTGGGAAATAACCCATCCATCACATGCATATTTTTAAAATACATAATAAAGCTAAATCTTCGATCATTCCCATAAACATGTGAAAAAACTACATATATAATTACACTAGAGGAACAATATTTATATCGTTAACATATGGGAAAATGTCGGGAAAAGCGAAAATGAAGGGAGGAAATTTCTCTCAATTTTTACAATCACGCTAGTGACCAAAAATTAACGCAATAGGAAAGCAGTAAATCATGTACCAAAAGAGGCTGTACACGATTTATTGAAATTTATCAAATTATTCCGTCCCGATAAGTTTTTAATTCATGATTAGGAGGTGTATGAAAAAATAATAACTCTTTGCAAAAAATTATATCAAAAGTAAAAACGGCTACTTCCGCAATTATATATATCTTTATAATGCACATAATATGAGTCGATATTATTATTATTAGAATAAAATGTTCTGTTTATTCTTAGCAAGTGACAAGAGAACGCTCAACTAATTAAATAAAATTTTCCAGCAAGTTCTGTATATAGTTCTCCATACAATGACTGACAGTTTTTAATATGATCGAAAATCGCATTTTAATAGGCCAAAAACGATCAAAACATTGGGCAAAATTCAAGTTCCTTTTTTCAAAGAAGTTTTAATTAAATTATCGTGCGCACCTTTTTTACTTAATATATTATATTTAAGGCCGATTATCTTTCAATGAACTTTTTTTAACAACGTTAGGCTAATCTAACAAAGTTTTTGTGTACAGCCTTCGATCTACCCACAGTTCAATCGGCTCCACCAATTTATGTTTAATAAAAAATATAATTTTTCTTAGATATATGATCCGATTGCTAATCAAATTAATTTTTTTCAGCATGTTTTGTATATAGTTTTCCATATAATGACCTCCTAGGTTTTTGACCTGATCAAAAATCGAGTTTTAACAGGCCACAAAGGACTAGAAGAAATCCAAGAATTTGGATTTTTTCGTCCGAAGATCATGGTACATTGTGACAAAAAAGCACCCGGGAACTGTAATTAAAATCCCCGGGTAAATTATATTGCCAAAAAATATAGCTGGTAGAACTTCCCTTAATTACTAAGCCAAGTGTGAGCGCGATCTGTCAACCAGTCTGTTTACAGCAGCTGCTTAAGTCAGTACACCTCAGTGGTACGTTGAGATATCTTACCGAATTTTGTGTGCGGAATCGTAACCATCGATTCAGTTTTATCAAAAACACAAGCCTACGAGTGGAACAAAAGCAGTCAGAAGTCATGGAAGACATGCCTTGTTGTCTTGGACGACCTTCGACCTTCTCAAGTAATAAAAATATAAAAAAATTGGAATGATATGGTACTTGCAGCGTCAGGCAAGTGTTAGAGAGATGGCAAGAAAGCTCGAAATCTCTTGTGAGTCCGCTCTATTGATTTTGGGTATGAAACGCGTTTTTGCTCGACACGTCCAGATAAAGCTGATTTTTTTTTTTTTTTTCAAAAAGTATTGAACATGCTGCTGAATCGTGCTAATTTCGATCACACATTTATAGAGAGCATTAAACTGCTGATTAGACATGAGTTTATGGGTTTGACATACAAACAATCATTGAAAAGAAAGGAGAAAACGGGCCGAAATAAAAAAAAAAAAAAAAATCGCGCTAAAGTCGCTCAAAAATCAAAGTGATGCTCAATAATTTTTTCGTTATTTGAGTTTTGGTGCAACATGAATTTATTCCGGAGAGACTGACGGTCGATAAGGAATTCTATTGATACGTTTCCATGGGAACATCTGCTGAAAACGGCCGGAGTTGTGCAGGACAATTCATGGATTTTACACGATGAAAATGCCCCGTCGCATTTTATGTTTATATTAAGGGCTCAAATTTTCAGGGAATTTTTTTAGGGGATTTGCAAGGAAATTTCATGAGTGGATTGAAAAAAATGAATAGTTCAAAAAAAACATCCTAATTTTTTTTCATTGAGTTATAAAATTCATAAGAAATAAAAAAATTTCCCAAAAATAATCAAACTTTAACTGTTAATATCTTTTAAACGTTTGGGTTTACGAAAAAATCATATTAGACCTTTTTTATATAACATTCAATTTCCTACAAAATCTTATGAACAAGATATTTTTTCAAGTAATTGGAAGCGATATATAAATTTTTCTATCTGATAATAAGAAAAAATAGAAAACTGTATGTAGGAGGACCTTCCTGTTACAATTAAAAACTCATATTTGAAGAGGCTTTCTTAGAGGTGTCTAGGAACCTATTTTTCCGAGTACCAAACGAAAAATTTTTTTTTTTTTTTGAATCACTCTAATATATGTATATACATATTTATATTCAAATAACTAAAAGTCTACAATCTTGCTTGACACAAGATTTCTTTTTTCCCTGAATTAAGTGCACCCAATTTTCTCAAATGAAATCTTAAATAGTTGCCCGTTTATTTTACTACGTTTATATCTCCGAGCTCACCTTTCAACGCATCTTAGGCAAACATTTTTTTTGTGTAGGCCTTAAACACAAATTGGATACCAATACTCTTCGTTAGTTTCTTAGTTTTGATACCAAAATCGGCAGTATGCAAACCCAATTTCCCATATACATGACCATACATACATATGTATATACTCTTGTGTATCCCCGAGGGTGCAATAGCGAATGTAAATGTGTGATTTATAACGACACACTTAAGGATAATTTGCCTACTAATGCGAGTTTTATTCGTGTTATGTTGGCACTGCTCAACACCAGCAACAACACTACTTTTATGTTCTTGCTGTTGTTGGTGACCACTTGGTCTCCAAATTTCGTCTGTCTGGCTGCCTAAAAACAGCTCATTTTTCTATACAAGTGCCGCACGCACACATATAAAGAGACGTAGAAAAGCATGCTTGTTGTTGTATTAATACTGTGCTTTGTTGTTGTAAAATAGGCACAAATGATTTATGCGTTTTGGAGCATTTGTGTATATTTTGGTTGGTCTTTCTGTAACATTGGAGGCACTAAATGCCCGAAGCCATTCCAGACGGCGCAACACACAACGCTTTGTAGGCTCGCCGGAAAGCTTGCTCACGCGCTGTTAAAGCACAGACACATTCTTATACATACGCACATATGTATATATGTGATTCAATGGCGAATTCCATTGGGAATAATTTTCGGCGCATTTTGTGTTTTGTGTTCGCTTCAAACGATCAGCCAAAGAAATTTATGTGCCTATACCTTACATAGATTAGCACATACATACATACATATATAGTACAACAAATAATATATAGGTACATATGATTTTATGTTTGAAAACTTGTAGCAATGCTTGTCTCTGTAAAAGCGTAATTTGTTATTATGTTACTTTTTTGCGGCGTGCATGTTGCCAGATGTTTGTTTTATTTTCGTTATTGCTCATAATTCAAAGCTTATTTGTATTTGTATTTGTTTCTTGTGTCGCTTCTGCCACTTCCTCTACCTCTCGGTGTGGAAAAAAAATTAATAACAAACGAACTAACAAATAAAATATGTGTCTTTCTCTGTCTCTGATTGTGCGCGTCGAGAGACCACGTAAATAAATTGCTTGTAATTTTGTCAAATTAATTTTTCCGACTTTCATTTGCTTTCATTAGCACCTCGGCAGATAGGGAGACACGAAGAAATGCAATAAAAATTAATACAATGGCTTTCTCCGTGCAAGAGACGCAATTTAAATGTCATAAATTTTATAGAGCCATGGGTGTAAAGAGGTGATACTTTTTAGGTTATGTATTTTGAAAGCTTTGTAATTGTAAAAAACCGAAAATAAGTAAAAAATTACAACAAAATTTTGTACGAAACATATGATAGTTGAAAACGCTTTTAAGGAGCTATGTACATATGTATATTCACATACGAATTTTAAAAAATTGACTATTCATATATTAGAGAATATTCTACGAAAATATGAAGTTGACCCGGCAAATAGCTTCGGAGTTATAGCATATATCGTCACCTAAAATGCAAAAAAAAAAACGTTTCGTCAAAGAAATCGAATAAAATAAAACTTTCAGCTACCGCTGTCAGATATAACCAGTATATACCCATAACTCAATAACCAATACGTAACCAATATATTACCAAATTATAACCAAAACTCAATAACCAATTCGTAACCAATATATAACCACATTATAACCAAAACTCTAATTTTGTTTCAATATAATTGGTTCCTTTTATATCGTAAACTTTTAAAAAGTGATGTTACGATATTTTCCATCTTATGCGAAAATTTTTATTTGAGAACTTTCTAAGAAAATTTCAAGTTGATCCAAGCAGTTTCAGAAATATGCGCGTGTTTGTAAAAACTCTTGAATTTAATGAATCTGCTTCTGAAGTCATTAACGCTTTTTTCTTGAATAGCTGTATTGAGAGTGGGTGAAGACAACTTCTCCAAAATTGGCCAGTACAGAAGCCTTTGAAAATCAATAACAGAAAATAAATCCATACGGGGTTGAAACCCGTCGAAAAGAAGATAAAATAACAAGTATTAAAGGAAAACTAATTTACGGTCGATCTGGAGTTGATAAGAGGACCTCTCCGCCCCTCGTTTGAAGTTTTAATGTGAAACAGTATTTCAATGTCCGGCTGAACCTTAAGTCTTGTAGATATGTATATGTACATTGCAATATTGTAGGTAATGAAAAGATCAACACATACAATTTTTTATACAGACTTTTTCACATAAATTCAAAATTTATTATTTCAACTTTCGCCACCGATGGGTTTCATTCGACTACGATTTTTTTGTTTTCAAAAATTTCGTACCCTGGTCTAAAACCACTGAACCAACAAGACCTGAAGTTTTCGCACGATCTACTTAGATATATTTGTTAGGCAATAATCGTGACAATAAGATATTTGGCAATATTTTTTTAGCTGTTCTGAAGAGTAAACTTTTTCATAAAACAACGTTTTTGGAAACAACACTTTCATCATAATTGTTAACGATAGTAGAGGCTTGCATTAAAATGTGCGAAACAGTTTCGGTTTACTTCTAGTATCAATAAAGTTCTAAAGTTTTTCATCTCAACAGAAAAAATACATATGTAAATTATATAAATATAGTGCAACTCGATTATTGATTTCATAGTAAACAAATATTAAAATAAAAAAAAATATCCAAAAAAGTTTGCTCATCCGTTTTCATATATGTACATAAATGTTAGTTCTAAAAAAAGTACTAAAACGCAATAACGTTTTACGAAACTTGTTCCACTTAGAATTCGGACTTGAATCACCATTAATTTTCTACCACCTCCGCTCAAGAACTTTTTTGTTATTGCTTATTGTTCATTTGCCAGACTTTGATTGATTAAGTTTTGTAGACGTAAATTTTTTAAGTGCCATTTGCGTAGGCAAAATGTGTAAATTGGCTTTATTGAGCGTATGTGTGTGTATGTGAACGTGGAGAAAAGAAATATTTATTTGAATGGAGAAATAAATGGAATTTATTGCCTACGCTTAATTAAATGACACAGATATGTATGTATGGACTAAAATCAGAAAAGCTTTACTGATGTGATGCATATGGAAGAGAAAAAATTATATACCTTTAATGTGTACGAGACCCTCAAAATTAAGCTTAAACTCGAGTTTAATATTGCATGCTAACCCGATTTTACGGCCATCAACATCAAAAGTTGATCCACACGTCAATAAAATAAAGAATTTGGTGCTTGAGAAGCGACGATTAACAGTTAGAAGCCTTACTGACATAGTTGGAGTTTCGTAAGGATCAGTGAAAACCATTTTGAAAGATCGTTTGAGAAAACTGAAGGCACAATTGGTTCCACAATCACTAATTTTTTTGGTAAATCCGCGTCGCTTTGACGTCTGTGAAATAAAAAAAACCACTTCGAAGCCGGTGAAAAATCAAGCTTGCGTTGATAGTTTTCTTCGACTGTCGAAGTGTGGTGTACGCCGAATTCCTTCCGGCCAGGCAAACTGTCAACATGGAATACTATTTGAGTGGTATGCGTCGTTTTTTTCGCCAAAATTTCAACCGATATCGTGCAGCAACCACAGTTTTCGGCTGACTTAGCTCCGTGTGACTTCTAGCTACTCAGCAAATTCAAGCGACCGCCCCGGAGGAACCCTTTTGTGTCAATTGAACATATTGAACATGAATCGCTGTGCGCTTTGAAGGCTATTCCGGAAATTGATTTTAATGACTGTTGAAAAAACGTTAGCATTAGTGTATGGGTGTCACTTGGTGGATTATTTTGAGGGGACGACGAAAAATTTTTTGGAATTTTGCACGCCTTCAACTAATTTTTTATCTTGTCTTCAGGAAATCTGCTATCTACTCTATGAGAATACAGAGTATAGCAAGTGTAAATAAAATGTCATATCGGCTACAGAATCTTCTGGTTAGCAGTGTGTTTGTTTTGGACCACTTATGTCAATACAAAAACAACCAAAGTAAACAATTATAATTAATTTCTGAAAGTAACAATAAAATCTTATTGAATAAATTAATATAAAAAGAAAGATACTTTTTTATTTTGTTCAATGAGGTGGTTCCGTGAAGCAAAAAAGAAAAAAAATAATATTTAATAAGAAGAGCTCCTATATAGAAATACATACATATGTATGTCCATTCATACATATATGGTACCTATGAGCAATTGTGATTATTTGAAATCAAATATATTTTTATTATAGCCTTCAGTTACGTACAAGTACAACACATTCCACAAATTCTCGATTGATAGATTTTTCAGCATTACAATCTGTCGGCACTTAAATATTTTTGCATACACACATATATGTAGTACATATTAAAATTGATAAATACACCTACGAGCAGACAAATATACCGACTTTCATTTGAAAACAAATTTCTTGTGCCAAAAATTACTCTATATACCTACACATATGCGAAATTCCATTAAAGAAATCCTATACACACCTATACTAATACACGAATACATATGTACATATGTAGAAATATATGTACTTATATGTTTATTTGTAAATATTTTTTGTTGCAAATTTATTTTCGTTGTCGCCTGTAGGCGCGTGCCCGCCACATTTCAGCTGTCATTTGCAAACGCGCGACGCTGATCTGATGATGTCTGGCAGACGCATACACACATAAGCAAGTGAATTGAATAGCCCTGTATTTGCTTAGGGAAAAAAAAAACAAAAAGTGGCAAAAAGGAATTGAAATCACAAATACATAAGCAACGCATGCTCCAGCAAATAGAGAAGGGCCCGTGGACGTCTTGGTAGACCAACCGTCACTTGATTGATTTATACGAAAATAGATTGGCGAATGGTAGGAAATTTGTGCGAACGTGATGGTGAATAAATGGAAGTAATTTTGCGCTCAGAAAAATAGAGTGCAATATTTGTACGAAGATTATGCAGATATTTGTATAGCAAATTCATATGGATGTACATGTAAAACTATATAGATTTATGTGTAAATATTTAGCGTATATTTTTGCTTTTTTGCTATTGGGAGATTTGAAAAGACTAAGGAACTTAAACATTTATGAATGGATTTCCATTACTAATAATACCTAATTTTTGTTTTTGCTTGGGAACTTATCTGAGCTCAATCAACAACAGTTTCAAAAAAGTTTCAAAAACTTTTTTTTCTGTATCTAAAGTACATAAGTATCTTTGGCACTCCTTAAACCTTTTTCTTTTAATTCTTAATCGAGCTGACTATTGTCAATTGCATTTCTAAGCACCGAACAATTGTTCGGCGGATTTGTTGCGGATTTTCAGCACTTATCGGATGGTTGGAGTGCTTTCGAATAAAGTGGAAGTGGACAGAAAATGAACAAAGCTATAAAGAGAAACACTACAAAAGCTTAACGCTTAAAGCTGGTAGAGGGAGAATGGTGGGTAAGTGTGAGCAAACGGAATGAACAAGGGCGTTATAATATTATGCTAATAAAAAGAGCTTAAATGTGTTAAAGTTATCAATAAATTGCGTGAAATGAAAGCGGATATTTTGAAAAATTTATTTAAGATGTATGAGAACGGAGAATTAAGAAATATTATCGATTATAAGAATATAATTCTTTTCATAAAATTACTTATTTTGTTTTAAACTAACAAAACCCGTCACCACAGGATTCTAAGGTTTATCGCCAGATCCAATTATTGTTATAAGGTATTTGATAGCGCGATAAAATTATTTGAGAATTCATGTTTAGCAAGCTTACTACCACTATTACTATAGGTAAGTACTATCAAACACACTGCTCTTAACAGATTTTTCCCACTGCTATTAAGCTTTCTATACCGTACTCCAAAAATGGCTCTCTGGTAAACAATTTCGCACAGCTGAGGTGACTTCAGATACCTATTTCGGAAACCTTGAAGCTGCACTTCATCAGTATTGAAATCTTGACACACCATTACAACAAACATATTATTCTACATAGAGATTATGTCGAAGAACAACGTCTTACTTTCATTAACCAAACTGTTAGTTGTTCATATTAGTAGAAATTTATTGAAGTTAAAAATAAAAACGAGGGAAACGGAATTTCATACTTAAAAAGGGGTTCTTTTGAAGATATGAGATGAGATCAAAAAGGAAGCAAACAGCTATTGTGAAGACCTCGAAGTTTCATTGCGATATCGAAACCACAAAATTTTCTGAGGGAAATCGAAATTGTAGATAATCGAAGCATTTCTTAATAAAAGATTTCACAGTATAGAAGAATTTTATGGATATTTTTTGTGTTTCAGTTTCCAATGCTAATATTGTCTCAGATAAGTTTATCGAGTTGACAGCTAGTTAGGTATATTTTCATGGTTTTTCGGAACTTTCTTCAAATATGTTTGCTAATTGTTGCTCCAAATTAATACTGACAGTTTTCAGAACAAGAGAGTGGAACAAAGAAGCTTATAAAACTCCCTTAAACTATGCTTTTTTTTCTTGGCAGATTGATGCATAATTTTTTCCTCTTTTTGATCAATGTGTCAGGACAAGCTGTCATTACCTTGTTGAAAAGTGGAGAGTGCAAAGAGTACTGTTAAATTTAAAACCCTGCTGATTTATCTGTCTAACTTCAACTTTTAGGTAATTTATGATAAGAGAAGCCAAACAAATTTAAAACGAATATTGCTAATAATCTTTTCCTAAAATTTTAATATTAATAAAAACTTAAATAACACATTTTGTAAGGAAATACATCAAGAAAATGTAAAATTTTTGAATAGAGTTAAATCAAATAAAAGTGAAATTCTTCAACAAACATTTTTTGTACAAATAGTAAGCATATTAAATTTATTACTATTGTAAAACAACAAATCTACTTTCAATAAAATTAATGTGAAATATCAAAATTTCAACAGAACACTAATAAAATCAAGTGTAAAAATATATGCGTATGTATGTATATAAAATCCGTAGAGCAAGCCAACAGAGTATATATTGAGTATATGTGAATATTAGAGGGGGCCAATATACAGGAAGTCAATAAAACGAAAAAATTGCTTATGCGGGTAATGTTCTACAGACAATACTGAACAACTTTTCATAAGAGAATATTTGTACAAACCCGGTTTCGAGACACCAAGTTTTATGGCGAAGTTTTTTAAGGTTATAAAATTTTGTTCGTCTATTTTTGAGATATCCCAATTAAACTTAATGCGAAATTGATAATTTGTCGGAAGCGGGCAGATTGCACAACTATATCAAACAACTCCCATACAAACGATTATTAAGGGGTTTACGAGTTTTAAAAAATCGAATTTTTAACTATCTTACTGAATTCTACAATATCTCTGGAATATTGTCCCAAGTTTTCAAATTGATCCGAGTAATTGTTTCGGAGATAGAGCCTAGAAAACTTGGGCGTTCGAGGGTACCTAGGCTAAGTGCTCCGTCATTAAACGCGTTTTTCTCGAAACTGTGTTTTTGAAGGCGATTGGCAAGATTTCTCGAGAATTACTCAACCGATCTTCATGAAATTTTACACAGGTAATTTCTTAATGAGAAAAAAATTGTTGAAGAAGGCTGTTTTTTATACGAGGAAACCGATGTAACTTCTTAAGACTTTTTAAAAATCAACGCCTTAAAATTAGTGCCATAATATCTTAGACAAAGTTCTTCAGAATGATCTGTAGAATATTTCCCGCATACGCCAATTTATAGTAAAAAATCGACCCGGTCTAATGTGTATACATTTATAAATAAATGGAAAATAATATTAAGTGCAGCAATTATTAAATTGAAATATTCAGATTTTTCCCATTAAAACAAAAACAAAAATTATGCCTGAAATAAAAATAATAAACTGCATTTATAAATTAAAGACATTCTTTCTTGAATTTTATTTCGACACGTCTTTCTGCTAATGGAAAAATATGTGTTTTGCTTGCATTTAAGACAGATTAAGCTAAAAATGCCAATAAATAATAATAGACGCTGGCAAGCAGCTTACCGCACTGCCAGTAAGTATTTCATTACAGCTCACACTACTTGAAGTAATACTCCGTTTAACCGCAAAATCCGAAAGTTTACCGAAGAGTAAAATAATTCGCAGAAGGACAATAGGAATTGAAAGCAAGCTATAGATAAGGCAAGAAACGGGTAAGGAAGGGAAGGAACGGCAAAGCAAGGAAAGCGCAAAAGTATGGTGCTGTTGCACGCTTGCAGGAGTCTTGGCCACTACCGACCACAACTGTCTGCGGTGAAGTGGTTTAGTTGCTCAATAAAATTCAATTCCTGCCATTCAAAAGCTTGTAGAGGCGGGTGGGGAGAGAGTGAAGGCAGCTACACAGCTAGTAATTGCCAATGAGGCGCGTTTACACAACCAAACAAGGTTTGAGGATCCGTGTGCAACTGGAATTTCGACATGGCTTCGACTTACGTACATACATACCTGCCGAACACTCAGCAATCGGACAAGTTGGCGAATAAGCCAAATCTCGATTGCAAAGGGAAATTACTTAATTCAAGTGACTGCAAGCAGAATTCCAAATGCCAGCATAATCCTACGCACAGCTTTAGTAACGGTAAAAAGCGAAGTTATATGCAAGCTTATGTGCATTTCAAGATTTTGAAAGAGTTAAAACTAAAATTTTGGTATCCGAACTAATACACTCGCACATAAATATAGTTTAAGCAAGCTTTATAATTTCCAGAATTTGCACGCACGCATACAACAAAAAACAAAAACAAAGCAAAATGCACAAAATAGTAAAATTGTAGTGGGGTTGTTGTTGTTGCTTTAGGAAAATCATTAAAAGCAACCAATCCATCCTGCTCCATCTGCCTGCAGTTATCTTTCGTGGGCCAGTGCTTATAAGAGTACACACACATATATGTATATATGTACATATATATTCATACATACATACATATAAACATACATCCACACATATCTATATGCTGTTGTTGTTGCTATTTTGCAAATTTTTGATTGCGAAATGCCACAAATAAATTCACAACAAATGCGAAATTTTACTTCTGGAGCAGGCGAGCTGCAGCTGCTTGCAACTGTTTCCTGGCTGTCATTGATTGCTATGGCCGTATTGTTTTTGTTGCCCGCATTGCAGATCTGCATTGCTATTGTGTGCAACAAGAGGTTGCCGCAAAACTTTTATTACTCGAAATTGACGAGTCTAAAAATTGGTATGGAAATGGAAAAATACTTGAGGAAATGTAAGAGCACTCTTGCTCCCACACATACATACATATATGTATATAGTATTTATACGGTATATAAAAGCTTGTATGACTGTTTGTTTGTTTAGGCGTATGTTTTGTCATTGTGTGCGGTTCCCTTTTCTGTGGTTCGTGGTTTTTTGGACAAGGTTCCAGTAGGAATATTGCAGTGACAATGGAAATAATAAAGGTATAAGTGTTAGGTCACTCGGAAGTTCAGTTTTTATTTACCCTTTTGGGTTTTGCAGTACTAAGAAGTGCTGGGATTATTCTTACAACTAATTCTTTCCGAAAAATCATTCGGACTGACTGTGATGTTATCTATTCACTGAGTGTCTACACCTTAGCTAGCTGCATTATTAATTTCTTAAGGAAATCTCAGTGAAAACTCCTAAAATTATGATTGTTGGGATAGCTTTTTCCTGTAAAAACTTGTATTCCCTCTTTTGTACCGTACTATCCGGTGTCCAAATCGTTCTGACTACGCTATACGTCGTCTGGTGTGACTCATATAGTCATTAACGAGTAAGACGTTCGAGTAAACTGACAGTTCCCACGACCGAATGGTCTAAGTAACCGGTACTGACCTGGATTTTTATCCAGTCAACTTGGAATCATTCGTCGAAATTACTTAAAGTATAATTTGTTTTCTACCGCTACAATAACAACAATTAAACTGACTGGGAACGAGAGAGAAGTTTGAACAGAATCGACCAGAGTTTCATCGTCGACGCGCTCAGCATATTAATACCACTGGTCTATATACATATATATATATGTATGTCCGTGAAATTGGTTCACTTTTTTTCATTGGTTCTATTAAGAAGGTGTGTCATTTCATACCGAGACTTAAAAGATTGGAATCCACATTTGACTACTCGTGACCATTTATCGTGAGCTTATTGGCCTCTGAAGTCATCGCTTTTCACAAAGGAGGCTTAACGATGTCATCTTATAAATAGAGCACCAAAAGCGTAATTGTTCTCTTTTCAACTTTTTTGTGAGAGCCTATAAATAGAGCACCAAAAGCGAATCGTTCCCTCTTCAACTTTTTTGTTTGTAAGAGCCTTTACTACGACTTTCTATTCTATTCCTTATAGCCTGTATTAAGTTTGCCACCAACTTTCTAATAGCCAAAAAGAGGCGTTACCTTACCTTAATTTTTCTTACGGGCTCATTTCATCCATAACCTGCCTCTTTGATACACTTGAGAATCAATTTCAGCAACTCCCACTCATGCCACACAAAGTGTTGTGGCTGGATCAGTGGCAGAAAACGGCATGCCAAAATGTTTAGTACACCACACAAAACCGAGATTATGCAGCGACAGACAGTGTAAGAGCGCTGCATGCAGGAAGCAACGGAGCGATAGGCAACTGTGTTGCAAGTTCTGAACAACCATATTGCACTAAGAAATGAAATGAAATGAAATTCGATTGCCTCGAATGGTGGCACGTAAATCGCATAAAAGCAGGAAGTTGTTGCATTCAAAGCAACAAAATATGGAACATAGCATTAATAATAATGTAATGCATGTGTGAATACATACATACGTATACATATATTTCAGTATATACATATGCATTTATGTATGTATGTGTGTGGCCGCCGGAAATTCATGAATCATAAATATTTGCCAAAAAATCATGTACGACTTGCATCCATGGAGTCCCCTTAGAGGCTTTGCGGAAATTGACTATGAAAGCAATTAGCTTGATTAATAGAGGGCAAAAAGAGTGAAAGTGGTGTTCGACAAATTGAGCATAATTTATTGTTTAGAGTTTAAGGGATCAAAGCAATTATTGAATATTTGAAAATATCACAAAGAAATCGTTGCTTTTTTCGTTATGTTGTGTTAATTTAAAAGCAATTTATGCTGGCTCAGTGCTTTTGGTGGGTATGGAGGTAAAAGAAATGCCTGAAAAGCAGGATAATAAAAACATTTCTGTTTTTGAGACAATAGAAGTTGCAAAGGAAACCTTGAAGGTAAAACACGCATGGATTTTTTCTTAGTTGAATGACTAATAAAGGTAAAAAATTAAAATTTTATTTTATTTTTTTGAATAAAGCTAAAATACCGTTCACAGTATCAAGTTTTCGTAACAAGAATCTGTTTTTGGTCGGTGAGTCTGTATGGCAGCTATGTACATACATATGTATATGCTATAGTAGTCCAATATTGGCGGTTCCAACATAATAGCACAATTGTGGGGAGGAAAAGATGGGTGCAAAATAACGATAACAAAAAAACTGAGGGACTTGTTCGCATATGTATAGATAGATATGTACTATATATGGTGAAGGCTAAATCGACTCCACTCATCGTCTCGTCTTCCACGGTTCATTCTGGCTGTTCAGTAACTTCTATGATATGAAGAACAAATAAAACAGCAGATATAGCAATAGTAAAAGAACAACATGAATAATATGAAAATGTACCGCATTGTAGTTGCTAGAGAACTAGTTACTTTTGGACCAGTCCATACAAACGCAAATAAAAAAATATTAATGGATTAATAACAATATTGAAGTTGTAGAAATTACTATTTTTTTTTAACTAGTTACACTTTGGTTATTAAACTGCTTAGTATTGTTGCAAAGGTAGGTTATTATTCATTATTAAAATTATAAATTTTTTTTATTAAATTGTTGTTTTACAAAAAAATGCAACTGGTCCGAATACAACTAGTCAAAATTTCAAAGCTTCTCAGCTGATTTCCAAATTTTGTTTTTGTCTATTAAACTGTTATTTGTTACTTGTTATTTTACAAAAAAAAGTGAAACTGGTCCTATTGGATCTAGTTTCAAATCTTCTTAACTAGGTTACAAATTTTGATAAAAAAATATCTAAACAAAAAATATTTCTAAATTATATCGTGGTTACTTAAAATGAACAGTTATATTTTATGTTACTAATGGTGTTTCGTATTAGTCATTGTATGCCTTAAATTATACCCTCATGCACGCACAGCCCAAAGCACCCAAAAAAAGTAGACGGAAAGAGTTCAAAGGCTGTATGCCGCTCGGAATGAATTAATGAAGATTGCAGTCACGTATGAGTCTATGAATGGGTTTCAAATGCTTATCACACACACGCGCACAAGCAAAGCCATTCATTGACATTAAAAGAACATCGGAAATGAATGGTAGCAGTAATAGATTATTTGGCAACTTAGCAAAGGGAAGAACAAAAAATGTCTTTATATGACTCGTAATCTCCCCTCTCTCTTACAACAATTTTCTATACTTTGAATTGCCAACTGCCGCTTTTTCAATAACTACTAATGGCGTTTCGTATTTTTCGTGCGAAATTATTTGGAATAATTTGTAAATTGTCACTCAAAGCAATCAAAGTGCCTGCACATACACATCAACACACATATTCATACAAACAAGCAGTGCCCATATGAATTATGTAGCTGAAAGCAAATAGGTGCTGACACATTTTTTAATGTGCTTTCAATGGCAATTCAAACTCATTTGCCTTAAAAGAGGCAGGCGGCAGGTAGTTAAATGATTGAATTGTGCGCAATGCAAAGTGTTGTGGCAAACACACATCTATACAAGTATACTGCAAGTGTGTATGTTTGTGTTGCATATTGCCCAATTCATCACAAGAAACCTTTTTGAGGCGAATTTGCAAAGCACTTCGTTTAGAAAATTTGAATAGAGTTTTGGTCTCATAAAAGAATTTGATTGAAAGCCGAAAGTAAATTAGTTTGCTTTTCACTTTTTCGAAAATGCTCGCACAAATCTGGCCGAAAGAGATATGCCGCTTTGTCTTTCTAGCTTAAGAATAGCAATAAGCGCTTTGGAAGTGAATTTGAATTTGAAAAGAAAGCATTTTGCTGAAAAGGCTGATCTCACACAAAAGAAAGTGCGTTAGCAATTTAAGTTGCCGAAACTTTGCCAATAGCGCTGATTTGAATTAATTGGTACTAAATCGGCTTAAAATTTTATAAAGTATGTATATAAAATGTTGTCATTAGTGATAACTTTAGGGGAAAATATACTTTACCAAATAATCTTAAAATTACTAATAAGAATAAGGTTTTGTTCATATTGATAAATTCGAGCAAAAATACTTTTATCAAAGAGGTAAAAGCCTGTTTCTTGTTCAACGTGCCTTTGGCTTTGATTTTTTTGGGCAAATATCTCAAATGAATAATTGGAACGGGTGGAAGTGACAAAACTATTATGAAAATTGAGTTGAGTTAATAATACTCAATATGCGTAATACTTTTCGAAAGAGAGTTGCGAAAAAAACGTTTTCAATACCGAAAAAATTATAAAATAATTGAAAGTATTATTTTATTATTTATAAACCATGTATTTCAATATATTTGCGGCAATGCTTCACTAAATCGATCTCAGACTTGATTACCAAGAACTAAACTAAGAAAAGATGTTTCAGAAATAATATTCTCCTAATGTCTTAAATGAAATAAAACAAACAATTTAATGAACATATCGATTATGTCAATTGTAGAGGCTCGAAAACCAAAATAACCTTTTTCGTGATAAAATTCAATAGTATTATGACTTTCAGGTTGATTTACCCCCTTCAAGTGCCTAAATGGGATTCGCATCTTAAAAAAAAACGATTGTTATTTTTTTATCGAATTTTACACTGAAATATCGTCCTAAATTTTTCAGTTGACCAGAGTAATATTAACAGAAATGGCACTCCAGCTCTATGTCACGCAAAACTTTTGCTTGAAATTGCATTCTCAAAGATGATGGCCGAGTTTTTTTCTGCACAACTCGACTGATATTGATGAAATTTCCAGCAGGTCATAGATAGATTCGAAAGAGGTATAGAGATACAGTTCACAACGACTTGGATGAAGGATTCTGATTTCGTTTACAAGTATTAAAAAAATCAAATAAGGAAGAGCTATGTTCGGGTATAACCGAATATTTCATACTCTTCCAACTTACAGATTAAAGCCTGCTAAATAAGTCCTGTTAGTTATGTGGGGTCTAGGGCAAGTTTTCAACCGATTTTATTCATTCTAAGCACAAATATGCTCCGTTATAAGAAAAAGAAAAGAACGTTCTCTAAACTTACATATTGACCGGTATATGCGGTTAAAGGTCACTCGTTAGTTCGAAAATCTTTGTATCAGATACATATATGGGGACTAGATAAAGCATTGACCCCATTCAATTCATTTTTAATACACAGAGATATTAATATATTTCAGTTACGAACCTGACACATTGACCAATATTTTCGGTACCAAGGGGCCTCATCCTTTTTCGATGGATTTGGACAAATTTTGTTATAGTGGTATCCTCTAAAGGCAAATTCAACGTAGAAGTACTGTAATGCTTTAAAGGATTTTTGTAATCACTAAAGGAAATCAAAGTTCAAAAAGCAAATTTTGTAGTGAAGATTTTGCGAGGTAAAAGTAAAAGAAAACAAGAATGAAAGCTTGGCGGCCGCGAAATGGAGGAATATGATCCTAAGTGTTAAAGCACATTTTCACCTTGATAGATTTGTTAAGCGCCAAAATTGCCGCTTTTGGGGTAGATACTGGGAACCCACATGTGATTGGCGAAAAGCAAATGTATCCACAACGTGTCACTTTTTGTGGATTTTGAGCTTTAGGCCTAATTGGATCAAACTTTTGTGAAAATGAGGCAGATCAAGCAGTGACTCTTACAGGTGCTCGATATCGCGACATGAAAACCTAGTTCTGTTTGCCGAAATTCTATGATATTAGTGTGACCAAAACTTTATGTGCCTCCAACAACACGCTGCCACCCGTTATACAGCCCGTGAAACGATTCAATTACTGCGTGATACATTTTCAGGTCGTGCACTATCTTGTTTTGGTGATCAGAGTGATTTAACATCATTGGACTTCTTTTTATAAGGTTATCTCAAATCACAGGTCTATTGCATTCAATCAATAAAATGCAGCCACATTTATACAGAATAGGAATGGAAAATTTGAACAAGTTTTGCTCGAACTGTTGTTCCATATATAATCCATAAAAATTGTTAGCACGGCCTGGAAGGAAACAAAATTGCGGCTATTACAGTATTAGAGCCGTAAAAGTCATTCACATTTTCAACCTCGTGACTTGTGTTTTCGCCTGTAAAATACCAGGCTGTTGAATAAGTTTTATCGCTGATAAAAGTGGGCAAGTAGAAAGATGGGTTACTGAATTTAAACGCAGTTATACAAGCCTTGAAGACGGTCCACGTGAAAGATGTCCAAAAAGCACATCAACATCAGAAACTGTAGCTAAAATATAGGATATGGCTTTAGAAGAGCTTTAGTAGAGGCTCTACACATCTCATTAGGCAGTGTGAGCCATATTTCAAGTGAAATTTTGGGTTTTAGAAAGCTGTGTGCACAATGGCTGCCGCATTCGCTAACAATGGAACAAAAACCCATTCGAATGCGATTTTTTCAGCAACATTTGGAGTATTTTAAAAAGTATAAATTGGATTTTGTGCGATTCATCACTATGGATGAGACTTGGGTCTATCATCGTGATCCTGAATCAAAGAGGCTAAAGAGTGGTGTGAAACTGGTTGTTCTGCTTGGAAACGAGTTTGTGTCCGGAAATCGGTCAAGAAGGTTATGGCATCAGTTTTTTGGAATGCGAGAGGAATTTTTTTTGAGGATTACTTACAAACTGGTCAAAATAATTAATTCTGAATATTATAGCAACCTATTGGACCAGTTGAAAGAAAAAATTCGTGAAAAATACTCGGTTTGCAGAAGAAACAAATCCTTTTTCATCAGGACAATGCGCCGTGTCACAAGAGCATTGTGACAATGGCTAAAATCCATGAATTAAAGTTCGAATTGTTAGAGTATCCACCATATTCACCAGATTTGGCTCCCAGCGACTTCCATTTGTTTCCAGAACTCAAAAAATGTATGCGTGGCAAGAGTTTTTCACCAAATGAAGAGGGCATAACGGCTGTTGAAGCGTATTTTGCAGACCTTCCGGAGTCTCACTTCAGGGTATTAATGTTCGGAGAGATTAAACTGAATAAAAAAGTGTATTTTGAATCATAAAATTGGGTTTTTCTTATCAAGAAGAAGACGAAATCACAAAACTATCTGAGAGTTACTTTTAGTGTGAAGTCTTATTTTTCCAACGCTGGATAGCACATACATATATAACGTGAGATGAATATTACTAAAGCCCTCTCGTATAAAAATAATGGATTTATTTCTTTCCAGACCTTATAATTTCAACAAAGGATAATATGACATAGAGCATTCCCGTGATGAAATGTTCCTTCAGTTTCTTATATAGTATATGCAGATAGAAGAAATTTAATTTTTTTTCGCTAATATAGTGCTTTGGTGGAAAACAAGGCCTCAATATTAGAATATATGAAGAAATTTTAATTAATCTTACAAACTTGTTTGAGGCATTAATGCAATATAAAGCACTTCAAACGGCGACTTCGCCAGCGCCTCAGTTTAATGGAGTACAGTATGACGCTTTTGAGCCTTTGCATTAAAACAGGTCTAATGAATATTCGCGCAACTAACAACGGCGCATTATGCAAGTTCAGTTATACAAAAACTTTTTACATAACTACAACAAAAAACAACAACAGCGACGCCATGTCTTTAGCAAACATTTCACTTTCGCGTGCGGAAACCCAAAAGTTCATTTAACTCCGGCGGCAGCAACATTGTTGTTGGTGGCCATACGCTGGCGACGACCGAGTAAACTGGCAAGTAAAAGAGTTCGCAAGCAAAGTGAAAAACAAACTAATTTCCCGCATTTAAAAAGGCAATAAAGGCGAACACGCGAGCAAAAGCGGCGCAGCGCGCACCAAAACTTTTATGCCTGACCTAGTACGAGTGTAGTTGGCGTGGTAAATAGGCGATGAGGAATAATGTAAGTGCGCTAAAAAGAACAACAAAAACTACAACATAAATTACAACAAAAACTAGAAAATAAAACAACAGCTACAGCAAGCAAAGTCAAACAACGCTTCACAGTACCGCCCGCACCCCACTCATAATGAGCTGCGCCAGCGCAAAAACTCAAGCAAACACACACACACATACGCATGTATATGAAGCGCGCTCGTAAAAGCGCAATATTTACAAGGAAGTGTTGTAGCATAATAATTTAGCATAGAAAGACACTGAAAGTGCAGTTGCTTGATGGCTGAAGTTTGCATATTTCTTAAGAGTTGAAGAGCAGTAAAAAGTGTGATATAGTGTGGGGCATGGCTGCACGCCCACCCAACTAGGCGAGCGCCGACTACATAAAAATTGGTTATATCCATGTTGCTTTTATAGTTTAGCTGTTATGCAGAGGGCGCAGAGTGCCCAGCTTTATTTGCCACACATGTATGGGTGTATGTGTATATATATGTAAGTATATGTGTGTGAAAGCGAGAAAAATTGCAGCATTTTGCATGGCATTAAAATTAATACGTTGTTCTTAGCGCTGTCAAGCTGAAAACGCTTGCTTACACCCACAGTCATATAAATAAACACACTGCTTTATAAGTATGTGTGTGTGTGTGTGTGTGTGTGCCTGGCATAGATATGCAACTAAGAAAGAAAGAATGCGCCGCGACAGGCGGTCTAAAGATGTGCCACGCTCGCTACGGAAAATTGCTTTTATTGTTGTTGTTGTTGTTTCTGTTGTTCTTGTTGACTCCAAGCGCGCTTTGCTTGCGTGTTAATTGTAAGCGTGTAAACTGGAGCGCGCTTACACGCCTGAGCGAAGCTGAAAGTGCAAGAAGAAAGCGTGCGCATAAACAACAGTCGCCAACAGGCGTCGTCGCACGCTTTTAATCCCCACCAGCACTCCGCTTGGAGGCCCTTTTCTCCTTGTGAACTCTTCATTTTTGCTGTAACTCTCTTCTGACATGCTTCCACTGTTTCCTTACTGCGCTTGAGTTGCGTGAAAAATGAAAATCAGAACAGGCGGAAATGACTAAAATGCGTGTAAGAATTGGAGTAAGGTAGGCGGTGGCTTCTGTTGCTTATGCCACATTATTAATTAGTACTAAAAATATTTTTTGACCTGCGTTAAATGCTAATTGATCTGCATTTAATACAGTAAAGTAAATTAAAAGTGGGTTCCAAAACCTAGAGACCTAAGATTCTACAAAGATTACTTTTTGAAAGGTGTATACTTGAAAAGAGAGTAGTGATCCATTGACGATTGAGAAAAGTGGAGTGAGAAAGATTTCTGAAAGAAACACCATCTGATCAAATTTGACCCGGACTGACAAACACAAGTCTTTATTATCGCCTTCCAAATAGGCTCCGGAGCCAATGTCTAATCCATTTTACACTTGTTATTCGCCTCGAATGGGAAGGCTTTCAATGGCTTCAACAAATTTTGTTTTTTTTTTTTTTTTTGTTTCCAGTCATTCGCTTAATTATTGAACAGTTTCGATGGCATGTTTATAACCCAATGTCTAGTCACCATATGTATGTAGTATATGTAGGGAATGTAGAACTTCATTATGAAGCATCTCTTTTGGGACCACTACTCTACTTTGTTTTTGAAAAAGATTCAGATTTTTTGGTATGATCATTGGCACGCTTCATACCCAAAATATTAACCAAAATGTGTTTAGTCGATCGATAAGATATATAGAGATCGTCTGCTATGTCTCTGCTGCCGATGAGTTTCAAGCAGTGTTTTTTCGATGTTATCATTATTTACAGAGGTAGATGCATGATTTCGATGACTTCAAGAATTTTAAATGAGAAATCAGGGATCAAATTTGTTTAATTAATAAAAGCGATTACAAAAACAAAAAGGAATGCTGAAGTACCCTGCATTCAATGGTACCACCACTAGAGCCTCCCATAACTCCAATGACCTATCAGACCTTATAAATATTTCAAAGTTAATTTTAGATGATTCGAACTACAACTTCGTATTGAAGTGAGTAAATGAGGTAGAAAGAGAGAGAACCTTATCAAGCATTATCTTCTACATATATATCAAACCTTAGTAACAGAAAAGAGAAGGGAAATAATGCGAGTCCAAGGAATCTGATTTTAGAAACATAGATAAAACTTAACAAGTCGCTAGTCTCTAGATATTTTAACCGAGTAACAGTACTCCAGGTAACCTTTTTAAATACCTGATAAAGCTTTACTTAGCCACTTAACCAAGACGAAAATAAATAACAGCTTATGATGGTCAACTAGACACTGTCTGACTAAAATATATTTCTAGTATTACCATTTCGACTTCAACTTCGGCTAGAAAAATTTAAAAGCTTGTGAAAGCGTTGTGTGATAGATTTACAGAAGAGTTTTCACGAACCGACGGAAAGATTTTTAGGAGCTTTTAAAAGTTTGCAGAATTTATAATTTATCTTAAACTATGTTACAATATGCATTCAGATTGATTGGAGTATAATAGGTATACATATATGTACATACGTATTGCAAGTATTTTGGAAGAATTGTACGAAGAATGGCAAAAAAAGTATGAAAATCAAAGCTAATAAAATATGAAGATGTATTCGGCGCTTAACTAAAATATTGGGTAGTCGAAAAAGTCTTTTCGTATTTCTAATCAAATTTTAACTTATTGTTTTTTATATTTATAATAATGAATAAACAAATATTTATCATTGTGGTCGATTCCTTTTTGCGATATTTCTGCTAGAGACATTATTCCATCAGTGTAAATTGAAATTTCAAAACTTTGACACAATACGAACATACTTTTTCGACTACTCAATATATAACTAGTATTTCCTCTTTCGGTTGACAGAATCAAAAATATTTTTGGTAGTGACGAGCGAAGGATTTATGGAAGAATTTTCTAAGTTGGCGTGAATATTTTTGGGGTGTTCGAAATTTTAGAATATTGTACTAAATATGATTGCTAAGGTACTCTATAATCTATAAAATAGA
The DNA here is from genome assembly GCF_016617805.1 of Bactrocera tryoni. Classification (NCBI taxonomy): domain Eukaryota; kingdom Metazoa; phylum Arthropoda; class Insecta; order Diptera; family Tephritidae; genus Bactrocera; species Bactrocera tryoni. The sequence continues at coordinate 21,875,336 of NC_052502.1, forward strand.
ACGAATTCAGTCGAGAAATTTATGAAAAGGTATGCGAGAGATACTGAGTCCTTGTGACATTAAACGAATCAATCCTTTTCAGAAATTAAAATTGTATAATAAAATAGTCTTAGACATATTTATGACTACACGACTGTACATAATTGCGTAGAGCCATAAAATATATTACCTGAAAAATAACTCATTAAAAACTATATTAGACACTTTTTGATTGTTTATTGCGCTGTCAACTTTATTTATAACTTTAACGCTTAATTTGACTGCAGAAACTAGCAGCAAACTATAGACGGACGGAAGATTAAGCAGCTTAATTTTTCTATACAAAGAACATAAAATATGAAGAAGAAGAAAAAATAAAATAAGGAAGCAGAAAAATAGTAGAAGCGAGTGCAGTGTGCTTTATTGGTGTGTTGCATGCTGCAGCAGCGCTTCACCAACCGAGAAGTATCTGCCAAGCATAAATTTAAGCATTTGCAATTAAAGTTGAAGGCGCGTAGAGGAAGTGTTGCCAGCAAGCATAAAACGGCATTTGTGTTGAAAGGCACAGGATAGTTTGAATTAATATGCAACAACAACAAATATATACTGTAGTATACTCAGTATGCTTCATCAAGCACACGAAGCTAGAACGATTAAAACTTTGCATTGCAATCCCTTATTAATTGAGTAATGGAAATGAATTTTGCAAAAGCTTGCGCAAATGATGTAGATTAGAGATTTGAGTTTAGTTTGTTGCTAAGATTGGTTTATAATACTCAAAACTTTCATTATAACTGCATATAAATATATAAAAACATATAATTGAACACATGCACAACTGATTCTTTTGAAATTATATCCAAATTGTGTACTAGTTTATAATAGCAAATTTTGAAAATCATCACGCAGAATTAGTAGATAATTCATATGGCCACAAAAGGATTCAAGTTTTCATTGTTTGGGATTAGGATTTATACTCAAAATGCAGTGAGTGAAAAATTTTTTGACTGAGTTCTACGAAAAAAAGAAATGTGTGTCTATTAGGGCTATTAAAATTATTCGAGTAACCTGAACATCAATTATTCGAATATCCGGTTTGTAACCGTTATATTAACCTATTATACTATCCGAATAGTTGTAACATTGAACATACTCGTAGTTGTTCTACTACGATTATTCGAATGGCTGCTCCTCTGCAAGTCTTTAAAAAAAAATGAAAATTGTTGGAAATTGAAGCAGACTTTGATTTTTTATTATTTTAGTTTTGTGAAAAGCCAATTGTGCACCAATATACATTAGAGCTTTTATAAACTTATATACGAAGAAAACGTTTGTAGAAGTCGAATGCTTTCTATTCGAATAGTAGACAAAGAACGGTTAACTGCATAGTCGGAAATGAACAATTAATCGAATAGTCGACGACTTACGACCATTCGAACACTGCAAACCAATTATTAATATTCGAATAATCCCATATACGGTTAATCCGGTTAGTCGATTAGTCGAATACCTAGAGCGCTGGTGTCTCTATAGCTATAAAAAAGGCTTTTAGAAGTAGTTTCGAAAACAAATAAGTAGACATTTGTTTAAATAACGTAAAATCTTTATATCAAATGAAGAACCATTTTAATTTAAATAAAATATCTAAAAAAATTTAATTTGAATAGAGTTGGCAACAAATATTTTGAAATAAAAATTTGGCATTTGAGGCTAGTAGAAAATATTAAAATCGTGCATTTTAGATCTAGTAAAATTTGCAATAGTGTTGCCACCTAATTCAGTCTAAGAAAAATATAAAATTTAATTTTAGAATTTTTGGGATAAACTTTAAAACATTTAAAATAATATTTTGGAAAAATTTCGAACAATGTTGCCACTTAATTCAGTCTAATTAAAAATAAAAATTTGAATTGTAGGATTTTTAGGATAAACTTTGAAACCTTTAAAGTAATATTTTGGCAAAATTTCGAATAGTGTTGCCACCTAATTCAGTTTAATAAAATATGGAAACTTGAACTGAAGGATTTTTAGGATAAACTTTAAAACCTTTAAAGTATTGTAATATTTTCGTAAAATTTCGAATAGTGTTGCCACCTAATTCAGTTTAATAAAAAATATAAATTTGAATTGTAGGATTTTTAGGATAAACTTTAAAACCTTTAAACGAACAAAAAAATGCAGCAGGGTTTGCCAAATTATTTTTAATAACTATATTTCAATAAGACTTAAGATATTGCATTGCTGCCATGTGTATTAAATATTTGTTAATATGTTTTGATATTAACAAAATTTCACTGACAGAGTTGCCATGTGTTTTTAACTTAAAAAGTTTTTAATGGAAAAGTAGCACTGCCACAATTTACCTATTATAAAATTTCCAAGAAAAAAAAATTTAATCTTTTCTGTCATTACAAAAGTTGAACCTGATAAGTTTTGAGCCCTTAGGTATATGTAGTCTAACTAAATTAACTGTAACATGCAGAGGTAATTAAAGAGTTATAAAAATATGCCAGTTAATAAAATACAAGAAGAGTTGATACGTTTGTGCATTGTAATTACAAATTTGATAACTAGAGTTGCCATATTGCATTAAAAATGATAAGCGAAATATAACTAAGGTTGCCATATGCCTTAAAAACGATAGATGAAATATAAAAAATATTAAAAAAAAATTATGTGTGAGAAAAAACTATTCAGATGTTCAGGGTTGCCATTTACTGCTAACTTAAAAATAGTAAAGATGGGATATTTTTCTTCTTCATATTATACGGCGCAGAATCATGCATGTAGAATGGCGAGCCGTGAGGGTAGAGCAATTGGAGTACTCGAGAAAACTGTTCTCCGCAATATTCAAGGTCTTTGTAGCCGTTCAAGTGAGCGATGAGTGCTCAAGTAGCTGAAATCACAAACTCTATGAAGTTAAAGGCGACATGGATATAGTTAAGTACATAAAAATTCAAGGAGTGCGTTGAATAGGCTATGTCGTACAAATGTAGACGATGATCTAGCAAAGTTCCTTCGGTGCAAGACTAATGGGTGGACAGCGGCAGCAATGGTACAGACGCACGCAATTAAAGGACCAAGTGAGTTCGCAGAGACAGCGGCAACTGGCGAAATTTTGTGCACTCGGCCCTGACCAAACCACAATTGTCGGGCAAAATAAGAATAAAGTGAATACTTAGGTAACTTCCTTAATTCAGCAACCAAAAAGCACAAAAAGTGTATATTTTTACCATCAAAGGCGCATCGAAATTGAAAAATATCATAAAATATTTGAAAACATTAAATAAAGCCATTGCGAGCAACTAAAATCTAATCATTAAGTTAAATTAGTCAAACCCACACAAGTAAAACAAGTTAAAAGATAAATCGAAGATTCGCTCAGAAATCAAGTTTAAACTTCATTGTACGCATAGACGCAGATTCAATCCTTCCGGAGGCCATGTTGCCGATACATGCAAAAAATTAATTTTAGCCTCGGAAATTATTAAAACTTTAAGTGAGAAATTAAACTTGCATGAACTGTCTGCCTGCTGCCTAAAAACGATAATTTTTTCTGAGCGCGTTTCTGCACTGGCGCGGATGTGGGAGCAGGAGAAAAACAAACTTTTAGCAAAATTAGCAGAGGAAATGGGAAGGTGCTGTTGACTGCCAAGCGGTTAGAAAACTAAAATTCGTGCGGCGGCGTCTAAGAGCTTTTGGTAATTCAATGTCTTGTGCCAGATAGGGTTATTGCGGCTATACGGCCTTGGTCGCGCCACTTGTCTACAACGCACTGGCACAGCCTAATCGGACATGACAGGCATCGAGTTTCGGTGGTTTGGGTCAGTGAGTTTGTACGGATGCAGCTAAGCAGCGCTACTTTGTCCAACTTTGCTTATTCACGCAAACACGCGCGCTCAGCGGCAAGCCTGGAGCTGCCAGCAGACCAAGCAACAACAAAACTTTTTAACCAGTGATTTATGAGTGTAGGCGTGTTTATGTGTGTGCGTCTGATACGAAAGATTGCCGCCGTAAGATAGGCTAAGGCAAACACGCAGACTCAAACATGAGTTCTCAACGCAAAGGTGTGCTTGTAGTTGTTGGTATTAGTGCTTTAGTTTAGCATATAGCCCAGCAGCAGCCCAACTGTCAAACTGTCAGCTGCTTGTGGCTGTTTCGGCTCGAAGTGAGTTAATAAAAAATTAAAACGACCCAAGCAACTAGCCAACTTAGCAGTCAACCACTTTACACCAACAACAACCAGTGTCAGCCAATGGATGGTTAATTCAGACGAAATTGAAGGGAAATCAAATTGAGAAACGAAATTGCTTTAATTTGCGCAAATTACTCGACTATGACGGAAATATCGATATAATAGGCAAATAAAAATTCCGCAGAGAAATCAGCATTATGGATGGCTGGCGCATGCTTGCAGCTAGGCGTTGTTATTTTTGCTGTTGTAGTCAATTAATTATTGCATTGACATACATTAATGCGTCGGCGGGCAATAATATGGAAATCCCTTGAGGTTGATGAGGGTACAGTGTGCTTAAAAATATATACATAGTATGTATGTGTATGTGTGAGTATATAAATTTCGCTGTCGCTTTTACTTTGCAGCTTCCGTGGTGGTAGCTTCTGCAGATTCGCAGCAAAAAACAGCTGCCTTACATACATATTTATATATAAGCAGCGTGTACGCCAAATGGCTCGTTGCTGCTGTGGGCCATTAATCAATTGATTGAGGTCAAAACGAGCGCTACTTTGCTACACCAAGCCTCACGCTTACATATATGTATATACATATAAATACGTACATACATATACAAATACATATGTACATATTGACGCTCCTTAACACTTGAGTCTGCGTTTTAGCCCTACATGTAGTAAGTAAGCGTGCTTTTATGCAAGATTAAGCACTTATCCGCATATAGACACATACGTACATGCTCGCATACCCACAAACAAACATACACACTCACAAATATAACCAGCTTCGCTTCGCCAGCTTTTATTTGCGTAACCAAACATCAATTAAAAATGCTCTCTTCACTGATCCACTTAATATTTACTCACTTGTAATTGTTGTATAGCTTTTTTGCTGCTTCTTTGTTGTTGTTGCTGTGGTATTTTTCGTGTTTTTGCTGCTTTGTTGCGCCCGCTTTGACTTGTGTAAATCTGAAAGTATAATAATAATAATGTGTTCCAATTAGTGAAGCGCAATAAATGTTGCAATTAAATTAGATATTCATAAATGGAAGCGCCAAATTGAAATGGCGTAAATTTCCAACAACAAGTGAATCAGTAATTCGTGGAAATTAATAAGCGTCAAAAATTTGCAAATATTGCGAGTGCACTCAACGAGTTTGTGTTATTGTTGGGGCGTTGTTAAAAATTATTATTTTTATTACTATTAAAAGAAGTTCTTAATCGGATTATGTTTAGAATTTGTTGGAAATTTAAACGACCACTTTTACTCAAATGGATTGCAAAATATCATTTATTGATATTTGAAGAGAAATAATAGAAATGTATTCAGGAAATTTTTAAGTGGTAAAGTAAAAACAAATAGTTTTAATCTAATAAAAAAATAATAAAATATTTATGGTTAAAAATATATTTTAAGTCAAATTGCCATTTTCTATATTTTGGAAATTAAAGCACATAAAAATATTCATTTGAAACTTTTATATAAAATTTCAAAATTATTGATAAGAAGAAGGTGCCAAAAAGCTATAATTAATTTTTTAGTAGAAAAAATATTTTTTTATTTATAAAACGAGTTCAAATTTTATTTCCAAAAAGCTTTTTTTTTTTTGAACTACAAGGGGTTACATGGGTTTCCTTGGGGAAAATCAGCCCTTTTTCAAAAATTTTTTTCTAATATAAAAAATTAAATATTTTATTAGAATTTTTTTTTGTTACAATTTTTGGAAAAAAAAATATTTTAAACTCGGCCATTGCGACGCCATCTCCGATGACCCCTCGGAAAGCAGATGCGACCGCGTTGGCAGGATAACTCCTTGCAGAATAATCTAAAGTGACAAATACGTGCTGTAGTTGAAACCATAACTTAAAACTGGGATGAAGGAAAAATGACTAATAATTTTTTGAAGGCATTTTTACAAAAAAAAATGAAATGATCGAAAAACGACCTTCGCCCAAGTCTCTCAGAATTATAACTCAAAGATATTTTCGAAAAAAATGTGTTTAAAGACGGCGCACATAGCCACGAGCTCATAAGTTTTCAAAGCTGTATCTCCTTGTAGAATTTAATAAGACAATCAAAAATTCGATTTCTCGAAATCCATAAACCCATGTAATCTCTAACCAGTTAAGTTAAAAAAAAAATGATATTACCAGTAAGGAAGGACAAGCCGAATACCCTTGCAATTCGAAATTCGAAAAGAGTAAAGACAAGGCAATGCTTTCAAGGTTCAATATTGTACTTTCACTTAAGAGAGGGTATATTTTGAACCGATTATAGCTGGTATTTACGTTCTCACTGGTATAATATTTGAAGAACCAAACCGTGGTTCTTTCTGAATGAAATGACGGCTCTTGAATCTCTTCCGGGTGCTCTTTGCTACATACGCTACGCATTGAGTCAGAAATGGTCATTGATGAACAAATTAACTGTTATATAGAGAGTAGGCGTGGTTTTTATTTAATTTTAACCATTTCTACACCTTATGAAGAAATGCTAAAGGGACTCCTTAACAGCGATTGGCTTTGAAAGATATGTTCATTAAATCATTTAGAAGATCGTCACTCCCACTTTTAAACACTTTTCGGCGCACGACCCTATGGAGTCATGTGCAGAAGTTCACGCAAGTGAGGAAAGTTCTCTGAGCGCTATTAACTTGGGAGTGGCCAGAAGCGAATCTTTTACATATGGCTCAAGCAGCGCACGACTTTCGGTCTAAGACCAAGTATCTTATCCCAGCCAAAAAACATCCGTTTGGAGGAGAACTAAAGTGCGGAGGCGAAACATCCCTCCCCAGAGTTGTGCGATGGGTTTGAGACCCGCCACTTGAAAAACATCTCAATGAAAATGAAACAACAATTTGTTGTTGTAAAGAAGGAAAATAACCCTCGCTATTGCGATCTTTATTTTGTGCAAAATAAATTGATTATTTTTTCCAATCCTGAATATTCAACAATTATAAAATTTCCTGCTAGGCATTCACAACAACTACATAATGCCTCACTTGCTCGTATGCAAATTTTACTGTGCATACCAAAGTAATATTCCCATTTCCCTTCTATTCAAACCTACCACCGCAATATCGATCGCCGAAACATTTCCATTGCTCCACACGGCAAGTGAATTCCCTCGATAAAGTGAAGTAGCAAGAAAATAACCAAAAAAAGACTGAGCACAACTCACTACATACCCACAAATCGCGCTCTGCAAATCATCAAATCTCCGACTGTGAGACCATTACCAACGCCATCTGCCACATGACCTGTCAGTCATGTCCTTTGGCCTTTCATTTCCGTTCGCCAACAAATGAAGCAGCAAATCACCATTCGAGAGCGCGCTCTACAGAGAATAAACTTTTTTAATGGATGCTGCTGGAACTGGCTACTAAACCAGGGAATACAGGCAAGCCAACCCAAAGTGGCGAGGGCGGACAGAGGCGCACGTGTTGCAACTGTCGATGTAAGTGAAAAGCTTTTGGGGGAAGCGGAGAATGTACATGGATTCATTGGAATTGTGAGTGTTCACACAGCGGAAATAAACTTATTTAATTTTTTGTTGTCTTTCTCGGAATTTTGCATTTTTATCTGGGTCATTTTAAATTTCAAGGCAAATCGATGTTTTTTTTTAATTCGCTGTTCTTCATTCTCATTTCATTATTTAGCACAGTAGGTCATCTCACGTAATGCTAAAGTTAAGAGCCAGAGGAATTTTATCTCTCACTGGCAATTGTTGTAAGCGTGTGTGTGATTGTGCATTGACACTTAAGGCTGTTGGATTGACAGATAGCTGCGCTTCTTCCAGCTGTGCTTGTTACCGCCTGCTATGCTTTGAGCATTTTGTTGAGTGTTTTCTTTCCTGCGCTGATAAAGAGTTGTTGTGATCTTATTTATACGGGTTCAAAAAAAAAAAAAATAAAGACGACATTTCAGAAAAGTAAATAAAAGGCTTTTCATACATATCAGTTCAAAACTTTGTAATGGCTGTAGACCGTTCAAACGATCGGGACTCTAAAAATGTCGAGAAAAGCCAGTGTGGTCTGATAGAATCGATAAAAAACGAGTGAGAAGCCTTGACAGCCGACGAAAGGTGGGACAAGGAGTGTTAGAGAGATCCTTAAAGGCCAATAAAAAGAGAAGAGCGGACTCGAGATATTTTCAGAACTGGTGAGTGTTGAGTAGAGCTAGTAGAACCCAATGAGAGCCTAGCAGAGTTAACGAGAAGGCTAAGAGCGGATAAAGACCCAAGAAAAAAATGTAAAAAAAATTTCAAACTTAAACTAATTTGAGGTGCTATAAAAATATATAAATATGTACATTCTCGACTTCAAATTTCCTACTAAGCCGCTGATATCGTCCTTCCATTCGGTGTCTCCGCATGAACGTCCTTTTGAACTGTTTCAATACTTAGAGGTCTGTGGGGAATATGAAAGAATCAGTAAGACAAAAAGAGAGCACAAGATAGTAATTGAGAACTAGTGAGAGTCGACGAGAGCCAGTAAGAAGCGGCGAGAGTCGTTAAAAACCCGGAAGAGCAAGAGCGATCCACTAGAAAAGCCTTGGATAACTACTGAGACCTGGTGAGCGTTGACCAGAATCAGTGAGCACCACTGTTATGCTCTTCAGACTTTAAAATATACGAAATTATTAGAGATTTACCCAAAATTTTTACTAAGCCGTTGCATACTACCCCCTCCACTTGACAAATATGCCTTTGCAAGAGTCTCTTTATGAATGGTTTTAATATATGGACAGTAAGATTAAGTAAAAAAATCAAAAACGATAGCATAAAAGAGTAATTGAGAACCAGTGAGAGCCAATGAGAGCAAGCAAGAAGCAACGTAAAAATCTCCGAAATTATGAAAATTTCCTCCAAATTTCTTACTAGGCCGCTGTAAACCGTCTTCTACTTGGCGCAGAAGTCTTCGCATGAATATCTTTGTGAACTGTTTAAATATTTTACGCTTCAAGTGACAGAAACAGCCCCAAAGCTGGCGACGCTTGCTTGTGCTGCCGCCTGGAATTTCAATTAGCGCCATGATGCTTTAACTTCTGCTGCGCTGAGGCCGGTGAACAGTGACACCTACGCGTACAACACCAGGCCCCTGGCTACATTAGGCCCTCCTAACATGGCCAATTCGGTTGCAGATGTGGTAGCGCGCATGTTTGCCGCAACGCTGTGACATAAATACAAACAAAAGAACTGCGTCCCCTAGTTGGGGTTCTCGACGAAACGAGCAAGCAAGTAAGTGTGCGTGTGCGTCTTTGTGCGCTCCCCTGCTATTTACACTCGATGCTACTGATGCTTGCCACCGGCGGACTCAGATAAAGCTGGCATAATGCTAGGTAAGCAATGTTTACACCTCGCCGTCACCTCGTTCGGCTTGGATATCACTCACTTCTAGGCTGCTACATGCTTCGCGTTATCTACCATCTGGGTTGCGTTGCAAGCAAGCGCGTTGGCTTCACATGTTGGTTGCGCTTGCTACTTGCAACACGTTTGTCGATTTGCCGGTTGAGGTTGCTGTAGGTTTATTGTCTCATGACTAACGTGTTCTTGTCCCACAGGAGCATACAACAGCTGACCTTAACGTCCTCATTGCTTACTCACCGTCTCGCACGTCTTTGAAGCCAGCCTCTGTTGCTTTAATATCCTGTGCGGCGGTGCTGTCGTGTCACTACGGTGTTTGCTTGTTCTTACACATGCATACACACACCTGTACTAGGGCATCCAAAGAGTCTATTTGACGCAGGTAGTGACTTTCACCATCACCGCAAGTCAGCTGAGCTCAGCTCTGTTCCGCGTGGAAGTCAACCGACCCCTGCCGTTGCCGTCCAGCCGTGCAAATGCCCACGCATGCCGCCAGCTACCAACGCTTTTCTGTTTATTTAACGAAAATTTATGTCCATTTATGCTCGTCTCGGAGCGCTGTGTGGACTGTCTATTTATTTCTGTATTCATCTAGCCACACAACGACCTAACGGTCTATTTACCTTAGTCCCCAAGCGCACACACATACACCCCTTTTGGCTTTTGGGATGCGTAACAACTCTTCCCGGTTAGGCGGGCATGTTGCTGTCACTCAAACGTGTGATTACGATTGTCTGTATGCGTTTTTGCTGTCATTTCGTGAGCCCCCTCCCGCCTCACGCTGCGCGTTCAAGCACTTTCAATAGCAACCGCAGAACAGTTCGTTCAGTTCGCTTATGCAAATTAGTTGCTGCGCGGTGTAATACACAATGGGAACGAACTTGCGCTTGGTCGCGTGGTTTTGGTTTAGGTGTGCCGGGCAGGCAGGCAGAGATTGGTCGCTTAGAGATTATCTGCTGTTTTACTGCATTTTGCGCTTCAAATGTAAATAGTTAGTAGTTTTTGCGCTACCGTTGCAGCTACTGTTGCTAGTTTACGATTGCATTGCGAGTCATAGAGAATTTAAGTGCAGGAAAGCCGCAAGCGTGAGTACGTGTAGCGGTTAATTACAAAAACAAAATTTATCGTAGTGTAAAAAATGCGATAAGAAGCGTGGATGCTTGCCACTGATTGCATGAGGCGGTTTGCAAAACGTCGCTTTGATAACGAGTAATTTAATTTTGAATTATTATTTTATAAATAATAAAAGTATAAATATAAAGCTAAAGAAGAAAAGATTTACCTTCAGCTATATCGAAGCTAGACTAAACATTTTTTCATATATAAACTTTACTTTCAATGTTTGGTTTGTATGACAGCTATATGCTATAGTAGTTCGATCTTAAAAATTTGTTCGCAGACTAAAGCATTGCCATGAATAATAATCCTTGCCAACTTATGTGAAGATATCCCGTCAAATGGCACAATTCTTCATTACCGGACTTAATTTTTCTGTGAATTGTATGGAAGCTGTACGATATATTGGTCCAATCTGAGCATATTCTTCTCATATTATACCGTTGTCTTCAAAAATAATCCATGTAAAATTTTTTAAAAGATATCTTGTCAAATCAAAAAATTTTCCATACAAGAACTTTATTTTGTTCATTCAGTTTCTGTGGCAACTAATGCTATAGTGCTTCGATATCGCGGTTGCGACAAAAGAGTAGCTTATTTGGGAGAAAAGGGCGCATGCAAGATTTTTGATTTGTATTTCAAAAATTGAGGGACTAGCTCACGTGTATATAGACAGACAGAGAATTTCGATATCCAAGCTGCAACATGGTCTCGAAGATGGAAACTATCTTGATAGATAGTCATGGAATCACTGTTTTGATTGCCCAGGAGCTAAACATTGCCCAAAAAAACGGTTTGAAACTATTTGAATATGGCTGAATACAAAAACAAGCTCCATGTATCGGTGCCACATAAGTTAACGCAAAATAAAAACTCGTGTGTCAAACTTCCATCTACGAATCTCTACTCAATCGCAATAACATCGATCTATTTTTCAATTGGATGATTATTGCTGCTGAAAACAGTCACGGGTGAATGATGGTGAGCCGACGCAAACGGTAGTCAAGCCAGTATTGACGGTTGGGAAGGCTTGGTGAGATTGTCAGGAAATCATCTACTATAAACTGTTCTGCTTCTGGCAAACTTTTAATTCGAACATGTATTGTCGACAATTGGAGCGTCTGAAGGAATGAGCTGTCTAGCCTTGAAGAGGAATCGTATACCATCAGGACCAGTATACCATGAAGTAGGTTCTAATGCACCCACCTTATATTTCGAAACTGGCAACAAGTGATTACTGTCTGTTCCAATCTAACGTGAGTGATATTGTTGGAAAAAACTTAGCTTCAAGAGAAGCTTGCACAATCAACTGCTCCAGTTTTTTTTCAACAATTTTTATGAGAGTGGTCTATATTTAATAGAGAAAGGATAAGCAATTGTTAACAAAAATTATGCGCTTTACAAAATTCAATCGGTAATAGAAGTCTGTAGGTTATGGTATTAATATGGGTTTTGTTATTGGAATAAAAAGCTGCTGGATCACATTCACAGGTGACAGCCCACTTACTTACTTAAACTTACAGGATTACACAGTAAGGCGTCGAGTTGGTATCGTTTTGGATATGTAAAAATAAAAGAAGTCAACAGCAACCCATTTTGAAATCAATAATCTAAGATAACACAAATATTTCTATATGGCAACCTTTTTCGGACTTGGTTTTATCATGTGAGTGGTTTTTGTACATTAAATGAGAATAATGTTTGTGTGTTCAAGAAATAACGAGACTTTTCGCTTTTTGAAATAAACATTTATTATATATAAAATTATGTATTGTTTTTGGCCAAGAGTTCGCGAGCAACTTTTTGATCCATTTTTTTATCAAACGCAAATTGCCAAGCTCAGAAAACACGCAAAGCCATTCAATTTCTAACAAGTGTGTGAGCAGAGAAGGCATCGCCACGTAAAGACTCCACGATGCTGTAGACTAGATTGTAAGAAATGGAATCGAAGTAGTGGAGAATGGCCTAGACCCAAAATTAGTTTTTCAGACATTACTCTCGCAGACTATCTCAAGTTGTCTCTTTCGGGCAAAAGTAATTAAAAATTATTCAAAAGGCCTGTAAACGTTGTCCAAAGTTAGATTAAACAACGATTGACAACGGGTGTATTTTTTCGAAGCAGAGCAGTGAACAGAGAAAACTTCACAAAATATACAACGGTCTAGGAGAAATTTTTTGAAGTCTTTCTTTTTCAAAACTTCTTGGTAACATCTTTCAGATAGAAAAAATTAGCAACCAATAGGTCAGCACAAAAAAGTAAAGAAAATTTACAGAAACAAAAAATTTGGTGGTTGGCTAGAAATTACAGAACATCCCTCTGTCTTTAGTTAAAAAATATTTTTAGAGAAATGCCGAAACTAATAGGTTATGGATATGGGAGACACCCTGAAGGGCATTCACCCCTTTTGTACTCTCCCAAATAACCGCTCGCTTGTTATCAATGAGCTGTAACAAATTGTATTTGATCCGTTTCCTTTGCATTTCCTCTTCTCCACAGCACTGCTCCACCCGGTCATTCGTCTAACGATTCCGCCCATGCCACGCCACCCTTTCTCCGTGCGTGTTTTATTGTTCGAAAACTAATTAGTGGCGCATTGCACAATTTTCAATGCTTATTGGTATCTAATTGTCGCCAAAGCAATGAAGATATTCTCAGTTAATATCTTATTGCTCCCAATTGAGAGACATTTTTCGTTCTAGGCATTCAGTTCCGTTAATTGCTTGTGTGAAAATGCTCACGATTTCTGTGTATGTATGTGTATGCGTGTTGCTAACTACTATTGGAATTTTGATAATTAATTGAAGAAATTGATTTATCTGTGTATTTTATTAAGCTGTCGGTATATGTTTCATTAAAGAATATCGAATAACATAATAGTTTTATCCAAGGTTTCGGAGTAAGGATTTGGTGTTGTGGCACATTAAGGACTATAATATTCAGTATTTTCATAGCAAAAGCCCCAGTTTATTGGGGAAAAGTATTTTTTACTTTTGGGAAAGATATACCGAAACTGAGGATTTGATTCTGAGTGAAAAATTAGTCTGTTCTGCAAATTTCTTCCCTTAACTCAACTTTGTGAACTTTAGAATTTGGTTTGGCGACATTCTACTGTATGCAAAACATAAAAATACTTTTTATTTTAAATTTTTGCTCGACTCATTCGTTGCAGTATTTATTTTTCTAGGTTGGCATGACTGTCAGTGGCATCTGTGCCAAATAATTAATAGTGTTTAGTATAGGCTTGTCTTTCTGAGGTACATAAAGTGCATTCGGCGATTTTTACGATGAGTGAAATTATTCAAAAAAGAAGTTCTATTAAATTTTGTGTGCGGAATCAAACTTCTGGTTCAGAATGTAAGAAAAGGACTTCGGTGTCAACTGTTTATCGCGAGCAGTGTTTTCGATTGGTACAAATTATTCAAAGAGAGTTGAGAACGCGCTGACGACGAACCACTTCCAGAACGGCCATTAACATCAGCTGATGATCAGAACGTCAATAAAGTAAAGGATGAAAATCAGTGATCTTACTTGCATCGATGGAATAGTGGAAAGATCAATGAAAACCATTTTGATAGATCATTTAGGCCTAAGAAAAGTGCAAGCATAATTGGTTTCAAAATCACTATATTTTTTCGAAAAACAGCGTCGTGTTAACGTCCATGAAACAATGCTTTCCGACTACCAGGTTGTCATGAAACGAGTTATTACTGACGATGAGTCTTGGATTTATGGTACCGACCCAGAAGCTGACGATCAATCGGCCGAATAGCGTGGCAAAGATGAACCAAAGCCAAGAAAACTACGTCAAAGAAGGCCAAAAATGAAGGCGATATAGACAGTTTTCCTCGATCATCGAGATGTGAATTCCTTCTGACGGGCCAATCTGTCAACAGAAATACTAAATATTTGAATGTTATGCGTAATTTTCGCGAAGATATTCGGAAAAAGAGACCGGAGTTGAGCGGACAACTCTTGGTTTTTGAGTTACGATAATTTACCGTCGCATACTACATTGATTCTTGGTGGATTTTTCGCCAAATTTTTAACCGATAACGTGACCTCTGGCTTTTCAGCAAACTCAAACGACCGTTCCGTGGGTCCGTTTTGAGTCTAGTGACGGAGTTAAACGTGAATCTCTAAGTGTATTGAAGGCTATTCCGAAAATTGACTTATAGCAGTTTGGAAGATTGGAAAGAATATTGACATTGGTAGATTATTTGAGGGGACGCCATAGATTTTGAAGAAAATAAGAATTGTAAAATTATGAAAAAAGTCTTCCTAATTCTTTCTCGTTGCAGTATCTTTCTATCTCGCCAAATTTACAGCGAATTGTTTGTTTTGAGCTACAAAATGGTTAGAAAAATAGGATTCTCATTTTTTTAGTTTAAGTCATATTGATTTAATATTGATTCAAAATTTTTTCGTGAAACTGTTATTTCTTGATTTCTAATAAATGAAATTTATTCCAAGAAATTATTCGTTATTTAGTGAGAGGGCAAGTGATACCTTCTAAACAAGTTACTTATATATCAATGAGACTCAATTTGCAATTAAAATGACTGAGCTATAAAATTATATCATTTATTAATTCGCAGCAATAATAATACTGTGAGAGTAGTGCATATGTGTTATGCAATTCATTATTATGACGACTTATGAAATTTAATGACTACTTTGACGAGTATATTGCGCTGGGAAACTTATGAAAAGCAAGCGCATTAATGCCATATTTATAAGCAGCGACAACGATCTCAATAATTGTGCATAACGAAGCGTGAAAAGTTTTGCCACTATTGCGATGGTTGTTCGTCAAAATCACACTCTCGTCAGCCATAAAATTGTGAAACAGTACCGCAATATACTAAATATATACATAAATGTACGTATATATATGTACATACAAACACCCGCATATACATAAATAAAATAATTTTAACGCATCTGCTGGCGAGCGCTAATTTGTGCTACGAGAAAAAATGTTGCAAGCGAAAAACAATAGATTTTTATTTTATAGAGAAAAAAAGCAAAAACAAAAACAAGCATGAACGCGCAAATTGGAAGCAGCGACTTGCTATTGCCGCATTGCCACACTTATGAAATCGCACTCTGCCCGACACGCGGAAAATCGCATGAAAAATGTTGCAACCGCCAAATAGCGTGCAACAAGCGGCATGGTGATGGGGTGTTAGGTGCGCAGGCATTAAGCTAATGTCAATGGTAGTTGTGGGTCTACTGCAATTTATACCCATGTATATATATGTATGTATACATATATACACATAATTATGTGTATGTGTAGTTGTGCGGCTGCGTGAGTGTGCGTGCGTTCTGCATTGTTATTCATACAGTTGCCAAAGCGGGTAACTGGGGCGTTATGGGCCATGGTTATTTGCTAAATTGGCTAAATTGTGGGTTGGTTGTTGTTGTTGCTGTTGTCTGCTCGGTTTGTTCAGTTGGCAAGTTGCTGGTTGGCGTTGGCCGCAACAATATATGGGTCACGTTCATTTTCACTCAGAAATTAATTTTGCAACCATGATTGCTGCAGTGGTTGCAAATATTGCGCGCACTCACACACATGTATATATGTATATGTGGGTGAAAAGAAAGGAATTTGTGCAATAAATTTTATAAATACTTTAATAATGCGAAAAATGCGAAAAATAATGGCACTCAATTTGCCGTTGTGGGCGTGAGCAATCAATTTCATTAATTTTAAATAATTTATTAGTTTTATAAAATTGGTAAAAAATTATTTATAGGTAGATTATTATAATGTGGAAAATATTATAACTAGAAAAAAGTTTAGATGAGAATGCTTGTTTAGTTTTATATGAATATTTTTCAGTTTTTTTGTTAAGAATAGAAGACTGAACGAATAAAAAATCTGCATTTCCTGAATTTTGCACTTCCGGCATAGCTGAATAACTCATTCCATTTTCTTTTTATTTTTCCCAGTCAATATTTTGATTATATTTGACATTTTTAAAGCCTCTTTACGTAACCATGTTCCACTGGTCTTTAAATACATTCATGCGCCTGAATGTAGGCAACGTTTTATATAATATGTCTAATTAAAGGGATTATATAGGTTATATAAGTATCGAATCCCTTGAAAGTGGTAAAGAGTGAAATTCACATTATGAGGAAACCCATTGGAAAAAAACAACAAAAAGAAACGTCACTCTGTGGTCGTGAAATGAAAGCTGAGGCGCGTCGTTGAAATTTTAAGGGTTAGTAACGGTTTATGTCGATTTCCGACAAAACTGCGATTTCTATAGAAAAATGTTATGTTTTGAAGATTTAGGTAACGAAAAAATCTACAACTTTTGAATTAACGCCTTATTTACATAACCTGAAAATTTAGGTGAAAAATTTAGATCACCATTTTTTGTGTTTCTTATTTTCATCTTGTAAAATAAATTAGTTTCTTTCACGAAATTTTATGTAAGCTTACATTCGACTCAAATTCGAAAAAAACTCTTATTATAAATTTTTAAGTTAAAATATTTGATTTTTTAAAGAGTCATAAGAGCAGTTCGTTACACCTTTTTTATAGATCAAACAGTCTAAATTAGTTCTCTTTCAAGACTCCAGATGGGTGCTATCGCTTAGGGGGTTACATGGGTTCGCAGGTTTAAAAAAATCAAATTTTAATTTTCAAGCAGATCCGAGTAAAAGTTTCGGAGATACAGCCTTGAGAACTTGTGCGCTCGAGGCTAGCTAGGCTAAGCGCGGCGTCTCTAAACGCGTTTTTCTCGAAAAAGTGTTTTTGAAGTCGGTTGGCATGTTTTCTCGAGAACTACTTAACCGATCTTCACGAAATTTTACACAGGTCTTTGAGATACAATTTTTAAAGACTTGGATGCAGGATTTTTTTGAAAAAACAAATATCGCGAACTTTTTACTCAAATTTTAATTCTTTTTGCAAAAATGTCTGCAAAAATCCAATTCTCAGTGTTTTCTCTCTCGTCTTAGCTCCAAGCTAAAAAATGTATTTTTCAGGAGTTAACCTGTTAACGCGCATCTTTTTTCAAGAGATCACCAGAATTGGCGTCGCAATAGCCGAGCTTAAAATATTAAAAAAAAAAATTCAGAATTCTTTGTTATGTGTTTGTTAGTAATAATAAAAAATTCTAATAAAATATTAAATTTTTTTTATGAGAAAAAAATTGTTGAAAAAAGGCTGTTTTCTACCCGAGGAAATCCATATAACCCCTAAAATTCATCCATTCTGTAGATATTCAATATAATAATGATAACTTTTATTATCTGGTAGCTGCTTACATAACGTAAAAATATTTTTGCCTACAATTAGGCGCAGAAACATATTAGTGAAAACACACACCAAATGCGATTTCGATTAAACTTAGCCGAAGTAGAATTCAGAAAGTACAGTAAAATTTAAGTTACGTTTCTTAAATTTCAAATTTTCGTTTCATAAATTTCGAATTTTCCATAATTCATATTTTCGCATAGCAAAGGGTTATCCAACACTGCTGGAAAGCCACCCTACTCGTCATTCAATTTGCAGCACATCCGCTGTAATTCATTTATAGTTCGCAAGCAGTGCGCCCTTTTGATACGCCTGCCATGACGCAATGAGGCTGCCACATGTAATGAGGCATGAATTGCAACCAATGCCAAGTTGCCGCCGCCTTTTAATTTTCACATGCCACGAAATATCGCACAGCCAAGCGCGCCAAAGTACTTAGCATTCAAGTTTCGAAGTTGCCACATTGCAACTGAAATTGCAAGAAACATAATGCGTTTTTTGTGCGCATTAATAAGCAACAAATTAAAAACAAAAACAAATAAAAAGCGACGTAAAATATGGCACAAATGAGTGTGTGCGGCAACCCACTTCAGCGGCAGCTGCAATAATTGTAATTGCAGCAACAGATTGCGCATTTTTTGTTCGCGAACTAAATGTGTTTACGTAAGCAGTGCGAAGCGTGTTGTTGTGCAACATGCAATGCTTTTTGCAGCTACCTGCTTGTATGTATGTGAGTGTGAGTGTCGGTTTATGGGCACATGCGCTTGCAACACGACCTTTTCGCGCAGTCGCAAAGTAATTTGCTAATTAAAGTGCGAAACATCTTGGGTCGCTGACTCGATAACGGCACTGCTTGACGACGCCGCTTTGACTGATTGACTTACGCCAGACGCAGTGAGGGTTGTGCGCGTGTTTGTGCAAAGGTTGAAAATTTGTTTTATAATTGCGAGCCTGGGGTGTGGCATAAAAGTGGGTTTGCAATGCGAGTATATTTAGGTAAATATGTAAATAAATATAAATTCGAAATTTCGGAAGTGCTGAAATTGCATTTTGTCGATTGCAATACTAGTATATGTAGACTGGTCGGTGGTTTCAGAGCATGAGCATTTATTGAATGCATAATAGACTATACCCTTCACAGGCGTATAATTTATAGCATAAAAGAGTATAAAAAATATATTTATCTTGATTTTGAATTCTGAACAATCTCTTGGTTATTAGTCAGGAAAATGTTATATATTTAAATGTCACTAAAGGAAACTAACTTATATGGTTGATAGAAGACCTTCTGAAGACCTCTAAAAACATAATACAAGACTGAAAAGTCTGTGGTCTAACAACGAAAAACTTTTCTTTGACTGAAAATATGGCTTAATTCCTCAACATAATTACTTTTTGAATACAATTTTTCAGCACGGTCGTTCAAAATTTCTATGCTGTGAACCTTTGAGACTCGAAGAAAACCTTTTGTCTCCAACATGACCTTCTGAGATCTCTTTCCAGCGAGCCACTACTTGTGTCTAAGAATAAGGTAAAGAAAAAAAGGAAATATAGGGTAGTCGAAAAAGTCTTTTCGTATTTTGTCCATAGATTTCATTGCAGTCGCATATCTTCAGTGCTACCAATCACATTGTGTCATACCATATAGTGTTGGAAAGGTGAGATTTTAAAATTAAATTCGGGAAAGTTGCAAAAAAATTACAGATGTTCAAAAATTAATGAAAATAATGAAGTAATTCGCTATATTTTGAAAATTTTGTATAAAAAAGGGAAGAATGCCACTCAAGCCATCAGTGAAATTTGTGAAGTTTACGGAGACGATGCTGTATCAGTTCGTGTAGCACAACAATGGTTCGTTCGTTTCCGTTAAGGAAATTTCAATGTGAAAGATGCACCTCGCTCTGGTCGACCTATCGTTGAAACAGTCGATGAAATTATGGAGTCTTTTCCATGGTCGTCACATAAGCAGCCATGACATCGCTAAAGAACTTAACATTCAGCAACAAACGGTTTTGAACCATTTAAAAAGGCTGGCTACAAAAAGAAGCTCGATGTTTGGGTACCACATGAATTGTCTGTGAAAAATTTAATTTAAACCAAACTTACATCTGCAATTCTTTGCTGAAATGAAATGAAATCGAATAATTTCTGAAGCGAAAAGTAACAGAAGACAAAAATTGGATCAAATACATAAATAATGTGCGAAAAAGGGCATGGTCCAAGAGTGGTGAATCTCAACAAATGGTCGCAAAGCCAGAATTGACGCCTCGAAAGGTTATGCTGAGTGTTGGGTGGAATTGAAAAGGAATCATCCACTAAGCTGCTTCAGTCTAGTCGCTATTGATTCTATATTTTATCGTCAACAACTGATAAGATTGAAGCAAGCAATCGAAAAAATCGGTCAGTACTTATCAATAGAAAGGGTTTCGTCTTCCATCAGTACTACGCTAGGCCACACACAACTTTGATGACTCAGAAAAACTGGGAGAGCTTGGCTGGGAAGTTTTGATGCATTCATAATATAGCCCTGATCTTGCACCATCGGACTACCATTTGTTTTGGTCAATGCAGAACTCCGTTAATGGAGTAAAGTAGGTTTCAAAGCAGTTTGTGAAAATTACTTGTCGCAGTTTTTCGCCGAGAAACCAGAAAAGTTTTACACTGATGGAATAAATTTTTTCAGAATGAGTAGAAGAAATATCATGAAACTTTGGTAGTAAACCAGCAGACATAATCTCTCGGTCACGTTACAGAATTTTCAATGCATGCAGTAAAGAGTAGGCGAAGTATCCATCTCTGTGTCATACCACTAAGATGGTTGAATATCAAGCGCGAAACAATATCCTTTTTTTTTAATGATAATAATCCTATTTGATAAAATATTTATAATTTTATTTATATTTAGAACGAGGCACCCAGCAAACAAAACTCCCATTGTGTTACTTGTGAGAACTCATCGATGATACTCAATTATTTTGGCTTCAGACTCATTTCACGTCTGCTAAAATACAGCCGAAACTTTTAGTTATAGTCACTAGAATGATGCTGGGCTCACAAACCACCCACGACTGGTCATGGAACTTTGATCGAAACTTAAGCTAAACCTTCATTAAAATCTAACATAAAAGAATTTGAAAGCAAAAACAGGTCATAAGAAAGTTTTTTTGGAAGAAATTTGAATCGACGAGCTCCGAAGAAGCGAAAGGGAAAATAACTAAATAGAGCACATGTATTTCAATTCCAAGGGATATACTTACATAGATTTAATAGTTTAGAATTAACAGCAGGATAAGAATTTCTAGAGATTGGTTGCAAGTATCTTGGAACTAGTTTTCAATATAAGTTAATGGTAACTGGTCGATCTAACCTCTTTGTTTAACAAAGCTGCTTATGATTCTCCGTCTGTCTTCGATGTAAACAAAGTTCGATTTCAACTTTCGCTGTAAGTTTTAGTAATCGTAAGCGTTTTGAGTAACTTGGATCACTTTGAAGAGAAAAATGGATGATGGGCGGTGGTTTTATCCAACGGAACGTGCCTTAAGCTGCAAACATAACACTACAACTAACTGATACTGCAAGTGGGAGTCAAGTGGGAGTGGCCAGAACTTCAACTCCAGTCATTTCATTTCGTTTTCGAAATACTGAAATTTTAAATAAACTTTTAATAGCTATATATAAAATCGCTCTCAACATGAAACATGTAATTAAAGTGATTAATTAAAGCTCGTCTAAAAGCGCCAACCTAAAAAACGGTGATTACAGTATATGCATTACATTAATATACTTTCTGACACTTTAGAATGGAACGAAAGCGCAAAAAACTCAACTTTCCTCACGCCTGAAAGAACCATAAGTACGAAACTTAACATTTAACCCGCACCCACACTGAGGGCGTGCAATTTTGACTGCGCTGTCATGGCGTCAAAAACAAGCGAGTTTGTCTAGTCTGTTGTGACAACATCAACCACGGCGCTGGGCGGATGCCAAGCATGCCAAGGCACAGCCGACACTTCAACGTCACTTTTTCCCACAAACATTTTCTAATAAAAATGAAAATGCCAACGAGCGCCAACAATTTTGTTGCAAGTGTCTGGCTACCGTAAAAAAATGACAGCGCTGCCACCAAAGAGCAGAAGGAGGCAGACAGACAACGGAGCATGGAAGCAGAGAGCGTCTGCTGTTGAAAGCAAGCGGAAAGTGGGAGGAGTGTCTGTGCAACGTGCGCGGTTGGGAAACGGAAGCGCGGCTATCTACTCTTAGTGTCCGAGTAAATATGAAAATAAAGATAAACTAAAATGTATGGAGTGCAGCGAATAAAAAATGAAGCTCAAGCATTAAAATTGAAAATAAATATTGCTGCAACAATAATGACAGGCCACTGCTGAAATTATATTTTATTACACATTCAACACAACAACCAATGGACAGGAGCGCGTGAAGATTGTCAACTGTCGCGCCGCGGGCGATTTGACGCGCGCAAAGTAACAGATGCCAGGCAGAGGCAAAAGAAGCGACATGCTTTTAACGCAAAAATACAGCAGCCACGAAGCACAAGTGTGCATCTTCGGCTGTTGGAGCCTTGTCTGGCGCTGCCTGCAACTTGTGGCGCGCACACGACACGCCCACTTTTTTTATTTTTTATATCACACACAAAAAGGTCATTAACTTGCTGAGCTACGACTTTGCGACGATAGTGCGTTGTCGTCATGGTTATGCCGCCACGCCGTTATACGACACAAGCGTTATCACCAAAGCGACCACAGTGGCGCGCGAACGCCTCTATTCGCCCCTTTGGAAAGGAAGAGTATTCCGAATTTGATGCGTCGCACATAGCATGTTGCCTTATTGGCCTCAAGGCAGGGAATCGGATTCACGCTCGCTTGTGATTGCCAAAGCAAATATGTGGCTGCCACAATGAGTGTGTGGCATGCTCTGCCGGTATTGTTCATTTTGCTCAATTATTACCTTACATGGCGCCGCGACAGCCAGCATCTCGCGTTTCCGCTCGTCTTTCATAGTGGCACGTTTGTGGTCTGGGTGTTTGACTCATGCGTCCGCTTGGCATCCTGTGGCAGCGCACAAAAGTCGGAGCGGTTTTGTGGCATGTTGTCTGTTGCCACCGCCGACTGGTTATAAAGTCGCCGTGAATACAATAAATGATACTTTAGTACTTCCTATGGTTTGGGTATGCATGTTGGTGCTGCAGCAATGAAAGATTGGATTAAAAGACTGATAAATTCATTTTACATATTTTGACGTACATATATGGGGTCACTGTTACTAGCTGGGAACTAGTTTGTTATCAACTAGTTATAATAGCAACTAGTTGGTAGTTTGATTTTTTGACGTTTAGGAGTATCAGGAGTGGTTAATACTCAGATTGCACGGTATACCTCTCACCTAAATGAGATCAAAGCTTATTCATACAGTCATAAAAAACTTATCTCTCATGCAATCTATTTTATAGACAGTCGACAGTCAATAATAACACTATTTTTTCTCAAGAAGTATGTGAAGTCGAAAAAAACTGTCAAAGTTCATTATAAATCCATTTTTTCTGGCAAATTCTTCAACCAGAATAAATAATATATTTCTGGTAAAATTTTATTTATACCGGCAAGGTTAAGGTCAGCAACAATTTCCTCTAACAGGGCATCTACTTTTGACAGTGTACATACGGTGATCAAATTATGTCATCTTCTTTAGAAGACAAAAAAGCTCTCAAAGTTCTTAAGAAATCGTAATTCTTTCTTGCAATAGATATCTTCAAGCAGATTAAATAATAGCCTCCTGATGCACTTTTTGGCAAAGTAATTGGAAACCTTTCACTTTGTAACCAAATGGTTTAAAAGTAACTAGTTCGTAACTGGTCTCAAGGGAGACTTTGAAAACTTAATAAAAAACAATTTTACTTTTCTTCTATAATGATTGTACAAGTATTCGGGAATATTTTTTCGAAAAATTGAAAGCCTTTTAATCAACTGGTTTAAAAGTAACTAGTTCGTAACTAGTTTCAAGATAGGTTTTGTAAATTTAAAAAACATTGAATTCTATTTTCATTTATATATTACGATTATACATGTTTTTTTCGAAATTTGAAACCTTTGTAATCAACCTCGTTAAAAGTAAGCCAAGGGAAAATTGGTGAATTTCAAAATAATCGATTTGTAATTCTGTTTATATAATAATTGTACATGTAGTTGAGGATATTTTTCGAAAACTTGAAATTTTTAATCAACTGGTTCAAAAGTAACTAGTTCGTAACTAGCTCGAAAAGCTTATAAGCACTTTTGAATTTCAAAAAGTCAATTTTTGTTTTTGTATTTGCATCAGATGCGCATAAACTTGATAATATTTTCCCAAAATTTGTTGATACGGCAAATAGGTTCGGAGTTATGAGCATATTTTCAAGAATTCTTAACTTAGTGTAATCGGCGTCCGAAACCTTAAACGTGTTTTGTTTGAAACGCTGTTTTTTTCCGAAACAGCTAGATCAACTTGAAATTTTCACTCAGCCTTTTTAGATACATTTGTCAGGTGATCGAGGAAATAAAGTTCTGTATTACTATGTTCGGACCGACAACGAAAACATGTTTTCGTGGGAAAAAACTGGTTTTCGCACGAAAATACATCTGTTACTTGATATTGTCATATTAGGGGAATTCTCTTGCTCTTGCACAACATTGCACGGTGTAGAAATTGCAGAATTTTCTTCTTGGTGCAACGGAACAACAACAATAACGCAGAAAATTATATGCAATGGCTGTAAAATATGTCAGACCGAACCCCATGTTTATTTTCGTGCCATCATATATCACTAGATTCTGCAATGGGTGCTCTCTTGGCCTTGCATACTTCAGTATAGGATTTTTGCATTTTGTGTCATTGTGCAATCTTGCAAGAGCAAGAGAATGCCGCTATTGATAGTTGTCAGTGAAAACTCATCGAAAACACACATTGTCGGTCCGAACGACTTAGATTCCACAACATACAAAAGTGTTTTCAAAATGTTTTCAATGTCGGTCCGAACATAGTATATAATAATTTCGACTTTTAGGGCACTCTGAAAGGTGATTTTTTCAGAAAACACGACTTTTTTCGGAAGCCGAAATTATGTTAAAAATCTAAATTTTAATTAGTACTTCGAAAATTTTTCTCGCACCAGAAAACTTTTGCCGGAGGTCCTTCTGGAAAATGATAATGAGATCAATTCATTATTTAAAAATAATTTCTTTTATAAAATATTTTCTTAGTAAATAAAATGCTTAAAATCCATTTTTTCCGGCATGTAAGTGAATATGAACCCCTAAAAGTATTAGTTTAATAGTACTAAATAGAAACTAACCACTATTTTCATTCATCCACTGGGTTCTTACGTGCTCTCACACCGCTCCATACACTCCCATAAACTCCTCTTTAAAAATATCCATATTACAAAGATCAACGGCGGATGTTCCCGTGACTGGCAACTTTGAACCTGAAAATAGCAAAATCGCAACGCAGAAAAAATCCAAAAAACACATCGCTGAATACCAACTAATGAAATGTTGAAAGATGAACTGTGGCAAGTTTAGTGGCAACACAACAAAGTTCGCGCACAGCATGACTGCGCCGAGCAGCTGCAGTCTGCAACAAAAACACATACCCGCACTACATACTAACTGCCAGCGTACGGTTTAGGTTTATGATATTGAAAAGAGTGCAATAAAACTTCTTCGCTGTCAGTAAGGCAGACAGCCAATGTGGAGGCAAATAAGCGAATTTCGCAAGCAAAAAGATGAAAAGTAAAAAAAAAGTGGAGGAACACAAATTAAAACGAATAATTTCGTTGAAAATGCAACAGACACTGCAAACGGCGGCATTTTGACGTTGCCCATAAATCGCCAGGTTGACTTTTTGGTTAGCACCAGCTCCCTGCCTTCATCCACTTCATCGCCTTGCACTATCTGCATCACTTGAAATTGCCTGCTGCCTGCCGCTTAAGCATTTGCCATTGCTGTCGTTGTCGTCCTAGTCGCCGTCGTTGTCATCGTCTGCAATGACAATCATATTTTCCTTTCCTGCTACTTCCCTCTCTCAACATCTGCATGGCTTTGTGGCTAATATTTGTGGCCACAAAGTCATCCGGAATGTGTAATGTTCTACAGAAAATGTTCGCAATAAGGCAAAAATCAAGTTAGCTGCATTGCAACCGACTAATTTCAGCGACAATGCATTCCTGCTAACAGCGCTACCAAAAAAGGGCACACATCGCCGTTGCTTCAGCCTGTGTCTGCGCGGCGTGCAAATGTGGAGCTAAATTGCATGTGCCTGGCGAAAATGTTGCGAATGTGTCGGAAATAATGCTGCAAAGGCCAACAGCAAGTATTGTATGACAATGTAAAGAGACCCTGCAGGAAATGTGGTGGTAATGATTGCAAAGCATTGTTAATTTCGCTAAATACAGCTGAGGTAAGAACGCTCAGAAAATAACTAAAAAATAACTAAAAAATCACCCTCTCAAAAAAAAATCTTTTTCTAGAAAAAGAGCCCAAATAGATGATAAAACCGTCGACAAAATCTCGCCAGAACAACAATAATTTCGAAGGACAGAAAAGAGCGAAATCAAAATATATTTCTGATTAAAAACTGGAGATAAATGTTTAGTATTGAAATAAAACAGAACTTGTGAAGGAAACTCTTAAAGATTGCCGAGAAATTGGAGGTCTGTGAGTTCCTCTAGAACAATTGTCAAATATCAACGTTCGCTAATGTAATGTTCCTAGTGACAGCTGCTTTAAGCACAAGAATGCTTCATATCAATATTCTTTTAAGCCTTAACGGGCACATGTGTCAGCACTGTGTATTGACTAAAGCAAGTACTTTCGTCTGTGCCTGCGTTGCCATACGCATTCCACGAAATGCATAATATTTCTTGTTTACTTTTCACAAGTTTTATTTATCTTCTCTTTAGGTTGTCACTCCAATACAATTGGCATTGCATTTTTACAAGTATTTTATTTTTTATTTCCTCTCAGTTTTGTGTAGATATGAAAATTCAATGAGCTGTTTGAAATTTCAAATTTTTTTAAGTGTGTTTATTTGGTAGTTCTTGAGAAATGTTGAAATTCCTTTAAGCGTCTGAGAACTGTTCGTTTGCTTTAAGAGCTGGGTAAGAGAACAAAATTTACCGCAGATTTTTTTGTTTGCTTGAATGTGTTTGGATAGTGATTTTTTTATATGAGCTTATGAATTTCAAATTACTCGATGGTTTGAAAAAAGATAACATTTATTAAATTTTGAGGAAAAACATCAAAAGCTGAAGATGTCTTGATACACAAATCAAACGAAACCTTTTAGATAAAAAGTTGAACTTTCCTAAGTTGAATCACCATAATCCACAGAAACAACTTCAAGTTAAAGAGATTTCGAGTTGCGAAAGAAAACTTGTATGAAATTTGCCTTCTTCAAGAGTTCCACTTTTGGAGAACTTCGAGTTATAGAAGTTAAAATGTATTATATTTACAGCGCCACATAGCAATTCAAGGTTTTTTGACATTTTCTTATGGGAGTAACCAAGAAACTGCAAGCATTAACATAATGCATACAGTCAACCGAATAAATAATTTACTTAATATAAAAACCCAATTCTATAACTAAAAGATAACACCAGAATCATTCTTATACCCATTATTTAAAACTTAGATAATGGTTCAAAGAAGTTTTTTTATAATTCTGTGGACATTGTAGTTTGATCGTACTGTAATCAACTTTTTTTCGAGAGATTAAAATCTTTCATGATTTCAGCTTGTTGGGAATTTTTGATTTATCTGTAGAAACAATCAGGGTATGTTAATTGCTCAGAGACTTTAAAAAATTCAGACTTAAATTGTTTTTCCCCTTGGAATGCTTGTTTAAAAAAGTAAGCCTGCTTTTTAGACAACGAAAAAATTTAAAAATTTTCAATATGAAGAAAAACAGGTGAAATCGAATATTATACCCACAAGCACAGTTGAGTAGTGAAGTGAGAATTGAGAGCGCTTAGGTGGATTCCGAATTTTTGCAGTGAATTTATTGGAGTTTGAAAAGCTTGAAGATTTGATAAATGAAATTCCCTTGTCGCTTAGATAAAAGGGTCTTAAAGCTGTATTTATTTTATAATTGTTAACAGCACCGAACAGTCACGACAATAAAGGGAGCGATTACTACATACATTCAAGAGCAGGAAATGGGAATCTCCTGCGGTCGATAAAAGTGTTTTTGATTCAAAAGTTGGATGGATACATCCACTGTAAATCGGAAACAAAGATCTTCTTATAGATACTAACGAAAATATTTCTGTGAGTAAGAAGGGTAGATTATTATGAGTAATGAGGACACAAATCTCTCTCAAGGACCGCACGAATACCTTTGGGTAGTCTTGGACAGCCAGTTGTGGAAGCACAACGTGGAAGAAAGAGTGAGGAAAGCCAACAATGTTTTGCAAGCGTGTGGGCAGATACTCGCTACAATCTGGGGGCTCTCTCCCTGTCTCATGCACTGGTATTAAACAGCTATTGTAAGACCAATTCTGCTCTACGTTGCACTCGTATGGTGGACAGGCGTATGGAAATCCACCTACCGGAAACCAATGGAAAGAATTCAGAGGCTCGTTGCGCTGTACATAACAGGAGCTTTAAGAACAACTTCAACGGTGGATCTTGAACTAGTTCTGAACCGGTCACCTAGAGACCTCTTCGCTGAAAACGGCAAAGCAAAATCGGCAAGACGACTACTGGCTGCAGGAGAATTTACATACGAAACCTTCGGGCATGGCTCGGTAGACATTGCCGATCATAATCATGATGTAGAAGATCCCACTTTTAAACTGGGAAAGAAGGTTCGAAGTAAACATTGAAAAAGATGGCTGGCATTAAGGTATGTTGGCTACGCGCAACACTCTAAACGGATGGCTTGAAAATGGACGACGAAGTTGGTGCTGGAATATACTGTCCAGAGTTACGCATGAGAAAAGTTGCCAAATCACTGCATTATATTTCAAGCTGACGTCTTTGCTATTGCGAAAGCCGTGGAGCTGGCCTATAATTGCACTGTCTGGTGGCGACACACGTCCGCAAGATGCGACTGACAGAATGAGAATACTGCAGGAAATGTCTAGAGCTGGGCACCATAATAGAGAGAAAGAGAGGAATAGATGGATAAAGAAATATATGCAGAGAGAGAAAGTATTAAATAGATAGGAAGAGGTATATGTATATGGAGTGAAAATGTGAGTAAATAGTATGGAAACTATACAAACTGACAGCTTAGGAAGAGAAAGATACGTATATACTTATATAAATGGACGGAGAGTGAGTGACGCAGAGAGAAGAGAGTAATGGTTCTATTATATACCAGTAGCATTTTTGTACTGAATTAATATAATTGGTTTGACTTAGATTACAAATTTTCAGAAATTGCCAAAACAAAACTAAGAACCGCAAAAAGGCTACTATCTCGCACTAAATCTTCACTAAAATCAAATCACATCCAACATGTATGCTCCATATTAAAACGTGTGTGATGACGGCCCGGTGAATAATTCACCTTCAATTTCTGGTTTCTCAAATTAAAGAAAAAACTCGAAAAAAGAAATTTTCAAAAAAAAAAAAACAAACCGGCGAGTGCGTGCAAGCAAAAAAGGAAGTAAATGTAAATAAGTAAAGCAGGCAGTAGTTAATATAAAGTCTCGTTTGTAAGTATGCGTGCATGCCGACTTTTAACTGCACAAATCAAGTTCGTGCAACAGCACCAGCACGTCACCGAAAATCCAACGAAAAGCCAGTGCTTGCCACTAAAGCAACGAATAAATTGTTAATAAGTCCAACTTGCCACTGCCAGCGCGTGGCGACGACAAGCCGGGCAGGACTTAGCTGCTTAGTGGGGAGTGTGTGAAAAGCACAAACAAAAAGCACTGGTTGACAGTTGTCCAACAGCAGGTAAATAAAGGCAGAATGGACGTAAATATGCATGTGTATATGTGTGTGTGGCTCTTTATAAATTTGTATGCTGTGGTGTAGTCCTGTGGGCCGCTTGCTAAGCACAGACGTGATTTATTGCCGGTTCAAGGGCATGTGGACGCGTGTTATGCTTATAAGATTTTATTTTATTATGAACTGCTGTTATTTTGTTGTTGTTTTTTATTTTTGTTTCTTTGCTGTATTTTCATTTTAACTGCGCTGCTTTAATGCTTAATGTTTTCACGGAATTACTTAATTCACATTTTGGTTATTTAAGCGAGCACTGGCTTACTGGCTACAAAATAAATATATTTACACATGTCTATATATATATATACATAGAGGATATATTTATAAACATACTTATGTATATAAGTAAAATGTACCCAACTATTTAGCCAACATAAGCAAATTAGCATTTTTAACCATTTTACGAGGCAGCAGATTAAAGTCGTTAAACCGACCGAGTGGCGGCACATTTCATATGCACGTTGCGACACAGGCACACACACACACATGTACGTACATATGTATGCCTCCTGCAAAAATATACATGTAGTGCCGCCGCCTTGCCTTGCAGCGAACGTCGCATGAATATTTTACACGCCACATTGTGTAAGACAAGAAGCGCAAGGCATGGAGTTAAGAGTAAGAAGTAGAAATGGAAAATAAAAGAAAATTAGAGCGCTGAATTTCCGGATATGTTGCTGCACGAATTTGACATGCAAATAAAGTATTTCTGTAGCTTTCCATTTAACGAAATAAATTGAGATTTTGAAAACCGTTTCCGTTTCTGATTTAGTTCGATTTTTGAGAGATCAACGCGTGGATTTGAGTTTTATTCGCATCAGATCTTCAGAGCAGATGTTATTATGTGACTCGAGCAACAAAACTAATATTTGAAATCAAGTTTTAAATCCACACTGATCTAATTTTAACAAAGCTAATTTCAAATGAACAGAGAAATGTATCGTGAAGTCCTCGAAAAAAGTCTAAAAATCAAAAACACCTGGCTTATACAAATATAGTTTCTCTTATCACAATTTCGAACAGTTCATTCAATTTATTTTTTAACAGAGGCTATTGAAATTTCATCTAGGCAAACCAATAGTCAACCGTTTCTTGCGTTAAATGCCTATATTCAAGAGAAAATTGACAGAAGTCTCGGTTTCACGAATAAGTTTCAGAATATCTCTATAAAAGCATTTGGTTTCCCTGCTTGTCTATTTTAAAGTACAAAAATGTTCCATTACAGGACACCCTATCGGATATTAAAAAAACACCTTTTTTAAAATTCAATTCTTGGCACTTCCATAATTTTTTATTAAATGAACTAATGCTTTGAGTTGAATAATATCGGACTATAATTCGATTTTCGGTCATAGTGTGCCTCTGGCGCCACCTATTGGAATAATTTCGTTTATTCGTGAATGTTATATTTTCCAAATATTGGGTATGACTCGGCAAAAACTGGGAGAGCTTGGCCGGGAAGTTTTGATGCATTCATCATACAGCCCTGACCTTGCACCATCGAACTACCATTTGTTTCGGTCAATGCAGAACTCCCTTAATAGAGTAAAGTTGGCCGCAAGAGAAGCCTGTAAACATTACTTTTTGCAGTTTTTCGCCCAGAAAGCAGAAAAGTTTTACACTAACGGAATGGAGTTTCTAACGGAATAATGGCAAAAAGTCGTTGTTTATAATGGTACATATTTGGTTTATTAAAGTTCATTAAAATATAAAAAAAAAATAATTTGAAATTTGATAAGAAGTGCGAAAATACTTTTTCGACTACCCAATATATTTCCAACTCCATCCTTAATTAACTTTTTATAAATATTAGCAAAGTTAAACTTCTATCAAAACATTTCGGATTCCGGCGTCTGTATTTGAAACATTTTACAAGGAATAAAATTCTATAATTATATTTTTGGTTTAAATTTAATACGATTTTGATTAAAATGTACGCATTCATTTACGTATATTCGAAAATGGCGGTAATATTTCCATAACGACTAGATTTTGAGAAAACGGGTTTACGACTTTTTCATGATTTGCCCCAAACAAAGCTATGATTTTTTTTCTTTTTTCGCCTTCAACTATGTCTATGTCGAAATCTCTCTTCATAGAAGAAAGATAAGTTCAAATTTAAACTCAGATTTCATTTGAGAACTCATCCAACTTGGTATATCTCTCGAAATAATGATAATGTATAGCATTTCGGCTCCAAGTGCAGTAGCAGTTAATTCTACAAACGTTTTAATTCGCTATGTCTCTGCTTGAAGGTTTTTGGACCCGGAAGTTCATATGGCAAAGCAAATATAAAGCTGTTTAATAAAAGAGAGTACATATGCTTCTTCAAAGCGGTTCAGCAACCTGCTCTTCTATATTAATTTAATAAGCCTGTAAATATCTTTTAGAGCAGTTATTTGTTCGATTCGTTCCTTTCCAAGGTTTGGTATGTCGAAGACAGTTTATAAAAAAAGGTTGTTTACAAACTTTCAAAAGTGGAGAGAGCATCTTTAGGCTCATATTCATTTAATTGGTCATTACAATTGTATTCATGGCTGTAAGCTACAGAGGTAATAATGTCTCTAGGTGGTTATAGCGAAAAATAAATTGTCAAAATTTAATAATATGTGCTGAATTTCGGAAGAATAGCTCGTCAAGTCAAAAAGTTTTTCATACAAGGACTTGAGTTCGATCGCTCAGTTTGTATGGGAGCTATAGACTATAGTTGTCCAATATCACAGGTTCCGTCAAATGGGCTGCTCCTTGAGAAGAAAAGGACGTGTGAAAGTTTTCAGTTTGATATCCCAAAAAGTGCGGTATTTTTATATACATACTGACAGACAGACGGCCATATAGGCGGACATGGCTACATCGACTTCGGTCGTCCCGGTGATAATATAATACAGAGTTTATAAGGTGACCAACGCTTCCTTCTGGTTGTTACAAACTTCGTGGAAAACTTGATATAATCTTTTCAGGGGATAAAACAGAAATAATAATAAAAAAATTAATATTGTAGTGCATTTGCTCGCAACATCAATTTTGGATGGGAAACTCAATCCATGTATTTATTATTATTGAATTTGTATTTGAATATACAAAATGTTGCCATAACATTATGACGACATACGCGCCCTACATACAAACAAACTCGCCCGATAGGTGCCCTTATGACATCAGATGACATCGAAGGCCTAAACAATTAATTTCCAAAACCATTCTGTAAAAAAAGCAATCAATAAAGAATTTATTACGACAATCGTTGACCGCTTAGTATCAATATACAGATAATATGACGGTGTAATTATCCATATAAATAAATGAGTAAGTAATTTCTCAGGCACACAATGCAATACAATGTGCGCGACATAGGAAAAATTTTGCGTATACGCCATGGCGCACATGACGCTTTTGACCGCTAAGGGAGAACCATATCGAAATAACAGCACTAGATCGGAAAATTCTCAGCAGGCGGGGGTATAGCACAGGGACACGTGTCACACATTAATATTTCAGCAAAACAATTAGTATGTATGTAAGCAAGTGTGTGAGTTCACGCGCTGGTATCGAGGTATCGAATGACTAACCGCATGCGTATATGCAGTATGCATGAGTAGCCGCATTTGAAACGCCAAAGGCGACTAATTGCACACAAGTTATAATTACTATGCTCGAGTTGAGTAAATGAAATGAAATTAGCAACACCTTAGTAAGCGTATAGGAGCGTGTATAATTAAATGCCGGAAGAAGTTGATGATTAAGTGTTAACCCTTTACATTGTAATTGCATATGTCCAACACACATTGGTGCATGTGTATTAAATGTTGTTGATCATGCAGGCTTCATTAGAAAGGTGATCCAAGTGCTGTGTGTGTGTGTGTGTTTGCTTTCAACCTTATATGGAATTCCATGAAAATTACATGCTCATTAGCGCTAAGTAAAAGGCATACAATGGAATATTTGTGCATGAAAAATATATTAGCATCGCAAAATTATGATTGAAGTGAAGGAAGCACTCGAATTTCGTTGAATGTGGTATAGCAAGCCCAGAACTTCATGTGTTAAAGCAAAAACAAAGTTGTTCAATTGAATTCCATGAAAAAGAGTAATTATGCCCCTTTTAAATGGGGCAGCCACCTACTCTTACTTATTTACCTATCTCAATTTAAAATGCCTATAAATACCTTTGTACTGTATATATATTTAGGAATAAATGTGTCTTTGTAACATATTAATATTGTTGAAGTTCAATATTCTCAAAAATATATTACTTACAAATTAAGGCCAAAATGTTTTTTCTGGTATAAAAATCCAAGGAATTGTACCTCCATCTTAAATTTTAATATAAATATTTGTCATTGGAAAATCAATAAAATTTCCATTTAGAATTTAACACTGATAATTTTGGACACTTACTGTGTAGAAATATTTTTTTTTATTTCTGAATTTTTCTATTTACCCGATCTTCTAAGTTGAATCAAACTGAACACAGTGTAATAAATTTTATCAAAATCGGTTTAGTAGTTTCGGAGTTTATCCCGGACAAAATGTGACACTAATTTTTCTATCCACCCTATCTTTTAAGTTGAAGCACACTGTACACAGTGTTATCAATTATACCAAAACCAACCTATCTTCTAAGTTGAATCAAACTGAACACAGTGTAATAAATTTTATCAAAATCGGTTTAGTAGTTTCGGAGTTTATCCCGGACAAAATGTGACACTAAATTTTTATATATTTATATTTACAAGTAATATTTTGTGCTGAAATATTTACGAAATGGAAGAAAACACTAATAAAATTTGTTTATTTAAGTACTGCTTTCAAACAGGATCATCCGAAGATATTACCATATATACTAAACATTTTGGGAAGTTTGCTGTTCCATTATTCTAACTTCACACATTCTAATAAGTACAGGTTTATATAAATTCTATACATAAACAATTTATAGTGATGATAATTTTCTGAGCGCAATATAAACATTTGATAAGATCTTACAGAACTGGCAGTCATTAGAAACATCACCTCTACAAAAAAAAACCATCAAATTTCCTTTCGCCATAAAGGTATTGATGATATAAGTACATTGCTTGACTTGACCTCTCCTTTGAAAACGAATTCCAATTCTACTACAGAAAAATATTCAAATGAATCACTGCTGTGAACTGAGTTTTAAGTTAGGATTGTGTCTGAAATTTCCTTTATTGGGTAAATCGTAAGAAAATATGAAAAAAGAATTTCTTCTAAAGCACTACAAAAAACTGTTCGAATAGTATTTAAAGGCTGATTACAATTAAAATTTTTATGAATGGGTCACTTTATTGATAGCTTTGTACTATAATGGTCCGATATTATATCGGCGGTTCCAGCAAATCAACAGCTGTTTGGGGTGAAAAGGTTGTGTGCGAAATTTTGATTCGATATCTCTAAAGCTGAGGGACTAGTTCGTGTATATACAAACATACGGATATGACTAGATCGACTCAGTTCGTCACGCTGATAATTTATATACCATATATACTTTATAAAGCCTCTGACATTTTCTTCTGGTTATTAAAGACAACGTGGCAAACTTAATATATTCGATTCAGGTTATAAGTAAAAGCTTCGAAAGAATTAGTATCTTCTATAGCCTTTCGTGTAAAAAAGAGTACAATTATTCTCTTCATAAGCCATTCTTGAACAAAAGGAAACAGTTCATTCATAATCAAAATATCAAAAATGCGTCTATTCACGGACTCAACTTGAACTTGTCGAATTTTGATAAGATTGTTTTAGAATTATTGCGTAATTGAAGATGTAATTATTAAGTAATAATTGTATATGATACTCATAACGTTCGCTCATTGGGGAAACACAAAAACTAAATCAATGTCGCTCTCGTATAGGTAACAGAAAGACCTAATTTAGTTATTCCAGATGGACATCATTCTTGGAAAGTGGAACCAGTAGCTTCCAGAGCCTTTCTAGATGATAAGTAGATCATTGGACGGGTTCGTAAATCATTGAATGTTCTTTAAACTAGTAAGTTTTGAAGGTTGCTGCGTTCAACAACGAAAAATGTTGCTATCGGTTCAAACTGATAGGCGGCTGTTGAGAAAGAAAATATTGATATAACACCAAAAAAGATATATTTTATATAAATTATTTCCTATAACTGCAGTTGGTGCGTTAAGCCTTCCAGCTCTCGAAGATTGTTATTTTGTTGCCAAGAGGGTGTTCCGTAAGTGCAAAGATCGTGAAAGAGGTGTCGCAGGTAGCTTAGTTACTGGCAGAGTCTTAATGCCGGTAGGGAAGAATGTGAGCCGAGCCGAACCGAAGCCAAAACAATCTACATAACACAATCCAGTGAGGACTGTTTCGCATGAGCACATCGGCTATTTTTCCTGAAGCAAGCGGTTCGCATGATAAACGTACATTTTCTGCCAGGTTTATGGCCAAGGTAGCAGCTGAAGCAAAGAACTGGGCTAATCACACATCTTTATGTTTTTTCCAGATTAACTGATTTTGAAGCCAGTTAAAAAAGTATATCCGCCGAAATTGTAACTAAAAAGTGAACAGTCTTCTAGAATACGAAGAGTAGAGCCATACTTAAAGTATAATTTGGCTTATCCTGTATTGAATATTTTTCAATTTTTATCATAAAGTTTTATACGAGAAAAAAGTTTTGTATGACAAAGCTGCTAACAGTTTTTAAAGCAGAATTTAATTATTACAAAAAAATTAAGGCAATTATGTCAACCCAAAATTAAAGAGAAAGCTATAGTGGCTGACATTGCGAGTCGAAAGTGACATCTTCATATTTTCATTTCTCTACAGCTTTTTGCTCTTCCCGAGCGCATTAGCGCCGACTGTTATAATTAAACTGCAAACGCCCAACGAAAATCAGCGAGTACGCTCTCTGCCGTTGGCTTACATTAGTAACAAACGGTAAATGAGTCTAAAGTAGGGTGACAGCACGAGCGAAAGTTAGTTAAAATATGTTGGCAGAACTTCGTGAATATTGAAATTTACAATTCGTGCGCTGCGACATAACGGGCAAAAGCGTGCGATAGTGAAATTTATGAGCGATCAGGCAGGTAGACTGCGCCAAGGGCGTGCAGGGAATTATCGAAAATTTTCCCCAAGCAAACAGCGAGTACAACAAATGCCAGGTAAACAACAACAACAACAAGATCAGCGCGCAGAATGCAACGGAAGTGGCGGCGAGAGTTTTGCTTTTAACGCAAAGTGCTGTCGCTGCCTGTTAAGCGTGAGAAGGTCGCACGAAAGTGGAGGGGAGGGGAGTACATGCAATCGCACATGGAACTGTGTGGGTAAAAACACGCTAAAAAATTGGGTGGCGAGCCAGTGTGTGCGAGTCATATGCAAATATGTGCGCATTTATACTGAATATTCAGTGGAAAATACTTTATTTGTTTATTTTTATTGCACTGTGGCATAAAATTTAGAATCCTTTTTTCATGGCTCAATTCAGCGCTGTCACATATACATATATGTAAATATATACGTGTGTGCGGCGCTGCAGCACTTCTTGCACCCCTTACATGCAATACCATTTGAATATCTAATGCTGCACTTGCAACGTGCAACATGCATATGCATGCATGCAACACGGCTGCGGGCGGCGCTAAGCGACTGAAAAAGTTCAAGGTGCACCATAGGAAGGTCGTGCGTTGGAAAGTGGGGGGCATAAATAAACTTTTTATGCACAAACACATGAGAGGCGGCAGAAAGAGCGTTGCGCCGCTGCTGAAGTGTAAACTCTAGTTGGTGCTTGTTACTAAGCGGAGTGTGTGTGGGCTGCTATTTGCTAGGCATTGACTGAAGTGCACACGTGCCGCAGGCAACGGAAACCACTGAAAGATTAAAGTAATCAGCGTTGTTTGTGTTGTTGCTTTTTATAACTTATTTTCGAGTGTGCTTTTAGCATGATTTTTGCTTTCATATTTCATAAAATGGAATTCTGCTTGCTGGCTGGCGTTGGATATATTCTTTTTGCAAGCCGACCAAAATGAAATATTGACTAAGCTACCTAAATAAATAGCAATGTGATTGGAAAAAATTTAATTTTCAGTAAAAGCGGCAAAACGTAGTCAAAGGCACAGTAGAGCAGATGTGTTAAATTGTTAATAAATTTCGAACATCGAGAAAATATAATATATATATTTTTTTTAATTATATATGGAGAAAGGGATATTTTATAAAGTTTGTAAAAAGAGAATACATTTTTGCAAAAATAGAGTTGCCACCTAACTACAATTTCGTTTTTATTTCGAATTTCTAAGTCAAGAGGAAGAAGTAGTCAAAAGCACAGTGGAGCAAATATGAAAGTTTTTTAATAAATTTCGAACATCGAAAAAAAAGTAATATAAATTAATTTTTTTTTAACTTCATATAGAGAAAGGGACATTCAATGAAGTAAAAATTTAATACATTCAAAAAAGAACAGAATTGCCACCTGTCTACAATTTCGTTTTTATTTCGAAATTCGAAGTCAAAATGAAACTTCACTTTTAAAAGTGCTTCAATAAAATGTATAATAGAGTTGCCATTACTTAGAAAATATACGCTAGTGTAAAATATTGTAAATACACTCTATATAGCTGGTATAACTCGAGAAGGAGTTGAGAACACATCCTGCTAAAACTAGGTTTGTCTAAAATTTTGTCAAATAACAAAAAATGAGTGAAAAATAATACATTTTTACAAACACGGTTTTGACACCTAACTACAATTTAATTTTTTTTCGAAATTCGAAGTCAAGATGGAACAGCAATTTTAAAAGTGCTTCAAGAAAATATAAAATAAAGTTACCATTATTAAAAAATCAGGAAAATTATAGCAGTAAAATATTGTAATTATGCAAAAAAAATCTGTTATTAATCAATGGGGAGTTTAAAACTTTTCCAGCGTGAAAAATAATAAATTTAAAAAAACGGAGTTGCCACCCAATTATAATTTAATTTTTTTTCGAAATTTCAATTCAAGATGAAAGGCCAATTTTGAGAGTGCTTCAATAAAATAGAGTTGCCATTATAACGAAAAATTATGAAAATTATATAACATTAAGTTATAGCAAATATACTCTAAAACGCCATATAAAAAAATTATAAGACCTATACATATTATAAGGACATGTCGAAAAATCCTGTCCTGTAAAAAAATTTACAAATCAGAAAATTTTAAAGCTACTCTTCCTTTTGTAGTGTTCTTTCTTCTATTCTAAATTACAGAAAAAATATTAAAAACATACAACTAAAAAAAATTCAGTTGCAGCAAGCTATAATTCCTTTCACAAACACAAAAGATTCCTTCCAAGATCTTAAATCCGATCATTCAGTATGGCAGCTATGTATATGCTAAAGTGATCTGAATTGAACGATTTCTTCGGAGATTGAACCATTGTTTTAGCCAAATTTTTTGAAAATTTCTCTTCAAATAAAAGAAATGCCCTACAAGCTCTTGATTCCGAACGTTCAGTTTATATGACAGTTATATGATATAGTGATCCGATCTGAACAACTTCTTCGAATAATAATCCACGACAATTTTTTTACAGATGTGTATCTCAACGAAAAAATTAGAAATGTTTTTTTTCACATCATTAAATGTTTTCACTATCTACCCACAGTGCAACAGCTTTTAACCGAATTTTTGATATTGGCGCCAGTAGAGCTAATCAAAATTATTGTATAAAAAGTATTTACAAAGTATAAAGTCTACAAAGCAATTTTCCCGTTATTTATCGCACACTTTTATTGCCTATAACAATTTACATGCCACTCTTGTACTGACTCAACAATGAAGAACCAAAAATCAAAAAAAAGTATGAAAAACAAAAAGCGAAATCCACTTTGAGTAACCCATGTAAATGGACGATGGCAGCACGAAATTGAAAACAAATTTTGGCAAAAGAAATGCTGCCTGAAATATACGAGGAATTTAAAAATCATTACACATTTTATATTAGCCCTTTTTCTGAGAGAGAGAGTTGTGTGTGTGTGTGTGCCTGGGTGTGTCGCCGCCTTAGTGATGCAAATACAATTTAAACATGACCGCCATGTAGGAGACTACGCTGAGAGCACAGCTTCCGGCCTGACAGACTTTCAGCTTACAATCGTACGTATGTATATGGTATATGCAACATAAAAAGTTTTATAACTTTAATGAAAAAGCCAGCAGTAGGAGACTGCCGCAGCCAACGAGCCAAGTGGCACACAATCACGCGCAACGAAAGAGAGTGAAACAAGCAAAGTTCAAAGTGGGTTAGTCATAAATTTGAGCCACAATTTCACTTTCGGCATGACACACGCACACACACACGTACGGGCACTCACATGCACGTACAAGCACCCACACACATATACACACATGCACTCGAGTGTGCGTCTTTAAAGTCGCATAAATTTCCAGCATTTTGCCTCGTCGCTACTTTTTTGACTGTCCCTCCTGCTTTGGTTGCCTACATTTTTGCTTGCCTGCTCATATTTCTTTGGCTTTCAGCCTTTGTTGGTTGGGTCCTTAAGGCTCTTAAATAATAATAAGATTTGGCCAAATATTAAGCAAAATGAATGTGCTCTCTTGTGGGCGCATATGTAGAATGATATTTTTTTTTTTTTGCATGTAGGGTATATGTATGTATATAAGGTACTTGCATGCTCATTTCACATACATATATTATATATAAATATATATTTCATAAGTGTAATTTAAAATTAGTGCCGCCTGGGTTGACCTTTTCCCCAATCACACACACGTAGCTCACTATCATAATTTTTCATTTGGTCCGAGTATGTGCTTACATATATGTAAGTGCAGTATTTTGTAATAAAATACACGATTATGTGGCATGTGAATGCAGATTATGAACAGAAAAGGTTAAATTTCCTTGCACGTGTTCTCTGTTTTTCGGTAATTTGTTGGCTAATAAAATACTGATCGTAGATTAAGAGACATTGCTTACTCTTTAAACGTTGGTGGTTTCAAAATTTTATGTTTCGTGTTCTTGTAGTTAATCGAGGCTAGCTTCAATTAGTAGGGATTACGAAATATGTTTGTAGACAATGATCAGCAAATATGTTGAATAAAGTTTTAAGTACTAAAAAGGATTTTTAAATCACTGAAACCTTTGGAACTTTACCCAGCCCTCTCAGGAAGGGCTCTACATTGTTTGATATTGATAATATTTTTATTGCAGTAATAAGTATACAAGGAAATGTTTCCAAAGTAAGTTGCCCAGATTTCTCGCGAACTACTTAATCGATATGAGTGCAATTTCATTCACATCTGTGGGATATAATTGACAAGCTCTTCAACGAAAGATTTTTTTGTTCAATTACAATAAGTAAAAAACGTCGAGAAATATTCACCAAAATTTGTTTTTTTTTATAATCATCTTACATAATAGTTATTTGTGTTTCATCACTTTCCTAATTCCTTGTCTAATACTTCTGCTCTCTTGCGGAAGAAAAATTATTAACATGTCCACAACACCATTTGATCTCTGTTTGAATACCAATAATCATTTGGCCATATATTAATTATATCAATAATTTGATATATGAGAGTTGCTTGTTCGATTCGCCTCTGATGTAAATAGCGACTATGAGAACTCTTTCAAATCAGCCAACACATTTAAGCACATTTCATTTTTAATGGATATTCTGAAGATCGTTTAAAAATTAGGTAATGGAATAGCCTTATAAATATATTGTTGACTTACCGCCAGGCAATCAGAAAAAAACTCAGTTGTCAAAGAATAAAAAAAAGAGGACTTTAGAAGGATCAGTAATACTATAAAATCTTTTTTCAGGTATATAAACCATCTGATCAAACCATTAGCCATGTAAACTGCGCGCGCAAACCGTATCAACAAAAATATTTGTTCCTAAATTTCCTAAAATGCTGTGGGTTTGTTTTCGCCTGGCGATTTTTCCTACAGTTAGAATAATTGAATGAAAAGTTTGTCTGAAATTTTGTGTTTCTAATAGCCATTCCATACCTGGAATCGTTGAAAATGTTGTAAAATTTTGAAAGTATTAAGTAAAGGTCGTGACGTCATTGAAAGCTTGCCTCATACAGGTAGTCCATCCAACTCTGTTAATGACGATAACAGTGAAAAACTATAAGACACAGTGCTTCAAAATAGCGTGTTGGTAACATAAGATCTCTACATCTCTTAGGGATTGATTTAACACTTTTAGCTAATGTTTTAGGTATCAAGCGTGTAAATGCTAAACTCGTACCAAAATCGTTTGCAAAAACCAAAAGCATATTACTTTTGACAAGTCATGACGTCGGTCTAGCGAATGGAGCTCTAAAAAGTAGCATAAATCGAAGAAATCAAAATTCGCTGAAGGCACTGCAGGCTATCCCAGCCAAGGATTAATTTAGATTAATCGTTGGCATGCTCCTATTGGCTTAGGAGCATATTTTGAAGGAATAGAAATCTATTTTAAAATACGTGAATATAAAGTTTTTTTTTGGCAGTCCGGGTCAGACTGATCAAATGGTATACGCATATACACAGTCCATACATTCTGCGTTCTTCTTCAGATCTGAGTATTCTGATATGCTGAAATTCGCGCCAAGAGCAGGTATTCTAAAGAATGACGACTCCGCATGGACCTAGCAACGGAACTCCATCTGATATCGCAAAGGACCAAAACTGGTC
Source organism: Bactrocera tryoni (assembly GCF_016617805.1). NCBI lineage: Eukaryota > Metazoa > Arthropoda > Insecta > Diptera > Tephritidae > Bactrocera > Bactrocera tryoni. The sequence continues at coordinate 21,917,936 of NC_052502.1, forward strand.
TAAACGTGACTCATTAGCTTACCTAACCTAACTTAAGATAACGTAAGTGTTCTGATCCAGCAATAATATGGATACAAATAAAACGACAAATCAAATCTCAAGTAGAAAAAGAGTACGAAGAAGAATTGAGTGAGACTAATGTTTTTAAGATAGTTAAAAATATGTCAATCATTTGACGCTGGACGGACTCTGTTTAGTACTCTCATATTTGAACAAGAACAATACTTTCTTATTAGGTCAGGTAAGATATTCTGAACTACTTGTAAGTATGTAAGTGCATTGAAATCAAAATCGCTTTTAAGATGCTGACTTTGCCATCACGATTGTCATATTAGTGATGAGTATGGTACATGGAATGGCCGTCGATGGCGTCTCTATTAGGGAATAATTGGCAGCATTGATCGATTTTTGAATTTTAAGTGCTTCTGCGATGCTTTTGAAATTCAATTCATATATCAGCTGTCATGAAAGATAAGCATGAATGAGAGTTTAGTGAATTTATGAAAAGGAATTTTTGAGGAAGTCAAATATAAATAAGTCTATTTTCGGTATGACGACGCTACTAGCGAATTTTTAGTTTTGGAGTACTCTTGGATAATCGATTGTTACTGAATATTTAATTGTGGCATCGGTTAAGCTTTGAAGGTACATATATAGATGCCATACAAACTGACTGGTCCAACTCAAGTTCGTGTGTGAAAAAGATTTAGTTTGCAAAGTATCTTCACAAAATTTTGCAAAGCCATACAAACTGATCTCTCTAAATGAAGATAAATATCTTTTTATGCCCTTTTTTGCTATAAGAACTACACCAAAGAAGGGAATTTAAAACTTGCCATATTCTCTTCTTGAATATTTGAAGTCGAAAATGAACAGAAAAGCTGGAGAAATTACGCCCGAAATGCATTCATATTTATTCATGGAATTCTTTGCATGAGTATGCCTTTAAACTTATTTGTGCGCGAATTACAATAATAAATGAGCAACAACAATTAAAAGGCCATAAAAATTGTTGCAAGCGAAAGTGAGAATTTTTAACTGTTAACCGAAACATACCGGACGGAGAGTATAAATTCATGAGTATGCAGATGTAAAATTATTATACCTGCCGGCTGCGGTAAATATGTGAGTGAATATGTAAAATGCCAGCAAATGATTTCGGGCTGATTTGACTGTGGGAGAGCAGCTGTCGCCAGCTGCAAACGCTCTTCATGAATATCATATTTTGCATTTGTTGATTTAATGCACTCGTCGAGCTTACGCAAACAAATTCACATGATGGCACAGTGCAACCCCCATGCTCCTCACCTCACTCTCTCACCGCTTGATCCGTTGGTAAATAAAAATATTTTTGTTGCAATTCTTTTAACCAAGTGGCGGATGAGGAGTGTACGAGGGAAGTGACACACAGCGGCAGGCGAAGTATGATGGTGTCCATTTGTGTGTGTGACTGTGTGTTAGTGAGTGAAAAAATCAAACCGAATTTGCAAAAGGGAAAACCAAAAACTTTTTTCTAGTCAAAAATGTGAAAAGAAGCAATTTATCCCACATAAACACACACACATGCGTACCCATGCGCAAACAGAGGGAGAAAAGTAAACACATGCAAAATATTCACATAAATGTGTATGGGTGTGTGCGCCGTTCATGAAAGCAGTTTGCATATCTTTAAGCGTTGTTGTTACTCTTTGTTGTTGTTGTTTCGCTATACTCTATGTTGTTGTTGTTACACGATGTGCGTACATATGTCAACTCAAATTGCGTACTTACCTCAAAATGTGATTTCCTGCTTTTATACTTTGCTCTGTGCTGTTATTGTTGGTGATTGTTGTTGTTGTTGCTGTGGCAGTTGTTTCGCTGTTGACATTGGCTTTTACATATTTGCGGATAATGTTGCACATTTGCGTGCATTTATTGCGCCGTTCACGAATTTGTGTGTGTCTGTGTGTCGCTTGGAGCAACAGCTGCTTTGATCCGCCAGCGCAAAACAACTCCCGTTACAATCGAATAACGCTTGTGAGTATTGAGGAAATACCAAAAATATCTGCAATCAAAAAGAAGAAGAAGAAATGTGTTTGAGGTTAACGTGATATCAAAGACTAATGCGATTGGCGACGTTGTGACATCTATTGGCAATAAAAAATGGATAAAATATGCTGATATTGGTGGGCGGAAATGGATCAAACTGTAGACAAATCGCAAAAAATGGAGTATAATTTAATACGAGAATATAAGGAATTATTTTACTTAAAAATAGACTAAATAAGTTTCCTATATTCTGCTTCAGCTTAGAACTATAAATAGTCCTAATAATAATTTGAACCCCAGAGTGCACTTTAAGCCAAAAAGTTTCGATTTTTGAAAATTCTAGATTAACCCAACCTCTTGAATGAAATATCTACAAAAATTCCACATAAATAAGTCTTACATACATACAGATGTATGTATATAGGTATATAGGGCTTTTCCTGTGGTGTCTTATGCCTTTTTCTTAATCGCTGTATACAAATGGATGTATGAGGCGCTTGAGACCACACTTACATATCTTAGGTTTGGGTAAAAGATCGATCCAAAGTCCCGGATAGCTTCCACTTTGAACAGCTGACAACATCGAATCCTTGTGATATCTAACTACTTCTAAGCCTCTCAAAAATCTACTAAGACCTTTAAGACCTCCATAAATGTGTAGAGGCGGCTGATATGAAAATTTTCTAAGGTGCCAAGATGATTTAACCGCAGTTTTGCCAAAGCCGGACAATAGAGGAAAAAATTGCTTGAATTTTTCAACCTCATCTTCCTTCATACAACTTTCAGATCATTAATTTTACCACACACATGCCTAGGAGGCAATGTCCAGTAACAATTCCCACTACTGCGGTAATATTAGTCTTTCTGAGGGAGAGAGATAGTTCTGTACATTCCCTGCCTTCCGCACTAGGTAAAAAGAAGTCATACAGCAGCTAATTGTTGACTAGCGGCTGCTAAGCTCTTGCGAAGTACTGAAATTCATTGCTAGAACGCAGGAGACCCAACTTGTTCCCAATGCGTTGTAATCGGCAAAATGCAGACATTAACTTACTTTGAAAACATAGGGAGCCAGCTCAAATTGAAGTAAATGCTAGACTTTCTGAAAGAGGATCTACTACAGCCACCGCTGCTTGAAAAATTATACAAAAGTATGTTTGAGGAAGAGCTAATCCATCAGAGACTTCACTTAGCATACAACTGTTTCTAAAAAAAAATAATGAGTGCAAAACTCAGTAGTTAACAGTAGTTAACTATCAAGTATCGGTGATGAATAATAAAAATATGTACATATATTGTGGATTGATGTCTTCTTGGAATGAAGTTGGGAATATACGATAACACAATGTATTTGAAGCAGTATATTTAGGGTAAATTTTCAGAAGAAAAAGTTCAATTGCTTATTGCCAAATACCATCCTATAGAAGGCTATGTTCGTTTACCCAAATGTTACTTCTTCATTCCCTGACTTCTTAAATGTAATTTTAACTTTCTTCAAGAGAACATACCCTGAAAAACTTAAGAGGTTTAAAAGGTTTCAGTAAATTACGTCTCAACAGACCTTCAAAAACAGCTTATTAAGGGGGTATTCTACTCTAGAATTTTGAAAAATTCGATTTTTTTTTTTATTTTTAAAGTTTAGACACTTAAGAACATATCCTCCAAAGGATTTTTAAAAATTAAAATTATTTTAAGAGCTACAGTTACTTCAGTAACGCCGTACCTAGCCCGGTTCGGCCGTATCGAATTTTTTAAACGCGTTTTTCTCGAAACTACTTTTTTCCACACGGTACCGGCATTATCTCAAGCTCTATACAACCGATTTACTGGAAATTTTGTTCGAACCTTCTTTATATAATCCTTTATCGTTCCTACCAGCATCCTGTCAAAATTTTTGTTTTTAATATTTTAAAAAAATTCAGGAATTTAAAAAAAAAAGCGTAAAAAAATATTTTTATTTTCAGGCAGACGCCATTTTTCAAAAAAATTTTCTTCGTGTTCCCTGAGGTATGGACTATAACAGCATCCTTACTGATTAAGAATTTCTTTTGATTTTTTTTTCAGACCACCAGGAGAGTCAGGATCAATGTCACCAGGATGCGCCATTTTTTTTTACACCTATCTCTCCCCCCTCTAATTATTTTAATTTTTAATAATTTTTTGTAAATTTTTTTTTCTGTATTCTTAAGATATCAATAAAAACATGGATAGTAAAAATATTAATTGCCTTTTTTTACGACACTTCAAAAATTACCTGAAATTCATACTTCTAGAGTAGAAAACCCCCTTGAGAAAACTCCAAACGCGGTCAAGAGAAACGATCTAAGAGAAGCTAGTACAACGCTACAAAAGATTAAGCTTTTCTGGGACAAAGCGAGAAATGGATATGGATTTCAAAAAATGCAATGGAAATAGAAAATGTTAACACCAATTAAAAGAGCATTTTTAAAACATAAAACGACGATAGAAGCAGCATCGAAAGATGAAGACTCTTAAGCTCATAAACGGTGATCTATTTCAAAGTTCGCTACTTTTTTAAAGAAAAGATACAGAAACTTCAAATTTAATGGGGAATGTTTGCTATCATTCGAAAGAACACTTCTTGGCATTCATTTTTTGAAGATTATCTCTTTAAAATGTTGGCCGCGGTTACGTCTCAGTTGTTCCGACTGGTAACTGGCAAATGACACGCCTGATGTTTTGCTCCAAGGCCTGAATAGAAATGGGATTATCCGCATAGACTTTATTTCCCCCACACGAAAAAAGTCTAACGGTGTAATATCATACCGGCTCAAAACATTAAATTATTTGCTCACCGAAGTGTTCTCTCAATGAATCCATTAACTGATGCGATGTGTGGGAAGTGACGTAGTCTTGTTGAAGCCAAACTGGCTACTGGCATAACTCCAACAAGGATCCTTAGTAGGTGTGATATATTTATTAGGTTTAGGAGCACCTTCGTACTCAAAGGAACTGATATGAGAAATTAAAAAAATGCAACGAAATATGTTCCGCAGCGATCTAAAATGGAATGCATCAGAATATTTATGGCTCTTCATTTCAACAAATTAAAGCCAGCTATAAATCACAAGGAAGTAAGCTTCGTGTTGATTAGCAGTTTCAATTTAAAAGAACGGGTATATCCACCTATTAAACATGTTAGAACTTGCCTTTCCTTTATTCGCCATAAGTTTTTGACAGGTAACTAGAAGAGGACTATAATAAACTACTTTGATCATTAGCTTCGAAACATATTTTGAAATTTCCTTCTAAATCTTGGTAAGCTCTTTAATGTGATCCCACATTAAAGGGTTTTTTCAACTTCAATTCATATTACTCGAGTTTAGTAACAAAATTATAATTTGAATATTAACCTGCTTACGTGTGTGCATGTAGGTTTTGTGAAAACTCGAAGCTTTATAATTATCATATGATACATGAAACATTTCGGGCACTTGTAATTTCGTATGTAAATCTTTGTTTTCCTTTCACCATGAAATTAGTTCCGCCTTCAAGCATGACTTAGGCATTTTTCATTTGCATGCTAACTTACATACCTACATACATACATACGTACTTGTGAGCAACAGCAAAGCAGTTCAACGCATTTTTGTTCTCAAATTCCAATCAACATTGCTTTTAAGCGTTTTTGAGGTTAGGGCCTCAACTGCTTTTTATGATAAAGGTGATGTATAGCAAATATACACATATGTACATAAGTATAATTTTTAATTTGCTGCTGTTTTTCAGCGTACACATACAAATATACAAACAATAACAAAGGCATGTATGCCAGAATGTTATTAAAAATGCTTTATTTCCCTTGAAGTATTTACATTCTTGCATACAATTTCTTCTTCTGCAACAACAATTACAAAACAAAGGAGCTTCTTTGGGATGGAGTTTGGCGTATGGCCACAAAACTTTTGAAATACTTATGTCGATTGTATTAAGTGGGTGTGAACGACCATAGCCCTCGGCACGGCACTCAATTATTTAGCGTTCCAGTGAGAAGTGCCACGAAAACAATAATAATATATGCATATGTACATAAAACGTGAATATAAAATGCAAAATTTACGCTCTTATGGCTTGACCATAACAAATGAGGTCATAACGGTCGACCGCTGTAATTAAAGACGGCGGCGCAGTTTGTAGGCGCCAGTTGGAGAAAATCACTTAATGGAGGCAAAATCCTGAACAAGAGAATGTGTGTGATGAAGCTAAGTAATTTACGGATTTTTAATATTTTTATAAAATAATTTGAAATTCTTAAATTTTATTTACGCATTTTCAGACAAATTTAAATATTTTGGATTTAAAAATCTCTTGATTTATTTGATTTTATGTAATTTTTTTTAAATTACATTCATAAAACAACCACAAAAAATTAAAGGTGTACGCGCCAATATATAGATAATAGAAATTCATAAGCGGCTGAAGGTTTAAGTTGTGAGTATAATTTGTTGTTTTTTTTTTTTAATTTTAAAGACTAAATAAGGAAAAAAAAGATATTCCAAAAGGTGTCATGACCTTAGATTTCTAAATAATTTGCTTTCAAATGACATAGTACCGAGTTTTCCATTTTTACTTATTACAAACACTTGCTACATTTTCAGGTGTTCTACTCCAAATAATTTCTGGTTAGTGGGCGCCATAAAAATAGAAGATAAAATTACCATGGTTACGCCTAATTGTAGGCAACAATTTCCCATATAAGTATCTTTTGATCCCCGAGGATCTCTAGCTTTAGGTTATTAACATATAGAAAAATTAAAGTTTGGAAACGATGGAGAATTATTTAAAATATTATATTTTTTTAAAGAGAATATAAAGAAATTAAATCCAGGAAAATAAATGGAATAAAGTTTTACTTGATATCGCCCAATGGTATGCAATGATTTTCGCCATCGCATTTTGTACCCAAACGTTATCTACTTTTAGGATAGTCATGTATATATATCTAGGAAACTAAATGGAATAGTACCGATTTATCGAGTTTTACTTGATACCAACCCTGGCAATATTTTGTTCTTTAAAATACTTGAAATATTTTTGGTCAGCGATTGTCATAAATATGGGCGATAAAATTATCATAAACGCTCTTAATTTTAGGTCATAATTATGGCCATATCTCTTGTTATGAAAAGGTTCTCTACTATACGTTAGTAGTACACAGAAAAAGAAATATTCGAGAGACCTAAACTTAATAAATAAATATTTCCAAATTGTCTAAAAAGAATGTGAAAGAGTTATGTTTTTAAAGCACAAGAAATCTATTAAACTAAATATAGTACACAAAACGTTTTCTATGCTCAGAGATTAAAAAAAAAATTTAGATTCAAACCCAAAATCAATTTAATTATTTGTACCTATTTAAATAATTTCTTAGCTAGAACTGCCATGAAATAGGTGAAAAATATAGTAAATGCGCTTAATTGTAGGCATTTATTTTTGTCATACCTCTTTATATCCGAAATTTTACTACTATAAGCAAAAATACATTCGGAAATGAAAACCATGGAGGGGATGAATGTCTTCGTGAACTGATACTGATACATACTATATATTCACTTTTTCTAAAAAAAAAAATGTGTACCAATGATGCTATCAGAACTCAGGAAATCTATGAAATTGGATAGAGTGCTTAAAAAGTTGTGTGAGTTCAGATGATGATTAACTTAGTTTCAAACCCAAATTATTAAAATACTTGTTATTTTTTAGTTATCCTTAGAAGAAATGACAAAATTATCGTAAATGCGCCTAATTGTAGGCAACAAATTTTTTGTAACTTATAAAGTGTTTAAGTTTCTATGATGGTGCTATGTCATAAAAATTTTTTGAGAACTATCAGGTTAACTAATAAAAATAGTAAGTAAGTATCAATGGTGAAAAAATGGCGCTGTATTCTTATGAAGTCAAAGAAAGTAAGTAGAATATATTGAAAATTTTGTATATCGTAAAGTTTTGAAATAATGCATAATTAAAGATTAAAATTTTTAACTAAGAATACAATTTTTAAGTTAAAAAAAAATAGAAATTAAATTAGAATCTCAAACTTTACTCGTATGATTTTTCTAAAAGCAGTTACTTATATAGACCAAGTCTAAACTTTTTTGAAAGTTTAATTTAAGTAAAATATGGCAATAGTCATCAAAAACCATTACCAGGTCTTCTTTATTAACGTGCTTCACTATTTCGTCCTTTAGTGCTATCTTTGAATTCTTTTAACATAGCCGTGTTCCTCCAGCCTTTCACTCCAGCTGCTTTTACAGTGCGGCCCCCCTTATCAATTTTTCTTCATTTCACAATTTCACTTGGCAAATGATTTCAATTTAAACTTAATCAAAGTAGCCATTCAAAAGCCATCTAGTAGCAAATGAAAAAAGCACGGCTACAACGAAACCAACTCAAACTTCACATCTGCAGCAAAATTAACTTCAATTCAAGGCAATTGAGGAAAGTCATTGGAATTTTAAAATAATTTCCAAGCGCTACAATGAGGAGCGTGACACCCAGGCACAGCAGAAACCCCACAGTTAACCAGAAAAAACAGCTGTAACAACAACAACAGAAAAAACGAGAGATTAAGCAGTTGAATTTGCATTTTAAACTGACAATGTGACAATAAGCAAGTAACGTACGCAAATATTGTCCAGTCGCTAGCGAAAGCCAAACGGTTCGGGGCAGGGCCGGCCGGCCCATGGCAATAATGAGAATTGCCGCAACAAAAGTTAAATTGCAAATCAACTTTAGAATGCGGAGTACAATGCGCGCAACGCTATGCAAGAATGGCGAACAGCGCGTGCCTAGTACGAGAGCGAAGACGAGTGCGAGTATAAGTGCGCCTACGACTAGTGCCGTTAACTGCTGGCGCTCAAGTGGACGCGGTGCGCATTGAACGCCAACGGCATATCAAGCGAGCAAGTAGCAAAGCTGCAAGTGAAAAAATGTATTTGTGTGTGCGTGCGCTTAAGTCGCAGGGAAAATTGACATTGAGTAATTAGTGCCAATTGACTCTTCGAAAATTGCTAGCGCGTTCGACATTAAAGGCAATTTATCGCAGCGCTACGCATTTATTGTATTTCACTTGCACTCCTCCAGTATTGTGTATTGGATAGATTTTAAAATCTATAACTATAGTACATGTTTGCACTTAAGATGTGCTTTTATGCAGTGCCTGCTTGAGCTCTGCGTCTGAGTGGCTGTATGCAAAGGTCGTGAGCTTATCATGACAAAGTAAATTTTATTAATTTGTTTTGAGAACGGGATATTTCGCATTGCGCTTGTGACTTTTTTCAATATTTAGTCTAAATAGTTATTTTATTTTTTGTGCTTTTTCTGGGGGAAGAAAGTATAAAAGAAAATCAAGATAAAATGTTAACTTCGATCAACTGATTTTGACCAGTTTGTATGGCAGCTACATGACAAAGTTGTCCGATCTGAACAATTTCTTAAGAAACTATGGAACTGCTGTCAGCAATATTGTGTGCTGAATTTCATGAAGATATCTCGTTAAATAAAAAAGTTTACCATATAGGGACTCGAATTTGATCGTTCAGTTTGTATGGCAGCTATGTGTTATAACGATCCGATATAATCAGTTTCTTAAGACATTATAGAATTTTCTACAGCAATAACCTGTACTGATTTTCATGAATATATCTCGTCAAATAAAAAAGTTTTTTTTATATTATATAAGGACTTGTGTTGGATCGCTCGGTTTATATGGCAGTTATGTGCTAAATTGGTTCGATCTGAACAATTTCTTGACAATATATAAATATGCTCTCAGTTATAATATGTGCCGAATTTCATGACGATATCTTGTCAAATAAAAAAGTTTTGCATACAAGGACTTTAGTTGAGTCGCTCAGTTTGTATGTATAGCTGCTAACACATGATATAGTGTTTCGATATCGGCGATTCCAACAAATAAGCTTTTTATTGAAGAGAAAAGTGTGTGTGCAAAATTTCAGTTCGATATTTCAAAAACTCAGGGACGCTTTCGCGTATATACATTCAGAGAGACTGACATGACAAACTACATAAGTCGAATCTGCTCGTCACACTGATCATTTATATAAAAGTTTGTACATATGGGATCTCTAAGGCTTTCTGCTATGTTTTACAATCTTTGTAACCAACTTGATACCACCTGTTCCGAGTATAATCATATATATGTACATACTTAAAGAAATATTTAATGAAAACTAAAGCATAAATCTCAAAGAATTAAAGTTAGAGGGAAATTTGCTTTAACTTACATAAAGCAACAAATTGAGCCATAAAACCATCTCCCTGTTCTTTTTTGGATTTAAAAGCGACATTTAAGCGCATCAATGTCTCAATTCCGGTCTTCGTAACGCTACTTTGTATGCAAAACTCAGCGATTATTGACAATCAAGTGACTAACTCAGGGTTCTGTCTTGACTGACGCCTCATTGCAAACGACAAAATAACACAAAATAGAAATCAAAATACGAGAAAAAGTAATTTACTATGCGTCAAATCGCCTTTGCATTTTTATAGCTCATAAATGAATTAAAACAAGATTGCCTGAATACGGCTCATAAATCCCGTGTTTGCAGCGTTATCGATTAGACACTGGTCACATATGACTGGTGTCACACTGGCATAGTTAATGGCGCGTGAGTTATATGCAAGCCCAGTAGGAAAATTTGTGCGACTTAATTAGGAACTAATTATTAATCATTATTATTGCATATTTGATATATTATAGGAAATCTCAAATATTTTATATCTCAAATCCATAAACAAAAATAATTTTTAGAAATTAAAAATAAATATTTATAAGGGTGCACCTCGCTCTGGGCGACCTATCGTTGAAAAAGTCCATGAAATTATGGAAAATATTGACCAGGCCCGTCACATAAGCACGTCGCTAAGGAACTTAGCATTCATCATCAAACGGTTTTGAACCATTTAAAAAAATTTGGCTACAAAAAAAAAAACTCTCATGTTTGGGACAACAAGAATTGTCTGTGAAAAATTTAATGGACCAAAATAACATCTGCGATTCTTTGCTCAAACGAAATGAAATGGAAGTATTTCTGAAGCGTATGGTAACAGGAGGTAAAACGTGAATCAAATACGACAATAATGTGCGAAAAAGAACATGGTTGAAGTGTTGTGAAGCTCAACAAATGGTCGCAAAGCCAGGATTGACGCCTCGAAAGGTTATGCTGAGAATTTGGTGGGATTGGAAAGGAATCATCCACAATGAGCTGCTCCAGCCTGTTCGAATGATTTACTCTACATTTGACTGTCAACAACTGATGAGATTGAAGCAAGCAATAGAAAAAACGGCCAGAATTGATCGACAGAAAGGCTTTGTCTTCCATCAGGACAACGCCAGACCACATATGTACATCTTTGATGACTCGGCAAAAACTGGAAGAGCTTGGATGGGAAGTTTTGATGCATTAACCTTGTAGCCCGGAATTTGCACTATCGGACTACCATTTGTTTCGATCAGAACTCCCTTAATGGAGTAAAGTTGGCTTCAAGAGAAGCTTGTGAAAATTACTTGTCGCAGTTTTTCGGCGGGAGACCAGAAAAGTTTTACACTCACACGGAAAAATGGCAAAAAGTGGTCGACCAATATGATAAGTATTGTATTTGGTTCATTAAAGCTTATTATAAATATAAAAAAAATAATAAGTTGAAGAGTGAATAAAAATACGAAGCAATTTTTTCGACTACCCAATATTTGACTTGTAGGTTGCAGGTATTTGAAATCGAATAATTTTGTTTCATCAGTAGATTTTTATCTGTGAAGCATTTTCCTACATAAAAATATTAGGGTTTCTTGTTCACACCAAAAAAAATATTTTAGTTAAAATAAAAAATACTTTTTCTATAACAACAAAAACTACTTCTTAAATAATTTTTTCCTGCAGGGCATGTTAATCAGCATCAACTCGTATTATAAGACATTAAAGCATAAGCACACATATACATTTACGTACATTTGTGTGGAAGTTCAGGGCACCCAGCATCGTTTTTGGAGCGTGGGTACCGTTTTGTGGACTTATACCTTTTTCGGCCAGCCTGTGAGTCAGCTGATAAGCCGCTTATCGTCATTTAATGCCACGCTAGACGAAATTAGACCGAGATCTTATTTTATTTTATTTTGTATATACACTGTTCTCTTATTGTTGTTGTTGTGGTAAACTTTTAAATTTGAGGCATGCAAATGCGGTCAATTTAAATGCGGCGCGTTGTTGTAAAACTTAAAATTTATGATTTCCTTAAACAGCATTTACATGAGGCGTGGAAAAAATAATAGAGATGTCAATTTAAATCAGAGATTTCATTGTGAGCCGATTAGAAGAAAAAGAAAACAAAAAATAAAAAAAAAAAAAATAAATAAAATAATAAAAAGAAACAGAAAAACCGAAACAAATTACAGCGAAGTCGCCGAACGCTGCGGGGCTGCTGCGAGACGCCCCAGATTTTACACAACAAAACGAAATTATAATATTATTTGTACGCCGATGGCATGTGTTGTTGTTTTTATTGTTGTTATTGCGCTATTTGTTGCCCATTTGTTGGTTGAATGCTTCAAAATGAAAATATCAATAATAAATGCGCACGAAAACAATAGAAAGTGATCGGTTGAGCAACAAGAAGCAAACAAAGTAATAACAACAACAAGAGTCAATATTAAAATTACAACAACAGCAAGCATAAAGTAGTGGCTGCAATAAGAGAAAATTAAGAAGAAAAAACAAAACGGTAAACATATTGTGAAAATCAATTGCCTGTACTGCAGCCCCTCTCTCCCCCCTTCCACGCTGTTTGCTTTGCTCTTACATTCGTGTATTGTCTTAATCAAAATTAAAAGCGCTGTTGCAGTTAATAAAGCGATTTGTTTGCTATCGCTTCGCATGCCACTTCCCACAGCCACTTTGTGAATTGTATAACAACAACAACAACATGAAATGTAAAAAAATTGTGTTGTCGAGATTTTTTCCTAACCATTTCTTTATTTATTTATTCATTTATTACACTTCATTGCGTTTATTTGTTTTCGAAAATTTTCTCCTCCACACTTTTACGCTCGTGTGCAAGGGAGCCTCATTAAAAAGGCAAAAACAACACAAAAAAGACAAAAATGAAAAACAATAGCAAGAAAAAACATAAAAATGTAGAAAAATATTGAACAACGATACAAGAAAATAGCAACATTAACAACAACAAAAACAACAACAACAGCGGACAATACCTGCTTCATGGTAAACTAATGGCTTTGTGCTTCTTTTCCCTTGTCTCACCCTCTAATGTATGTAACTCTGTAATCTTGATGCCTGCTCATCTCCGATTTCATTTGCCACCCGCCAGCCTGTCACTTGAACTTCTACACTCTGTGATTTTATAACGCCCTTAAGTAAATATCTTTAACTATACATACATATGTATATGCACAAGCGTGGCTCACTTAGAGGAGAAAATCTTCAAGAAATTAAAGTTCAACTTGTGGTTCTAATAATAATAATAAAGATATGTAAATATATGAATATGTATGTATATATGAGTATATGTATATGTATATTTAGAGTCATGCACGTTTCTTGTGAGCCATCCGAACAAGGTAGACAGCTTAAGGGACTGGCGCTCGTAATGAGATATGTTACATTGCATACTGAACAGTATAATGGCGGAAAGTATATAAGACGGTGTATATTATACCCTCTTCAGAGCAATGTTTATGTTGTAAGAAATTATAGTTATCAAAAATAGCTTTAATATAAAAAAGAAGCTATTCACATTTCGAATACTAGGTTTTCCGAAAGAAATTGAACAATTTTCTCTTATTTTTTTTGATATAAACGTACAAAACTTTGTTATTGAGTATATTAAGGGGTTATATCCAGTTGAGAAATTGAAAACCATTTTTTTTTGGATACTTTACAAGTACATACTTATATTTGAAAATATTCGCTGAAAATTTGAAGCTTATTCGGCAAATCGTTTCGGAGATACAGGAATATTTGTAAGAATTTTTTAACTTAGTGTTATCGGTTCCCAAAACTTTTAATGCGTTTTTCTCGAAACACTGTGTTCCGAGTCAGTGAAGAAAATTTCTTCAAAACGGATAAGTCGATCGACTTGAAATTTTCCCAAAACCACACATTGAGCCACTGTGAAATGTAAAATTAAAAAAAGGTATTTTTGGTTAACCCACCATTTTGTTAAAAATAAAAATTTTGACTAAAACTTCACCATCCCCTGCATTCATCTATAGCAATAATACATTTTTATTGATTTTTTGAATTGGAAATAGCTTTAAACAAAACAATTTTCTTCACAGTCAGAAACATTTTTTCGGAGATTCTCGTAGATCGTAGATGTAATGTCAAATACCTACAAACTTCCATAGTGTGATATTCACTCTAGTCAAAGCGTCTTCAATCAATCACAAATCTTTTTAGGTAATTTGTTTTTATTTTTGCTAAAAGTGTGAGATCGTTGGAATTTGAGCCTTTATCTGGCAATTGCGGGATTTTCCAGAAAGAAAAGTTGGTTGATTAGATTCGCTTACGCAACTGGCATCTGGTTATGGATTTTCAATCTTACCGCGTGAAACCTGATCGAGCAGTGGTCAGTTAGAACTCCTTAACTGAAAAGTGAACTTTGCTTAGAGCGCACAGTTCATTAGACTTTTTACGATTTATCCTGAACCAGAATGAATGACCTTGCGATTGCACAGTTGCTAGTAAAGGATTTTACAATAGATGTTATACGTTTTTTAAGTTCCGTTTCGGCCAATTTTAATATGTGATGATCTGTATCTTTTTTGCTCGCTATTCCTCGAAGTGTTGAAAATTTCGGCAGCACATTTTCTTTTCATAATGTTCCAGTGCCAATAAGACAAAGAACCGCTTGAAGTAATAAAAATATTGCCGTCGTTCAAGCAAATGTTGCTGAAGATCGCAATTTGTCGATTCCAAGACGTTCTCAAGAGTTGGGACTGTCCAAACCAAAATCGAGCGAAATTTGAGAAGTATTTGGGTTGCATCTATATAAAATTGTTCTCACTTAAGAATTGAAGTGGTACGGTAAATGAACAAAGCTGTCGATTCTGATGTAAGGAAAATCTAAAAGTTACTTATGAACAACCATCACATTTACCTAAATTGACAGTTTGATGTGGTTTTTGGTCTAGTAGAATTAACGGTCTGAACTTCTTTCGAAATGAAGCTGATGATAACGTTACTGCCATTGGAGAGCGATATATGTACTTGTAGATCGATGATAACCAACTTTTTATGGCCGCAACTGGAAGAAGTTGATCTTGACAACAGCCAATTTCAACAAGACAGGGTTATCTGCCACACAGCACTTGCAATAACCGAACTATTGCGAGAAAAGTTTGAAGATTCGATTATTTCAAAAAATTTAAATTGAATTGAACATTGAACGACCTCCAAGATGTTGTGATTTAACACCATTAGACTTTATCTTGTAGGGTTAATTGAAGTCATTGATCTTGAGCAATAAATCAGACCCCCTTCAAGCTTTAGAAGTCAGAGTTGGATTGGTTATTCATCATATGACTTGATTTAGAGCAAAAAATACTTGAAAATTAGGTTCAACGAATTCGTTCCTGCAAGAGAAGTCGTGGAGGCAACTTTAATGCTGTTATATTCAGAAGAATCGATAGTACTTCAAATTAAATAAAAACATATCATTGTTATTGGAAAAACGTGGAAAAAATCATTTGTGTTTTATAAAAAAAATGGAATAAAGTTAGTTATCGTAAGTATGGAAACGAAAAATTAAGAATATAAATCAAAATTTTCTAAAAAAAAAAATAATTTGAATTTGTCACCATAAAAATATTATTGCACACCACTGTAACGCCAACGTCAAGGCAGCAAGTGAGATATCAAAGCTTGGCATCGAAACAAATGAAGCGTTCGTTGTTGGTGGCAATCAAGTGTGGGCGATATGCGACAGGCAGACAAACGGACTGGCAACAGGCGCTAGACGCAACTACACAACGCCACACACACACGTGTCCATGTGTGTATGGGTATGTGCATAATTATGCAAAATAATGTGTGTGTACGTATGTATGTGAGCGAGTAATTTGAAACGTATACTAGTTGACATGGCGCATATTAAAAAATAGTGCGCGACGACAGGCAAGCGAGCCAGCAGACAGGCAAGAGCTTTGTAATTTTATGCGGGACACACACATACACATACATGCCACACGCAAACAAACAAATAAATATATAAATATGTTAATGTATAGTTTCATGTATAGAAGAGCACACATGTGTAATTGTATGCGGGCGTGTATGTGTTTGAGTATCTGTTATAGAATCTAAGCATGACTAACAGCCGACAAACTGGAGCCTGTCAGCAGCATCGTTAACTCTGCGACAACTGTATCGACGCAGCCTCCTTGTGCTCCCCACCACACACACATACACACATGTCGCGCTTTAGCTCACCTTACTCGCAGATGATCTGCGCACTCACTATGGACTCACGTCCCTACCTTCTTTACTCTCTGCGCTGGCTTAAGGTGCAGCGTGTCTCCATAAACATATTATTATTTATCACATGTCTGCCGTTCTATTCGTATCCAGTGATTGCATTACTGGCACACGGCGCACACATACACACACATACAGACACACTCAGCTGTTATTATGGCTTTGGCTCATCTGCTCCAGCTGTTTTGATCAATGTGACTTCGGCACGCGTTCGCTTTCATTTATTACAATTCATATTTGTGCAATAAATTAATGTGTTTTTATACGTTCCCGACTTTGAATTATCGACATGTGCATTCTCAATGTTCTGTTTTTAGCTTTTATTGCTTCTCGTTATAACGGTTTTTTCTCGCATTCAATGGAATGGAATGGAGTGTGTTTGAGACAATTTAGTTAAATCTCACGTTGGCACAAATGTGACTCACTAATCTCATAAATATTTGTTTTTATACTCTCGCAACAATGTTGCTAAGGAGAGTATTATAGTTTTGTTCACATAACGGTTGTTTGTAAGTCCTAAAACTAAAAGAGTCAGATATAGGGTTATATATACCAAAGTGATCAGGGTGACGAGTAGAGTCGAAATCCGGATGTCTGTCTGTCCGTCCGTCCGTCCGTCCGTGCAAGCTGTAACTTGAGTAAAAATTGAGATATCATGATGAAACTTGGCACACGTATTCCTAGGCTCCATAAGAAGGTTAAGTTCGAAGATGGGCAAAATCGGCCCACTGCCACGCCCACAAAATGGGAAAACCGAAAACCTATAAAGTGTCATAACTAAGCCATAAATAAAGATATTAAAATGAAATTTGGCGCAAAGGATCGCATTAGGGAGGGGCATATTTGGACGTAATTTTTTTGGAAAAGTGGGCGTGGTCCCGCCCCTACTAAGTTTTTTGTACATATCTCGGAAACTACTATAGCTATGTCAACCAAACTCTATACAGTCGTTTCCTTCAGGCATTTCCATATACAGTTAAAAAATGGAAGAAATCGGATAATAACCACGCCTACCTCCCATACAAAGGTTATGTTGAAAATCACAAAAAGTGCGTTAACCGACTAACAAAAAACGTCAGAAACACTAAATTTTACGGAAGAAATTGCAGAAGGAAGCTGCACCCAGGCTTTTTTTAAAAATTGAAAATGGGCGTGGCCTCGCCCACTTATGGACCAAAAACCATATCTCGGTAACTACTAGACCGATTTCAATGAAATTCGGTATATAATATTTTCTTAACGCCCTGATGACATGTACATGTATTCACAACCACGCCTTCTTCCAATATAACGCTATTTTGAATTCCATCTGATGCCTTTTCTCTATAATACGAGTATATACATTAGGAACCAATGATGATAGCGGAATAAAACTTTACAAAAATACGGTATTTGAAAAATATGTAAATGACGTATTATGAAATCTCGATTATCAGTTTACCATGCGAGAGTATAAAATGTTCGGTGACACCCGAACTTAGCCCTTCCTTACTTGTTTTTTGTGATTTCTTGTTTTCAATGAATTTTTTTCTACTTAAAATAATTCTGGTGTGTACTCTGAGTTATGTCTATGTATGCGTAATTTCTGTGTAATTTCTGGAAATGCGGGATTCCCCGAATTATTGAAAAAGTAAAAACGTACATAATGTATTGTACACACAATTTAGTTCCTATTTGACAATTATAATTGAAAGATCGTTAGTTTTTGCTGATTTTTAACAAGTGCTAAGTAAAATAAGGTAGAAGCTCATATAATTTTGGTAGACCAATAACAGGTTAGTTTCAAATATTTAATTTTAGATTTTTGCATTTTTGATTAATAAAATATATTTTGGTAGCCATACCCATGTTACATAATTCTCCTGCATTAAAAATGAGGAAAGCGATCAGCTTAGATACCAAAATCAAAATTTTAGATCAACTTGCAACGGGACAAGGCGCAACGGTTGTGGGAAATAATTTCGGAATCCATGAAGCTACTGTAAGAACAATTAAAAAAAATGAAACGGCAATTAGAGCATCAGTATGTTCTGGAACAAAATTAAGTGCAAAGTCATCATCGTATGTAAGGGATGTTGTTAAAGAGAAAATGGAAAAAGCTTTGGTAATCTGGATAGAAGACAAATCCCAAAAGAGAATACCAGTAGATGGACTTGCTATCAAGCAGACAGCATTAAGAATCTATAAACGTATCCAGGAAATTGATCCAGATACATCATCTCAGTCAAAACAACATGCATTTTCCGCAAGTACTGGTTGGATGACTGGTTTTTTAAAAAGACACGCTCTCCACAATATAAAAATTAAGGGAGAAACTGCATCCGCTGATGAATTGGCTGCTAAAGAATTTCCCGAAAAACTAAAAAAAATTATTGAAGATGGAGAATATACTCCAGACCAAGTTTGGAATTTAGATGAAAGCGGCCTTTTTGGAAGAGAATGCCTAGAAGAACTTATGTAGCAAAATCGCAGAAAACAGCCGGTGGTTTTAAAGTAGCAAAGGACCGTATTACGTTGTTGTTTTGTTCCAATGCTTCAGGAGAACGTATTCTTAAGCCACTCCTAGTACATCGTGCCTTAAGACCACGTTCCATGAAAAGTGTAGATTTCAATAAATTGCCTGTACACTGGATGGCGAACAAAAAGGCTTGGGTAACCAGTGCAATTTTCACAGAGTGGTTTCAGAAGCACTTCATCCCAGAAGTTAGGCGCTACATGAAAGAAAAATGTCTCGAATTTAAAGTTCTTTTGATTCTAGACAATGCA
The DNA here is from genome assembly GCF_016617805.1 of Bactrocera tryoni. NCBI lineage: Eukaryota > Metazoa > Arthropoda > Insecta > Diptera > Tephritidae > Bactrocera > Bactrocera tryoni. The sequence goes on from NC_052502.1 coordinate 21,937,261, forward strand.
CCAGGCCATCCAGTTTTGGAGCACCCAAACGTACAATTTTGTTTTTTGCCGCCTAATACCACTTCCCTTATACAGCCACTAGACCAGGGGATAATTGCTACGTTTAAAACGTATTACATAAGAAGTTCATTTCATTATGTTGTAGAAAAACTTGATAATTATGAGGAATCATCAGTCATAGATGAATGGAAAAAATTTTCTATAATGGACTGCATTAATCAAGTCAAGATCGCGTTAGATTTATTAAACCCATCAACTTTGAACTCGTGTTGGAAAAATATTTGGCCAGAATGCGTAAAATGCAAAGATCCTGTTATCGATAATAACGCTGAACTTGCTGATATAATAACAATGGCCAATGCAATCGGTGGGGATGGATTCGATGACCTATCGTTAGCAGATGTAGAAGAATTGTTGGTAGATGAAAGCTTGAGCGAAAATGAAATTATCGAATTCACCCTTGAGACTCGTTATGATAAAGAACATAGTGACAGTGACGAAAGAGATCGTCCAATTTTGAAAGCATCTCTAATTAAAGAAGGTCTTGATCTCGCTACAAAATTATGTAGTCATTTTGAACAACATGATCATGACGAGGAAGGAGCTGCCAAATTTCAACGTGAACTGAAATCATTAATGGCATCTTACAGGGAAGTTTATAATGGGTTAACGCGAAATAAAACTCAATCTAAGATAACTGATTTCGTTCAAAAATCTACTGATGTCCCAACACAGTCGGCTAGAAATGATAATGATCAACAAAATCATTCCAGTGATGGCAGTGATATTGTAGTCTTTCGCAAACGTTTACGTTTATTATCAGACAGTGACAATAAATAAAATTGTTTAATGTTTGAATTTTTCTTATGGTTGTACTTTATGTTATTTAAGTTTTTTGGCAATGAATTTCTGATATTATTTTTTTATGAAATCTAAATTTTAATTTATTTTATTATAATTTAGTTTATTTAATAAATTAAAACGAAAATAAATTCTTAAAATAACTACAACAATATTTTTTTTATATTATTTAGTCTAATTTTAACTTATTTTTTGAGGTCTAGAACCAATCTATTATTTTTGTACTTGGCCAGTATCTTTTTTTACACGAATTTCTCGGGAACCATTCTATCGTGTAAAAACAGAATTAGGTGTATAATGAAATCTCGATTATCACTTTATCATGCGAGAGTATAAAATGTTCGGTGACACCCGAACTTAGCCCTTCCTTACTTTTTTTTTATACTCTCGCAACAATGTTGCTAAAGAGAGTATTATAGTTTTGTTCACATAACGGTTGTTTGTAAGTCCTAAAACTAAAACAGTCAGATATAGGGTTATGTATACCAAAGTGATCAGGGTGACGAGTAGAGTCGAAATCCGGATGTCTGTCTGTCCGTCCGTCCGTCCGTCCGTGCAAGCTGTAACTTGAGTAAAAATTGAGATATCATGATGAAACTTGGCACACGTATTCCTAGGCTCCATAAGAAGGTTAAGTTCGAAGATGGGCAAAATCGGCCAACTGCCACGCCCACAAAATGGCGGAAACCGAAAACATATAAAGTGTCATAACTAAGCCATAAATAAAGATATTAAAGTGAAATTTGGCACAAAGGATCGCATTAGAGAGGGGCATATTTGGACGTAATTTTTTTGGAAAAGTGGGCGTGGTCCCGCCCCTACTAAGTTTTTTGTACATATCTCGGAAACTACTATAGCTATGTCAACCAAACTCTATAGAGTCGTTTCCTTCAGGCATTTCCATATACAGTTCAAAAATGGAAGAAATCGGATAATAACCACGCCCACCTCACATACAAAGGTTATGTTCAAAATCACTAAAAGTGCATTAACCGACTAACAAAAAACGTCAGAAACACTAAATTTTACGGAAGAAATTGCAGAAGGAAGCTGCACCCAGGCTTTTTTTAAAAATTGAAAATGGGCGTGGCCTCGCCCACTTATGAACCAAAAACCATATCTCAGGAACTACTAGACCGATTTCAATGAAATTCGGTATATAATATTTTCTTAACGCCCTGATGACATGTACATGTATTCACAACCACGCCTTCTTCCAATATAACGCTATTTTGAATTCCATCTGATGCCTTTTCTCTATAATACGAGTATATACATTAGGAACCAATGATGATAGCGGAATAAAACTTTACAAAAATACGGTATTTGAAAAATATGTAAATGACGTATAATGAAATCTCGATTATCATTTATCGAGATATTTTATAGATTTAAAGGACTATGTTGAAAGAAAACTACCATTTTTAATAATAGGAACTACAACAGATGCTTCAGAAGTCCTTTGGATCTCGGTGGATGACAATTCTGTTGAGATTTTGAAGTCATGACAACAAAGGCATTCTAATTCTTTGTAAATATTCCTTTAAAAACAATCATTATTTCTTGATTATATTAATAAAGCTTTGCTGGGAGTGCAACTAATAGTTTTAAGGGGTATTCTGGTTTAGAAGCCCGAATTTTAGGTATTTTTTTGACGCGATAAAAAAAAATTAAAAATTATTTTGACCATCCATTTTTTAATGCTTTTTATTGATATTCTAAGAATACAAAATATAAATACAATAAGAAAAGAAAATTAAATTTCAAAAAACTGCAGGTCGGCGAAGTAGAGACTGATGAAACAATGGCTTGTCCTGGTGTGCAGGATATAAATCCTTTCCGTGACCTCAAATGAAAATTTATGCGAAATCCGTGAAGAGTAGAAGTGTAGTTATCGCTCTACGAAACGTTTTTGAAAAAATAAAATATTTTTTTTTACAAAATAGTGGAGATTTGAAAAAAAGTTTCGTATTTTCCGTTTTTTTGTGGTTCGGAATTTTTTATAAATAAAAGAAAAACTCTTTCGAAAGCTCTTCGTAGTGCGATACTATAATGTATAAGAAAGCTCTGTGTAAAATTTCATGTAAATTGGTTGAGTAGAACTTGAGATATAATGTACATCGTGTCTAGAAAAGTAGTTATGAGAAAAACGAGTTTAAAGTTTGAGAACTAGTCGCGCGCAGACGGAGTCGGAGTCACATAATGAGCTGTAACTCGGAAAATAATTCGAATTTCGAAAAATTCTCTTAGGGACATTTTCTTGAAGGGTTGCACTATAAAAATATGTCAAAAAAAAATCGATTTTTTCGAATTTCTAAACCAGAATACCCCCTTAAGGAATAGATATAGTACTATACCAACTTTTGCTGCGATTTAAGGCCATAAGTCCCGTACTATAGAGGCTATAAGTGAATTTTTTGGGACCGGAAGGTGGAGACAAGAACTTTTATCATTTAATACCTTTAGTGCCGTACTATAGAGGCTATAAGTAAACATTTTTTAGGACCAAAAAGTGAAGGCACAGACTTCTACCATCCATAGTTTCCACAATTTATCGTATGTAGTATTTTTGGAAAATGATAAGTTTGTTCTTTAAAGCCAAATTCGATAATATGCGATCAAAAATCGAAACAATATCATGCTCGGAATTGATATTTGACACTTCGGAGCCTATTTGGAGACTTTTAAGAAGAATTCAATTATATTCAATATTATGATCCTTTGAATTTAAGCCGCGCGCAAAACCAAGTGCGAAATAAATCGATAGATCATACTTACAATACTATTGAGTTACAATCTTCGAAAGTGTAACTGCTCAGTTCAATGAGCTCCATCAGTTTATCATTAACGGCTTTTTCTCGTACAACATTTTTAGAATCAGCTTTAGTCATTACTGGGAAACAAATAATCTCATGTTTCTCCATACGATAACCTCCCAGTTTTTTGATCTAATCAAAAACCAAATTTTAGCAGACCAAAAAATATCAAAGTTTTGAGTAAAACTCAACTCTTTTTTTAAAAGAAGGCCGCCATTTTGCCAATTTTTGGTCTTTTCCCGACTGTAAAAATATATCCTTGTTAGAAAAAGTGCTATAACACTCAGCTTGGACTGTTATTATAGACTTTTAATCAGATTCCTTCTAAAGAAAATACATTAGAAGTTCAAGCGAAAAATGTCACCAGTCATTGAGTTGGGTGTTCAACAGGTAGTACTCGTAGCAGAAGCTACAAGGTCTAACCGGAGACTTTAATCTGGTACCAACAGGAGCAGTTAGCACTTGGAGTTCGCTCCAATCTGCTCATTGGGTTTGGCTTTTTTAAAAGATTCGTGGTGGCTGTGGTTTAAACCTAAAGGCAGGTAGAAATGAAAATTCAGTTCAGTGTGGAGTCGCATTGCGGCTGGGTGCCAGACCAGTGGCAGAGGTTTTAAGACGGCTTCGAACTCGACCAAGGTGGAAAAACTATATTTTCCACCTAAATAATTGGAACCAAATAATACTTACAAATACTTTAAAGTTTGCAAAAAGCTAATATTATTCGGGGCGCTAATCAAGGCAGTGTTTTTATTTATGTGCTTCTAAACCCTACGATGCTGTCGTCGGCAGGCACTCACGTAAAAACACAACGAATGTTGTAACTAATGACGGACAATATTTTCTAGAAGAGAGTTTTGACTCAGATTTCATCCGCGGAGAAAGTGGAAATCAGTGCAGAAGTAGAAGACTTTTACTTTAGCGTCGTCGGAGATTGCGTATAATTTTATCAAAAATATGAAAGTAATTTGTTTTTTTTTTTTAATTTTACTGTGGGTATTGGGTAAGTGGGTGTAAATATATTTTTGAAATATTGAAATGTATAAATTGTTTCTTTTCTACTTTTTTACATTCCCAAAACTACTGTTTTTCAGGCTGTCTCGCTAGTATGCCCCTTAGGAAGGCAGTCGATAATAGCCAAAAACAAGCACCAAAAGTGAGATAATAGGATGCTTTACTTCAAACACATCCAATATAGGTACTAGATTCAAATGTTTTAGACTACAACAAATTTTAGACTACAACAAATTTTGAATAAAAAGAAAAATCTATAGCTCACCCTGTATATAAATTTACTAACAGCTGTGGATCTATAATTTTAAAGTATCAATTACAATTAGTTTGTCGGTTTGTGTATTTGATTTTTTAATTAGATTTGCAATTTATCAACAATTTGCGCTTTCGCAGAGAAATATTTACGAGCTAACTTAGGCGCCTTGTTTTTGTGGCAAGTTCACTTTTTTAGCTTACAGCCAGCATAAAATATTTATAACTTTCCCGAAAATATATTCATGCTATTGCTGACTATATTTCTAGCTTAGTCAACTTCCCTGAAAAAGCACTCAACTTCACACATTCAAATCACAACAAATGAACTTCCCGGCTAATGCCAACAATTTAGTCAATTCCGCGTGCATTTATTTACATTTATTTCAATTTTTTGGTGTCAATTTAATTGCGCAAATATTTATTTATTTATTAACGGTCGCTGCCAGATTTTAGGTTATTGATTGGTTTCGTGTTTTCCAAATCTGTTTGAGCGCTGTCTGGCTGAGTGGCCGATAAGCTTACCTATATATACATATATATATACACATTTAAACAGATATACATTCATATATGTGTACATATATGTACTTACATGTGAGTAATTAATTTACAGAAGTTAAATATGTGGACTTTAAACATAGACAGCTATGTAAATAACTTTGCATTTTGATTGCTTAATCAGCTCACTGAACTGTGTAAGCAAGTGTTAGATTAATTAGAAATTATAATTTATGTTAATTTTAAAGTGATGGATTATTATCAGCATATTTCCTGGTTAATGAAAATGATATTCTATATGTAAGTAAAAATGTATTGAAGCGTTGAATATTTAATAAGCAATTTTAAATGCTCTAGCGAGTTTTAGTAGATTTACCGGTATAGCATCCCCTAGATTGATAGCTGTCAAAATAATTGTCAAAAAAAACTAAGTATCTTTTTATATGGTTTGGCATACTTCGGTAAATAACTATGGAATTTTTTACCTTTTTAAATCGTGGAAATTAAACATCAAAACATTTCTAGTGCTCTTCCCTTAATCAACCGTGAATGAGTGCTTTATAAATGCGGGGTTTTCCAGTAAGAGTGATACGATTTATTTTCAAAAAAAATAAACACTCTAATTGTTAAGGAAAATGTTTTTTATTTAATGTGAAGTACCATCGATTCTTCTGATTTTAATATGATTTGAAAGGCCTCCATGACTTTTTTTACAGGAACGAATTCGATGGCCCCAAATTTTCGAGTACTTTTTCCACTAAATCAAGTCGTCTGTCATGAATAACACATACATACAATATTAACTTCTAAAGATTGAAGAGAGTCTGGTTTATTGTTTATTGATAAAAACCAATGACTTCAAATAAACTCACAAGAAGTGATACAATGATTAAATCACAACTTCTTAGAGGTTATTCAATAACACAATCTCTGGAAATAATCGAAGCTCCAAACTTTTGTTTGTGTTCTTGCGCATGCTGTGAGGCACCTAGCGCCGTCTTGTTGGAACCAGATGTTATCAAGACCAATTTCTTCCAATTTCGGCCATAAAAGGTTGGTTAATGTTTGATGTCCATCCTCCAAGCATCAAGTGATATAAAATGTACAACAAGGATGTAAGCACTTATTTGTGTTGTTTCCACATATTTCTAATCTTACTGTGGTGACATGTGATGGTATTCCTGTATCGCCCACTGGAGTATAGGAGCTCAAATTCGGCTAATGTGGGTTCAATAAAAGAAATCCATTCTTTTTTCAATAAGTGGTATTAATACTTATTTTGGGTGATATATGGCCAATAAGTCTGCTCTATATGTCGTTAGAGACATAAGATTTCCTAGTAAAAACAACTCTAAAACAGTTTAGTGATTATTGGACTCAGCCACGTTCACGAGCTCATTTCAAAGACAAAAACCAGAAAAGAGAAAATACGTCATTCTTCGGAAGCAAATTGTTGTTGGTGATAATAACTGGGTCAATTACGAAAATGTTAAACGAAGCAAAGGGATCGTGGTCGAATCGCTGTGGCGCAAACGGTGTCCGAGACAGAATTGACGGTAAAAAAGGTTTTGCTTTGTGTTTGTTGGGATTGACAAGTAATCATCAGCTGCTCCCCTATGACCAAACCCATAATTTGGACCTGTACTGCCAAAAGGGCATTCAGTGCCGTCCAGAAGCAGTCAGTTTTCGTTTATGAGAGGAGTTGTTTTTCACCAGACCGCAAGGAGCTTGATAGGGAAGTTCATATACATCGTCCTTACATAGCAACAAGAGAAGCTTCTGAAAATCGACTGTGCCTGGTTGTTATCAATAAAAACGAGGGTTTTTTTATGAAAGTGGTATTATGAAATTATCTTTTTAATGGCAACAAATTATTCACAAAACGGTGCTTCAGCAGACCTATGCATATTCCATACTGACTATCTTGTCGAGATTATAAAGTTGTGACATCACAGTCTTCTATTTCTTGGAAATTTTGCTTGAAATCACTTTTACTCGGTTATATTGAGCAATATTGCTGACGTTTTTGCCGTATTAAACTTCCGGTTACAAGTAAAAAAATCCTCTTCATACTTCGAAACCTTTATACTTTCTTTGTTTGGACTTTTTAAATACTTCTCAATTCCAGTGTTTGTTTGCAATAATTTCTTCCACAAACCACCCATAAAACTCCAAGCTTTGACGTTCTGAATTTTGAGATATTCTAATAACCAAATTATACAAAAATTGACTGCTTTTAAAGTCAAAATTAATTACATACATATAATTATTTTAATCCGTAATTAGTCTTAATATTTTTTAAATAACAGAGAACTGTAATTTCCAAGACATTTCGGCTAATTACCGAAAAAAATAATCACGCCAAAGATTTCCAAGACTGAAAAATCGTTTCTCAGTAAATTTGTGCTTCGACAAACCGGCTTCTTCATATAATTACGCACATTTGTAAGCAGCCACTCCAAAGAGGAAGAAGATCAGGGAAAAAGGAAAACAAAAAAGTGCGTACATTAAGCGACGCAAATAATTCGTCTGTTTTCGTTGACCATTTAGCAATTCTGGCAACTATTAAATTTAATTTTAATGACCCAACTAGCTCAACAAGAAGCCACCGACACTGAAACTGAGACAAATGAAAGCGGAGGCAGCGGCTGACAGACCTGACATGCCGACGACTGGCTACCGTGCTAACGACAGCTAACGACTTTCAGCCAAGAAAATCACATTAAACCTAAAGCCGAGGCAAACGAGACAGAGCGGACGAGCGGGTGGTGGGCTTAATGCAGAGCAAAACTGTTTTGTTGTCAGCATTTAACGAAAATGTAAGAAAGCCAAATAAGAATTAAGAAAAAAAACGAAGTAAATTTTTCATGGCTACTTTGTTATAGTATGTCAATGTCGGCTGCTTCCGTTGGGCTTTTCAAATGCGAGATGGAGTTGAGCTGCGGCTAAGCGGGGCTCATTCTCATGTGCTTTCTTCTCCTACTTTTAATTTCTGCGTAAATTTCATGCCCACAATTTCGACTCTCGGTAATGAGTAAAGCAAATTAGTGCGTAATTATGAGGAAAAAGAAAAATGCGAAAAACAAAAGCAAAACTAAAACAAATGGCACAAGAAGGAAGGCAATAAAATTTAGCAAAATTCTTAAGTAGCACACTGCTTGTCCTTCATTTGAAATTTCCTTGTGGAATCACAGTATTTCTTACCGGCAGATCACGTTTACATGCGTGCATGCTGCCGCTTTTTCATACTGTAACAATGCTTAGTAATTAAATAATTTTGCTGCCGACTCAAAGCGAAGCGGTGCTTATTCTTATGGCTTGCTTTAGCTTATGCCTATGGTAGGTTAGGTATAATGAAAAGTGCGCTACTAGCGACAGCAGCAAAAAGTGATGATACAGACCAAAGTATCCAAATCTTAAATATGGAACAGTCTATCTCCAAAGCACAAAAGAGAACCAGTCAGAGTACACAGGTAGCCAAAGGAGAGATAATGCACAAATAGAGAAAGAAATTACAAAATCAATTGCAAAAAACCCAACACGAGATGGCAGTCTTTGAACTCGGAAGGATAACCAAGGATCTAGTTGCTGGCACCTCGGTTGACGTGGAGGAGATCAAGCACCAAGGATAGTTTTTACAAAAAATACGAAAGATCACTGAAAGTGAACAAACGGCACCTCCTGCGAAATAAACTACCAGAAAAGGAATCGCTCCCACAACAAAACAGTGAAAACTCTGCCGAAAATACTAAAACAAGGGGGAGCTGAGCCAAACAGCACAACAACAGCTAGACATTTTAGCGAAGACGATTGCCTGTAAATGTTTATCATAGACGTAAACTCCTCCTCACTTAACACCATTCAGAAGAGATGGGGTCGAGATTGACGTCCGATTGTCGTGTCTACTGTTAAGCTCGGAAACCCTTAGAGGCTAGAGGGTCATTAAGTGTACGATATAGATCTCTTAGGATTTCCTGACAGGTAGCGTTGCACAAACTGGCGAGGCCTTTGAAGACCTCAAACGAAGGCTCCTACCCGCCAAGGATATCTCAAGGAGTCCTCGTGCTCGCGTTTGGTTTTCCCTTGTAGAAGAGCCTGACAAAAAGTCCTAAGGTGTGTTAAGCTGCAGAACAAGTCTAAATTAGGAATAGAAGACGACCGGTAGCTTATTCAAAATGAGAAACAGCTCAATCGAAAACTAGCAAAACAAGAAAAAACGTTAACTTCGTCTGCGCAGAAGCTAATATACCCTTCACAGGTGCATTTCTTTTAGTATCTATGTGTTCAGTTTGTATCGAAGCTATATGCTATAGTAATCCGATCTGAACAATTTTTTTGGAGATTACACTGTTGCCTTAGAAAATAATCCAAACCAAATTTTGTGAATATATCTTGTCAAATGCAAAAGTTTTCCATACAAGAACTCGATTCCGATCGTTCAGTTTGTATAGCAGCTATATGTTATAGTCACCCGATATCGGCGGTTCCGACAAATGAGCAGCTTCTTGAGGAGAAAATGACGTTTGCAAAATTTCAAAACGATATCTTAAAAACCTAGGAACTACTTCGTATATATACAGACAGACGGACGGACGGACAGACAGACAGACGGACATGGCTTAATCGACTCAGCTCAACATACTGATCATTTATATATGTATATACTTTAAGGGGTCTCCGACGCTTCCTTCTGGGTGTTACAAACTTCGTGACAAACTTAATATACCCTGTTTAGGGTATAAAGATCAGGTTCGGTATTCACAAAGCCAGGACGAAAATATTTCAAGTCGACAAAGCGACTGATGAAAACGGGGCGGAAGAGTTCGGCGTTGTTGCCAGTTGCTTAAAGATAATTAATATTCTAACCCGCTTGTAACTCCTTTTGAAGTTTATGTATATAGAACCTTGATTTGAATGGTATTTTCAGATTTGCTGTGAACCTTTTTAATAAATAAAAACTTTAAACTCTGGTAAAAATGAGATTTTGTAAATATATGTGGTAGTTTTATATGAAATTGAATAGGTTTTCATAAACACCAAACTGCAAACTCGAGTTTATGTTCATGTCATATGTATATGAAAATCTTAAACACGAGTTTATTTCGAGTTTGGACATGATTCTATACTATACGAAATTAGTTTCCTAAGTTCGTAAGAAACTGTGAGTTTGGTTTGTGTAGTTTTATATAAAGAAGAATACTTAAACCCGAGTTTATAGCGTGTTTATATTAATATACTATACAAATTATCAAAGTCAGTTTTGTATGTTACCGTACGCTTAGTCTAATGGTGTTTTGCTGAATACTTTTGTATAACACAATATCTTAAACTCGTGTTTATTTCGAGCTTAAGCATGAATAAGCTTTTAAAATTTGTTTCGAAGGCTACTATTAGGGTGGTTAGCTAAAAATCTGTATAACTTTATATAAAGACAAAACCATAAACTCGAGTTTATTTGGTGTTTAACTGAATATACTTCACAAACTCTGAAAGTTAGCTTTGCTTTTTATCGTTAAGTGGGTCTAATAGTAGTTTGTTCTATACTTTTGTATAAACACAAAGCCTTAAACTCGAATTTATTTCGAGTTTCGGCATGCATATCTTATACAAACTTCTAAGTTAGTTTCTTAGAATGCTGTTTGGGCAGTTTGATGGTCGATTGTTATAAATCTGGAGAGTTCTATATAAATACGAAATCATAAACTCAAGTTTATTTCGTGTTTTGATGAATATACTTCTTAAATTAGCTTTGTTTTTTATTGCTTAGTTAGTCAACTAGTGGTTTGCCGAATCATTTTGTATAAACACAAAGCCTTAAACTCGAGTTTAGGCCTAAATATATTATGCAAGTTTTTAAAGTCAGTTTTTAGGATACTATTAGGCTGGTTAAAATCTGGAGAATTTTATATAAGCAAGAAACCATAAACTCGAGTTTATTTCCAGTTTGGCCATGAGTATACTACACAAACTATTAAAATTGCTTTCGGAAAATATTCTTAGGATAGTTGTAGTTTGATATAAATAGATTTAAACGGCTATTAATTATATTATTGGCATCCCATCCCAGTTCTTTCATCACAAATCGCTTAACGACACTTTAGATCACATAATTCATTAAATCTCGGCTGATTTTGAATTTTCGAATATACGTAAGTATATCTCAAAATCTTAAGTAGATAACCTTGTGGACACATGAACGCGCTTACAACCTTATTTATGTATATTTAATACAATACAACGATTATCACTGCAGTTGTCAGTTGTGTTGCAGTTGGCGTGCTTTGCGCCATTTGTTACATGCTACGTGACAATCGTTTGACGTTCTGACTATTATGCCGACACAGACACGGTGCAATGGGCTCATAATTACATATATTTGTGTTTATGTGTATATGCATATGTAGGCATTCATGTATGTATGCACTTGTTGCCACAAATTCACGTACGCCGTGCACAACCAGCAAATGACGAGGCACATTAACGCATTGCACGCACTCGTCGGCGAATTACAGCGAGCAATAATAATTACAACCAAAATATATGTCTGTACGCATGTAAAATATGTATGTGTATGTATATAAATTATATATTACATAAGCAATGCTTTATTAAAGAGGTTGAGGTTGCGGATAACGAAGGTGGGGCGGTGAAATTAATAATAACAGCTATGGCATGACGAAATGACATTTGAATGGCGAGCAAAGTGAAAAAATTGTATGTAAATGCACGCGTTCACACACATAAACACACACTCATAAGTACTTGTTTTGGCTTGGCTGAGGCCGCGTTCGTTTTGCGGCAAAGCTTCGAAAGCGATTTTGGCTTGTCTGGCCTGCAATTAAAACTTCCTAGACAAAGTCCATTTGAGCGCTACTATACCGTGTGTGTGTGTGTGTGTGCGTGTGTGTGTTGCTGGCCCACCCACTGTTCGAGCGGCAACTCCTACTTTGCCTTGTCGCAAGAACTTGCTTTACCACCAAGCGCTCCCACGCTCCATGCACTTGCCGCTCCTTCACAACACTCCTCCCGGCTGTTTCAACCAGCGACCGTCGACGACTGGTGTTCCTTCTGCTTGCAACACCAACTACAACTATTTTACATATCAAAGTGTTAGGAATTAGATAAAATATTCATAAATTTTATGTTGTAATATTATGACGCCCTCCCCGCCGTCTCGCCGCTGCTAACTGCCGCGCACTGCACTTGGTGTTCGCTGTTAACTGGTTTTAGTAGCTTTGCGCGTTGCTATTGTTGTATGCAATGTTTAATCAGAAAAGCACTTTGCACGCGCTGCACGTCTCGGTGCGGTGGCGCTGCGGCGCGGCGTGCATTTACAGCTGGCGTCGCTGCATGGCGCGCATTTGCATTTCACACTTTGCTTTTTGTTGTAGACAATCTATGTAGACTATGCGTATAGTTGTGAGCAAAAAAAAAAAACAGTTACGCACTTGCAGTGAAGCTTCTTCGCGAATGCTGTGGGCGCGAAATGCACAAAATACCTAAGTGTTAATGAAAATCGTTCAAGCATTTGAGTTGAGGGACTTGCGCAACTTATCCTGGCGGCGGTCACAGCTTTTCATGAGTGAATTTTAGTTTTGTTTGATTTTCTATAAAAAAAAAATGCTTATCGGGGGTGCTCTGAAAGGTTTATCCTAAAATTTTAATTTTACAGAATTAATTTTGTGCTGTCAAACTAACAACCATTTCTTTTTCATTTTATACCCTTACAGGTACATGACTTCGATAAAATAGTTGCAGAAGCGCTTAAATGTAGGCAACGCTTTTCATTGCTTTTAGCTTTACACAAAATGGCAATACATTTAATTTATTTTGAGTTTAGTTCCCTTTACTTCTCATGTAGTTTCGGTTGCGATGAAGCTAACTAAACCGATTTTGAGTTAGTTTCTGCATATATCGTTAAAAGAAAAAAATCGGCAATTGCTTATACACCTACACCGTTTCAGGTGCATGTCTTCGATAAAAAAAAAGTTTCGAAAGTGTCGGACAGTAGGCAACGTTATTTAAAAGCCGTATTTTAATAAGCAATATTTGGTCTAAATTCCACAGTTTTTAAAGCATAATAACTGAAGGCTCATTTGTTGGGCCTAACTGTATAGATTTCGGATCTGTTGGATACTCCCTGTTGATATTTTAAAGAAAATATTCATATGAAGAAACAATTATAAAATTTTCAGTGCACAGTCGCCATTAGCAACCCCTAAATGTAGGCAACGTTTTTCGTTGCATTCACTTAATCAGTATGATGGTATATACAAATGTATGGAAATGTATTTTAGATGCATTTAATTTTGAGGTTAGGTTTTTGTGGCTCGCTATTTCGTTTAAGTTTCGGACGGTTGCTCCATGTTAAGATTTTGAGTAAGCACCTAATTGTAGGCAACATTTTTTAATTGACTGCATTTATACAGCAATCATGGTCTAAAATGCATTACTAATTGGTAGTAATAATAATTTAAGAGCATATTAATTAGAGGAAAGTTTGTTGTGCATTTCTGATTGAATTTGGCGTTAAATGGACTTTACTGAACAGGTTCCATGTTAGAGATTATGGTTTGGAAGTTTTATGAAACCAATTTCTGACAAATCAGGAGTGCGAGATAAAGTCAGAGAACTAAATATGTAAGTGAAATTGAATTTCAGACTTATTTATACAAATAACATTGTTATTGTTGTTGTAACGGGTACCTAATCTGCTTTAGGATGGTAAGGATTAAGGTTGCCTCCACTGTGATGGTGGTCAGTTTATGTCGGAAGTTAGTTCCGTCTCAAGTCTGGTCGGAGTATTGTTTGGTATCGTCGACGTAGTTGGGAAATGATCTCTTGATGATCCTAGAAGGCGGATCTGTTCGAAGCAGGTAACTGCGAAAGCACCCCAGCACGAACTGCTTGGTGAGAAGTTCATTATGCTCCTTAATTGGGAGCATACGGTCCTCATTATGCAGGTCATCGATAAGAGAAATCAAGAGGCATCCTGTCGTAGTCCGGGAAGCAGTGTTCTGACAAGACTGGAGCTTCCACGTCGGCGTGTCACTGCATCCAGCCGACCATATTGGTGCGACGTGGATATTGCAAGGAACATCATAAAATTCCAATCCAAATCGTGCGGAAAATGTTTTGGAAATCGATCAGTTAGAGACTAGTGTTCTTGAATCCAAATACGTGGAATAAATAGCAAATATCTAGCAGTAGATAGACACAATTGTCTACATATCCTACAGATCGAGATTATTGCGTTGAGCATAACCAAACATCTCAAATGTCAAATGCCAAAAAACTCAATTTCGACAGCAAGCGATGGTTAAGCATCGTTCGAGATCAAAAGAGGAGGAAGAGAGATATGGTATGGAATGTAAATAGTAGCTGAATGGAGTAACATTTTTCTTCTAGTGCGGGTGTATAAAACTTGTTGAAACTCGCAAGCAACGCGGAAGCAATGAGAATGATAAGAATCAACAGAAAAGCTCATTCTCAAAAAACAACCTTACCAACAACCGCACAAAGATTGGTAAAAAAAAATTCAAGTTCTGAAAAAATATTTGCAGCAATCTAAGCCATAACTCAGAACGTTGTGAAATCAGGAAAGTTTTTCAACTTTTAATTCCTGTACTGAACATATTTAAAAAATTTAAAACAAAGCCCTAAACAATACCCTAATGCTTTCACAGGGTGTTTAAAAATAATAAGAAAAAAACTCCAATGTGAGTCAACAAAAGCAAATCACACTATTAAAATGTCAAAAGTACATAACGGTGTACATATTTACTTTTTAAATTTTCCAACACTTCAACTGCAGTCAAACTTACCCTTGGGTGCTATCAATCATAACCCACGGAACTTTGCGATAACAACGTTTCTGTAGTTATTAGTACAACTACGAATGTTTTTTCAAGTTTCAAAAATATAAAAAAAAATTAAAATACGGAAAACACTTCCATAATTTTACGCCGTCTTAATTACTCACAAGAGGGTGACAAACACACCGACAGGCGGCGAATGCGCAAATGACGGCAAAGAGGAATTAATTACACGTGTTGTACGTGCCTTTTCGCCAGTTGCACGTGTAATAACCGAAACGGTGGCACAACCGGAATGGCAGTAAGTGAAATGCGAGACGCCGGCGAGCGCAGTAGTGCAGACGTGCTGCAGGCCAACAACAAAAGCAATAAAAGCAGCCACTATTACGCGCATACGTGTGTGTTCTTACAGCAGGTAGCCGATTGTATTCACGTGAGTGCAATTAATTACATGAGTGCAAATGTGCAGGTGTGTGTGTGTGAGGTCTAATAGACTGGGTGGCAACGCCTTCATAACTTTACTGTTTAGAGGAAAGCAGGTGTTTTGCAATTGCATGTTGAAATTTGGTAGTTGAAAGCAAATATTTTCGAAATTATAAGAGTTGGATATGAATTCGGATTCTATCATGTTATCATAGCCATACAGCCGCACTCTTTTCGAAAAAAGTAAGAACTTGTTAAAAGAAATTAAATAAACAAGTTAATTGTAAGACCCCTCGCCATAAAAATTCAATGACGTTTCTAAGTTAACATAATGCAATATTTTTACTGGATGCCAGTTTCAAAGCTAACAGTTCATTGTATAAAAGCTTATAGTATATATGAGAACTTAGTAATCTTGAATTTTGTTTGAAGATCAGTCGGTCTTCATAGATACGAAATCTTTAGAAGAAATCATATCTGAAGTCTTATTAAATCGATAATTTTTCGAATCAGAACCGATTTGGAAAAGGTAATCTATATATCACACTTTAGAATCTTTAAAACTAATCTTATCGAGTTTTCTGGAACATTGTTGGAACCCAAATATAATACCCGCCACCTTAATGTGCAAGTCTGTCGCCTGTAAATCATATTCCATAGTCAGGCTGGCAAAAATATTGTACGAAACTCGTTACTCGGAAATAATCCCCGAAGGTAGATTGCTGGACAGGTCACTTGAGAGTAGGTAAGGTAGTTGGCGCTAACTACTGCGTGGTTGTACATCCTTACAAGATCAAATTGATACAAGAACTGAAACCGCTTGACCACCAGAATCGTCGGATGTTCGTGGATTGGGCTGAGCAACAACTTTAAAATGATCCGGATTTTCATCGAAAAATCAATTTTAGCGATGAGGCTCATTTATGACTGAATGGTTTCTTCAAAAAGCAAAATATGCGTTATTGGTCATCAGAAAGCAATCCACAGGTACTCCAAGAGTCACCACTGCATCCCGAAAAAACTACGGTTTGGTGCGATGTCATTGGGCCGTACTTCTTCCGTGATGATCAAGACCGGCACGTTACTGTGAATGGGAATCGCTACCGCTCAATGATAACCGAATATTTTGGCCGGAATTGGATGATATGGACTTAGACAATATAACCGAATATTTTGGCCGGAATTGGATGATATGGACTTAGACAATATGTGGTTCCAACAGGAAGGATTTATTGAAAATTAAATTTGGTGAGCGTGTTATATCACGAAATGGCCCAGTCAATTGGTCACCTCGGTCCTGCGATTTGACGGCGTTAGACTATTTCCTGTGCGGCTACATCAAGTCTATTGTCTATGCCAACAAGACAGCGACGATTGATGAACTTCGTACGAATATCGAACGTGAAATTGCAGCAGTAACGGCCGATTTATGTTTGAATACCGACGAATATAGGATTCAGCGTTTGGACTTCTGCAAGCGTGCTCTTATCGACCATGCAAAAGATATCGAATTCGGTACATAATGGCATCGAATGTACTTTTACAAGAATAAAGAATTTAAAAACTTTTTCAACCTTTCTTTTTCAAACTTATGTAGCGCTCTTATTGAAAAACCTATTATGTACTGTGAATCTGAATGTCCATTTTTAAAGCAGTTTTTGGGTATGTCAAGGGATCAACGTGCACAGCTGTCCAAGTCAGATATATCGCTTTCTTTTGCGCGACCTAAGCTAAACTAAACTAAGGTGTCTATTCTAGTTGTTGTGGTTTCTAGTTAATGAGGTTTTGGTGATCCATTTGTGATATATCTTCATGAAAAAGATATTTTTGAAAACCATGAGAATGGTTTTTGAAGTCATGCATTGGAGAAGTAAGAATTTGTCTTTCTGTAAGCACTCTGTATGACTATCTATGAGACTCGGCATTTCCTTATGGCATTAGAGACAAGAAGATCAAGGTAAGCACCATAAAATATAGAAGCTCGATACTTCTACTGGTAACACGAGACCTAAAATCAATTTATTTTATTCAAAATAGTCTTCTTCTGCTTCAATATAGCTTTTTTCATGGTCCAAAAGCATGTCAAAGGAGTGTTTTAGCTCGTTGGCCGGTATGGCGGCCAGTATGCCGGCGCAAGCCTATTGAATGGTCTCTACGTCTGCATAACGCTTTCCTTTCATGAAAATTTTTTAAATTTTTTTCAAAAAGGAAGAAGCCGCACGGTGCCATATCAGGTGAATACGGGGAAAGATTAATGGTTAAAATGTGATTTTTGGTCAAATAATCGTCCTTCGAATGTTGGATTCTGTGCAATTTTTTGTCGTCAGTCAATTTGTGTGGAACTAACCGTGCACACACCATTCGTAAGCCAAAAACCCAATAAATCGATGTGTTGGAGATGTTCAATTCCATTTCAAGAATTTCAAGTTGATTTCGGCTGATTTTTGATGAATTCACGCACAGTTTCGATGGGATTTCCGGTGATCACGGATTTTGATTGGCCCACATGTTGATCGTCATTTATGTCCTCACCACTTTGAAAACGTTGAAACCACTCGCGCACTCTGCTACGGGATAGGCAGTCATCGCCATAAATTTAATTTCAATTGATAAAACGTTTCGGTAAAAGTTCTACCAACTTTAAAACAAAATTTAAGGTCTTTGTTCGAAGCTCATTTTCGCACCGATAACATAAACATACTGACACTTGAAACGCAATAACTTCACTTCCATCGATGAACTGTCATGAAATATCGATAAAGATAGCAGATTCTAACGCACCAGTCGACATATAGATGGCGCCATCAGGGGGCGCTAGATTCAAAAGGTCCTGTTTACTTAGTGAATCTTCAAGTCAGAAAATATTAGCTTTAAAATTTATTATTATAAAACTTTCTCTCTCTCTCTCAAATCCAAAATAAATATTGTAAATAATGCATATAAAGCGCTAAGCAACAATGCATTCCGGAGCGAAATATTGCAATTTTTCTAACATATAACGGCGATTTGACTTCCGCGGCCGACATGACGCCGTCGCTGTCGCTTCCGACGCTTCTGGATCAAAACATTTTCCGTAATTTGTAAAGCATACCAAGTTTTCTTTTTTCTCAGAAAGTATTTATCTCTATTCAAGTAGCAAATGACTTTTTTTCCATAGCATACCTCAACTTTCACCCTATGGCATACATGCATACACACACACACAAGCGCACAAAAAAGTTATTTATTTCTGTAGTGGATTTTCTGCTTCAAATCGCATTGGCTTTTGAAAAATATTTCCTTTTAGAGGAGCTCATCGCATGCATTGCCACAAAGGCGGTGTATTTTATTTTTGAAAAAGATGTACAAAATACCTATATATGCACATACATGCACACAACTGTGAGTGGACAACAACAGTGGGTGGGTGGCATTACTCGGTGTGCCGGTTGGCTTTGAATTCCTTCCGGCTGTCTTGCGCCTGGCATTTTTCACTGACATTAAGACACGATAAGACGACAATAGCAGCGGCAATACCAACAACAACAACACCAACACAATGCTTTCGTCTTGACTTCGCTTTCATGTAGGTATGTCCAGCGCTACGAAGGAGACGGCATCATGTGCGCTGGGCTGTGTGCTGGGTGAGCATTGTAGAATTGTAGCGAAGCATTCCTGTGGCTGCTTGGTCGGCTTCATCGGTCACGTACGTGAAATGTGTGTTTCCGATTGTCAAGTAAACACGTCGCACTCAAAGGATTTGCCCATAACACAGAGCAATGCAGTTACATGAGAGTAAGTGTGTGTGTTTAGTAGGGCCACAAGCAGTGTTGGCAACACCTACACATACACATGTATATTTACATTACACAATCCTGCGCTGCGCATTTTAAAAACGTAAATGTACGATATACTTTATAAATAGGTAAGTGTTGCCATTTTCAGATTGCAGACAAAGTTGTGGAGTGCTTGGTGGGTGTGTTGGTATCGATCGGCTGCCAAGAAGAAACCGCACATTGAAGGCAAAATTGGAACTTCGCCATGCCGACAACTGCGTCTTTGCTGGACTTTCTCTGATTTTTTGTTGCTGTAGTAGGTGTTTTGCAATACAAGCATGTGTATATGTGTATATATACACGCACACATGTATGTATATACACACATCCATGGTTACACAAGCAACAAAGCTTCAAACTCCACTTCATTCCATACCTTTGGCTGTTTCGCTTCTTTCGTTCCTTTCACGTGCCGCTCCAACCGTCCGTCCGTCCGTCCACCTAGCCAAACTCCTGCTATCATCACACAACAATCTTGTAACATCCACGTCACCCACATAGCTGACACGGATGACTTGCATGCATGCCCGTGCGCTGTACGACATTAGCAAATCATTGCTTCAACATAAGGCGTACGTTGCATTAAAACCAGCAACGAAAACTAACAAAAAAATTACAACAAAACAACAACCAGAAGAAACGTTGATTTTGACTGCACTGAAGCTATAATAGCCTACACAGCTGAATTTTTTATAGCATAAATCGGACCTTTTTCTAGATTTTGATCAGCCAGTTTGTGTGGCAGCTATATGCTATAGTGCTCCGATCTAAATGAGTTTCACGGAAATTGTGGATTTGACTTGGAAAATAATATGTGCTTAGTTTCAAAAAGATATCTTGTAAAATAAAAGAGTTTTTCACACAAGAGTTTGAGTTCAATCGGTCAGTTTGTATGGCAGCTATATGCTATAGTGGTTCGATCTGAATAATTTTCACGGAAATTGTGGACTCGGCTTAGAAACTAATATGTGCATAATTTCGGGAAGATATCTCGGAAAATAAAATCCTTTTTCATACAACTTGAGTTGAAGCGGTCAATTTGTATGGTAGCTATATGCTACAGTGGTCCGATCTACATATACAATTTGCACAGAGAATTGCATTGTCTTAAAAATACTTTGTGCCGAATTAAAGGAAAAAGATATTGTAAATTAAAAAAAGTTTTCCATACAAGAAATTGATTTTGATCATTCAGTTTGCATGACAGCCATATGCTATAACCAGCCGATATCTGCGATTCGAACAAATAAACTGCTCCTTAGAGAGAAAAGAATGTGTGCAAAATTTCAGAGCGATATCTCAAAAACTCAGTGATATAAGTACAGTATATACAGACCAAGGAACATGGCTAAGACCACTCAGCTCGTCAGGCTAATCGATTTCCGACCATTCCTTCTGGATATTATACTCTGTGGCAAGCTTAAAATTCCCTGTTCAGGGTATAAAAAAATTGTAAGCAACAAAACATAAAGGAGCTAACAACAATAACAAAAAGCAAGACAAGTCAAAGCTGTGGCTGTCGCTGGCACTTATCGCCAAAACAGAGACGCTTAAAAGCTAACGGCTTGAGGAGCAAAAACACTACCACATAAAACAATCAAAAAAAAAACGTCACTAACTGCTTACAGCAACAGCAAAATAATAGTACGTTGTATGGGCAAGCAATGTTGCATAGCTGCTCTATCAAGATGAGGTCAAATGCTTAGCCACTTGGCTGGCTGACGCGCTCGCCTGCGCGCTTGTGGGCTGAATTGATGACTGAGTCGTGCGAGTAAGTAGATTTCGTAAGTGCATAAGTGCAAAAAACAACAACAAAAACAAACACACAAAAAATTAAAAACAAAACCAACAAAAAAGCCACCAAAACAAAGAAAAGCGGTGCTAAATAGCAAAAAAAAACATTAGGGAGAAAAGCAGCAGCAAAGAAACGCAAAGAAAGCAAATCTGCAGCGCGTCAGACACCAGCGCCAAGCCAAGATTGCACTTTTCTTGCAAAAGTCGTCGATTTTCTTGTTTACTTTGCCAGTTTTTTTGCTTAGTTTATGGTGGAAATTGCTTAGTTGGCAGCCAAACCGCGCGCCAGTGCATGTATGTGTGTGTGTTAGTGTAAACTGTAGCCGCAGCGCTGATGCTGGAAAACTGATAGCTAAAATTAAATGAAACACGCTCATGCTTGGCGGCGCAAACACGCTGGCGGTATGCTGCGGAAATTTAGCGAAAGAGCTTACTTAAGTGCAGGATGTGAGCGGAGATGCTGATAATTCTCAAGCAGTGTCATTAAAGATTTTAACATAAGACAATAATTTTTTGTTGTCTTCGAGCAAAGTTTTTTTGAAGAGAAAATGTGACAACATAGCGCGGAAAAAGTTTTTGAAACAAAAACTCTGAATGAGTTGTTGTTTGAGGAGTTTATGCGAGATAAAGAACCGACTGTGAACTCTTTGATATTTTGACGAGGTTGAGACAATACTCTTCTCGCTGAGTCATCAGATATTTAGCAGAGAATTTCGTTGTTTTGTAATGACTACAAATTATGAAGGACTGCTTAGATGAGAACTCGTATTATCGAAACAATTTATTATTAAAGCAGCCAAAGGGTGGCATAATTTGGCGAGTTCTCGAACTTTACACCTCTGAAAATAGAGAAAACACTTGAAGCTCGCGAGCGTATTTTACTAATAAAGATAGATATAAAATTGAACTCTCCCCTCGCTGTGTGGTAAAACTAAATCGGCCAAAATGAGGACCCAGCCAAGCATAAAAATGATTGGAGTACCAGTTTACTCCGAAAAAATTCTCTAATTATGCTGAGAATGCTGGAACCTTATTTAGAATTTATGGAACCACGAAGCGATGGAACGTTGCTGATTTAGGTTTGGCTCGTACCAAGCTCACCCAGTCGCATTGCTTTCTTGTAGTAACAGTATATGTTAATCTAAGTCAACTCATCTCTTCAACATTGAGTGAGCTTTAGGTTTGGTGAGATCGTAAGATTGATCCAAATTCGACGGATATCACTTACACAGATATTTTTCTCTTGTGATATCCAAAAACGTCTTAAAGTGCATATCCTTATAGATCGCCAAAGCATTCTCAGCTCACTAAAAATTTAGTAAGGCGGTTAATATCAATCCCAGCCACTTCGCTAGGTTCTCCAAAGGTGTGTCTACTGAAATATTCCAATATCAGTCTGGCAAAAGCCAGAAAATAAAAGAGAAAGTGATAAAATGATTGTAACTCGTCTTTCCCACACAGCTTTGGCAAGGAACGACAAAATATTTAGTTCCATCGCATGTGAACCTATTGAACAATGTCCAGTCAGAACGCCTACGATTGCGGCGAGATTGACTTCGCTAGATGCAAGTAGTCCGGAGGATCTCCTACGATTCAATTTGGATCAGAAGGAGCTCGCAGACGCATAAGTTCTTGATGTTGATTAGAGCTTGCCGAACTAACTACTGGAGAGGCCAGAAACGATTATTTTACAATTGGCTCAAGCAGCTCACGACTTCCGGTCCTAGACCAAGTACATTCTGGGTAGCTAAAGAACATCCGTTTGAAGGTGAGCTAAAGTGAGATGGCGAAACGTCCTTTTTACAGGGTTGTGCGTTGAGTTTAGGACCCGCAACATAAAAAACGCCCCCAATGAAAAGGAACAAAAAGCTTCTGGAGAGAAACCCCCTTTTGATAACGACCATAGCAAACGAATTAAGGATGGTCTTTTGGACTGCTTTAGTACACAGGTAGCACTAGTCTGCATGAAATAACTAAGACAAAGTGTTAAGACGAGTTCCAATCATCTAACAATAAGTCAATGGCTGTGATCTTGGCTTGGCGCGTAAAATATATTTATGAAAACTTCTTTGACTTAAATAAAATAGTACGAGATCCATGAACAAATTGTGAGAGATAACTGTTCGAAAAAGAACTCAACGCCAAACGGTTCCACCATAATTTTTATACTTCACTGATTCCCATCAAACAACTCTTTTACAGCGCTCTTTGTACTCTAACCACCAAAGTCATACTGCAAAGCAACAATTTAGAAGAAAGTATATACTTTTCGTAAATTACTACTCACTACCACTTCACAACCCCAAAGGCACTAAACAATATTATGCCACTAAGATGCAGTGGTCACGTTTTCCCCGTTTTCGGAACTTGACTTATTTCTCACTTTCTTAAGTTTTTAGTTTCTCTTCGCATTGGTTTTTGCAGACCTCATTGAACTTTCAAATTTTATACGGCATTTGACTGCCACTACACGAATTTAGTAACTGTAAATTTGTGCCACACCATAATGTGTGTGTATGTGTGAGTGGGTGGGGCATCAAATAGCTGACCAACTGATATCGAATGCCAGTGTGGGATTTAACTAATGGCCATTGTTATTTCGATTAGTTTGTGAGCGAAGCGCCAACGGGCAGTCACGAAGTGCGCAAAAGCCAGGCAAAAACGAATGAAATAACGGTAATGAATACCAGAAACAAAAACCGAGAAGGAAAGAGGTTGAGTGGTTAGGCAATATAAGCAACAAAACCGTTAACAAAGTGCTTCGATTGTTGTAATTGTCAAGAGAAATTTTCTTTTTCTTCAAAACAAAAAAGTGAATAAAATTTATAGGAAATCGAAGCGGGCGGTTGCTATTGCGGGGAGATGTGGAAGGAATATGGATGCCAGAAATTGTTGCGTGCGGCAAAGTGATTGCTGTGGCACGTTTTCGAATTTATTTCGGAACAAATTTTTTTTTGGTTCGAAACTTTCGTACTGTCTGAGAGGGGAACAAGCGAGTGACGAGGGAAGCAGCAATCTCGGCGCTAAACTGTGGGTAAAGGAAAAATTCAGTGGCCCATTGCTGGAACGTGCGTTTATGGCGCTGGTATTATGGCAACAAGCGCAAATATTTCTCTAGTGTTCATGCAACGACAACAACAATAATAACAACAAAATGTGGGAAGTGATTTCCGAAACTAACCAAACAAAAATTTGTAACAAATTTGCTGCCACTTTTGCTTGCCACACAGATTTTCTGGTGCCTGCGCTGCACTGCCGCACCCACATACACAAACATGCGCATACCTTGGTGGCAAGTGAAGTCTGCGCGCTGCACGTTCCTTAGCCATTTTGGAAAGTGTCAGCCAGAAGTCAAACTGTTCGGCCAACTATTGGACAAGACAAACCAAGCCTCCTGTTTTGGTTGCTTTTCTTTTGTTTTTGTATGTTTTGTTTCTCAAGCGCTGTAGGCTGACAGAAGACGTAGAGTTAGGCTGTTAAGTTTTTGGGGCCGGCCAGCAGTTCGCAAAGACACAGGCCGAAAGGGGCTCGGAAGGGAGCTGTTGTTGTTGCCGGCGGCCGGCAAGGCAGTAAATTGTGTGCGAAGTAGCAAAAGTTCAAATTTGATTTGCGAGACTTTCAAGTTGTGCGCCAAGTTGCACGATGAGTTAAGTGGCTTGAAGTTGCGACGTGCGTGCCTATTGTAGTTATGACTATAAGTATGTGTCTATGGTTGGTATGAATATTTCTAGTAGGTGACCCAGTAGGAAATTCGTGCTCAGAGAAAATTTGGGAAACTTTAGCAAGGTGTTATGGTTTGGAAAGAAAGAGGAAGAGAGAAAGAGAGAGAAAAAGAGAGAGAGAGAAAAGACAGAGAGAGAGAGAGAAAAAAAGAGAGAGATAGAGAAAAGACAGAGAGAGAGAAAAGACAGAGAGAGAGAGAGAAAAGACAGAGAGAAAGAACGACTAACTTGAGTGAGAGAGAGGTAAAAACAGAGAACAGAGACAGAGAACTATGTTAAGCGAAACTTTATCAAAGTATTGTGTTTTAAAGAGAGAGGGGGAGAAACAAAAATAACTTGAGTGAGCGAGAGGGAAATATGTTGAGCGAAACTTTATTAATATATTATGATTTGATTGTGTGAAAGAGAAAAATAAGCTGATCGATAAAGATATAGAGACAGAATGAAATTGAGAGAGACTATAGAAAGAAAGTGAGTGAGAGAGACTATAGATGGAAAATGAGTGAGAGAGAATTAGTGAATGAGAGACAGAAAAAGAGAGTGTCAAGGGAAGAAGAGTGTTAAGGGAAAGAAAAAGAATGAGCGAAGGAGTTTTTGTAAGAAAACTAGCTTGCCATAAACTATTTATAATAGCTCTCTTCTATTGGTCATTTCTCTGCTCGTTAGAAAGTGAATGAATTGATACAAGAGAGTATGCGGATACCTTAATATGGTGGCAAACTTCTCTCACCAACGCTTGGTGAAGCGAGACAGCATATATTAATATTGATTTATTTCAGCTCAAAACTTTTAAAATATGCTTAAAAGAAGGTGTCTCATTATAAAAAACAGCAATCATGTATGTATAAT
This sequence comes from Bactrocera tryoni, assembly GCF_016617805.1. Classification (NCBI taxonomy): domain Eukaryota; kingdom Metazoa; phylum Arthropoda; class Insecta; order Diptera; family Tephritidae; genus Bactrocera; species Bactrocera tryoni. The sequence goes on from NC_052502.1 coordinate 21,963,120, forward strand.
CAAAAATTTCCTACTGGGTATTCATTACAATGTTTAGGCATAGCGTAGCTGCTCAATGGTATTAGCATGGCATAAACTAACTAACGAGGCGCGAATTCTCGCAAGTTTGGCTTTATTTTGCTTTGGCAGGCAGTCAAAAGTGCAAGACAACTAAAACTAATAATAAGGCAAACAAACAATTTTTGTATCGTGCATGGCATATACTAACACACAAACACACATGAAGTGACTGTATAAAGCATAAGAACACTAGAGAAGTCCAAACCATAACCACATGACAGCTTGAAAATTGCTTTATGGCACTACACGCCGCTTGACTCGAGGAGCTGCCCACTTTGCTGCCGCCACCGCTGGCACTGCTCCCGCTGCCGCTTTCACCGCGGCCGCTGCTGTTTTTCTAAACAGTTGTTGCAACAAACTCAACTTTTGCACGTAAGTAACTGTTTGCCGCTGGTATTTGTTGTTGTTTTTTGTTCTACTCCTTTGATTTTGCGATTGTTGTTTGCTTGTTTTCGCCTTTGGCCAATCACAAAGTTTTCGATAATGAAATCGAATTCTGTTTAGCCCCGGTTTGTTTTGGCTCTCAACTCTTTGAGCGTTTTACCGTTTTGCATGCTTGAGCGCGTGTGTGTGTGTGAGTTTTCAAAGGATTTTCTCCTTCTGTTTTTATTTCTGGTTTTTCTGCTGCAACACCCCAAGTCTCAAGTCTGTTTATATAATTTATCGCCGTTTTGCATGCGATTATGTCAAATAAATCAGTGGCAGTCAGGCTTTACGCCCCGCTGTGCGCCTTTTTGATATATTATTGCGAAAATTTAATATTTCTTCTATCTGCATAATTTGGTTGGCGGCGTTTTCAAAGAATTATAGGCGCGCAGCGTCGTAAATGATATTTGTGTTGCACGTAAATTATAATATCCACAAATTAGAAAATATAAAATTATGAAAATCAGAGCAACTTCCTGCTATTTGGGGTACTTATAGAGGCACGTAAATATATCTAATATTAATCATTAAGACGAGAGGTCATAAGACGCTTTAAGAATGGCTGAAATTAAATAATTTCTTAAGATTGTAAAATTCACTTTATTTGACAAACTCGGGTTTATTGGTTATTTCGGTGTTTGGGGTTGGAGGCGAGAGCCATGCATAGAAAGAAGTTCACGCAAGTGAGGATAGTTCTCTGAGCGCCATTGACTTGGGAGTGGCCAGAAACGATTATTTTACATATTGCTCAAGGATTTCAGGAATGAATTGAGGTAAAGTATCCTCCGGGCCAAAAAATATCCTCTTAAAGGGAAGCTAAAGTGAATTGTGCGCTGGGTTTGTGACCCGCCACGTAAACAACATTCCAAATGAAAAGTCGGCTATAAACGCGTAGGCGGTGCCTACGCCAATAAAGAAGAAAAAGGTTAACGCTACTAACAATTTCGTAGAGCCATGCCAAGAGTTTAAAAAATAATCATCTTTTCAGACTTTTAACCTAAACCTAACCAGGCTTAGGAACTCGTTTTTTGATTTCAGCATAAAACACTTCCGATAAACTCGCACAAAATATTTCCTTAACTCGTTTCTGGTTGCACTTGACAACTGTGCTCAAAAACTAAAATGAACACTTACCTAAGTAAATTCGTGATTAATTGTTGTTATCGATAAAAATACTCGATTCAAGTTCTGAAAGAAAAAGAAAAAGGTTATATAAGCTTTTGTTATTATTATTTTTTTACGGAAACTAGTCATAATGGTATTGAAATAATAAAAGTAATAATAGTTTTTTTTTATTTATAATAGGTGTCTCTAATAATGTAAAGCCTTTAAGATAAGAGGAAGACCTAAACCATAAATGACGAGAACGACGAGATGAGTTGAAATCAGAGTGATTATATGTCAGTTCGTCTGTCGGCTAGTGCAAGCTTTTGGACAGCTCTACGTAGTTCTTTGTGAGGCCACAGAAAAGAAGCACTCTAGTGTCCGAACTTACAAATTAGCAAAAGGCTTAGTTGCACTGGCCCACCAGTTGGTGGGATGTCTGAAAGTATGTGTTCCGATGTGTCTGAGTCTTGACATCCCAAAAGCGGGACAATCAAGAAGGAAATGTTGAGTTGTTTCCAGCTCAGCTTCTTCCGTACACCTTCTGCAGATGGCGTATTGTAGGATTCTAATTGCAAATACGGCAATGGCCTGTCAAAAGCCCCACAACTAAGGAGAGGCTAGCCTTACTGAGGACAAAGAGATCATTACATCTATTGCGATCGATCTTTAACCGACTTTCCGAACAGCGCATGTATCGATAGTGGCCCAACGAAGCCCAGCTATCTAGTAGTAGAACACAAGAAGATATGGTGGTATCGAACTGCTCCCATTCTACCAATAGCTTTTCTAGAGTGCTTTTCCTTGCCAGCTCATCTGCTTTACAATTTCCTGCAATTCCGCTGTGGCCTGGCATCCATACCAGTTTTATCAGAAAGATCTGCATTGCTATTGATAGCGAGGTTTGGCGCTCCTTGATCAGCCCTGAACGCACTATCAATGAGCGCGAGGCTCATTGCTACCTAATGTCTACAACCCTTGCCTGGAAAATACTGCAATAGTCAGGAAGTCTGCAGCTGGAGTTGATAAAGAGCTCCGGACAGTAAACGCTTCCTCGCAAGCTTTGACCCATCCATAAGGAAGTTCACTGTCCCTCTCCTCTAACGGGTTCTTCCCACCCACAAGTCCATCGTCGGTATATGGGCAGATAATGCAAGTGCAAGCAGTAAATTGAGTAAAAATTGAGATTTCTCGATGAAACTTGGCATCGTCATTCCTTCGCAAAAAAAAGGATGCAGATTTAGATGAGCGTAATCGCACCACTGTTACGCCTACTTTTCATGTAACACAATTTTAAATTCCTTTCGATTCTTTCACTTTCCGTTACACGCGAATAATGCCTTTAGAGTATGGCTAAAAAATGGTCCAAAATCCAACGAACACTGTTCAAGACTTTTTGTACCAAACATTTAGAGTTCAGTACCTCTAGTTAACTTTTTACTGAAAATATTAGTCAGTGTGTCTGATTAGTAATTGAAATTTGGAGAGAATTCATTTCCTGACAGTAAGGTAACTTCATATCGCATATACATATATATCGCATATATCGACCAATATGTGAGTCAACATACAAATAATATCATAAAATTGAGTAAGCGTGCTTTTCTTATAGCGGAGCATATTTGTACTAAGAATGATGAAAATCGGGTGCAAATTCGCTCTAGACCCTATATAACTAACATGCCTTATGTAGTTGAAGTTACTTCCATGCCAGTTGTAAAAGTATGAAATGTTCAGATAGACTTAGCTGTTCCTTTCATGTTTGCAATTAAGTCTATCGTTTCTTAGTTCATCAAAGAAGTATTATATATCTAGGCATATATTCTGAATCATGGAAGATAATGAAGAAAGATCTTTCCAACCGTTCATACTATGTACATATAGGTAAAAGATATAAAAATAAATCAAAATTAGAGCGAGAGTTAAAGTGCCACATATACTGATTATTGCCTGTAGTGAGGTTTCCTAAACTGATTTCATAAAAAGTCACAACGCGTTGATTAAAAGAATGAGACTCGTTGCGCAGTCGGCGCTTCGCAAACTTCTTTGAGTATGATAAGTTCAGCAAAAGAGGTGAATAGAAGACGCTCTGTCTTCTGAGAATGTAAAAACTTTAGAGATTTGTAAGGTATTTCATAATCGCGCGGTTGTGTATATAAAATATGGAGGATACTCCAAGAACAACAACTGATTCTTTGATAGGATTGAAAGTTAAAAACTATTGGAATGAAAGTCACAAATTTGAGGTCCTCGTAGCACCACGTTCCTTATGATAGGCTAAAACTGCCAAGGCTTACGCGAAATGCCGAATGTAGGCAACACGCATTTACGAAGAAGGAATAATACCAGAGGAAGTGCAGAGTTATGCATTTGCGGTAAGATATCTAAATAAAAAGTAACTGTGTTGTTATATTTTTTTATAATAAAGCTAAAAGAAATTTTTAAGCTTTACTACAAACCGTACCTTAAATTAAAGTATAGAGACTCTGGCATAACCAACCATAAGAAAGGATATTTTCCCTGCAAAACTTAAGGTTTCAGAGCAAATATTTTTAAATTAAATTTTTGCAAAATATTAAGAAACAGCTACACACATACACACACTCACACACATAATACAATCATTTATGCTAAGAAAGGCCGTCTCTTTCATATCCGCTAGCGGATCAAGCAATTTCTTTTCATGCGAATATGTAGCGGTGCTGGTAAGCATTTCCTTCGGCTTAAGAAAACCGCTAACCAAACACGGCGCAACAACAGGTTTTATGCTTTCTCGCTTCTCGCTTAATGACCGCAGCGAACTTTGCACTGTAAATATTGTGCTACAAGAATTTCCACAATTCAGCAGCGGCGTTATCCTTAAAAGCCCGCACAAAGTATCTCATTTTCTTTCTTTCTTTATTTGAGATATTTTCTATCTTCTTGTTGTTGTACTTGTTGCTTTTGTTGGGGTTTGTAATGTTCGCAGCTTTACACGTTTTCAGCTGGCGGCTTTCGCTGGAGCGAGGCGGTGGCGGTCAAAGGCCGTCACGCTGTGCACACACACACACAAGCACACTTACATACATACTGGCTTTAGCGGCCAAACAAAAGGCCATAAATATATAGGTAAGTTGTGTACATATATGTAGGTATGAGTATGTGCGCAAAAAAAATTGGGAAAATAAGAGAAGCATGAAATAACATAGCTCAGCAGAGTAGAGTAGAGGAAAGCTAACGATTAAATATCTGCTGTAGCAGACAACAATCTCTCACAAATGCTGGCCTTTGTGGCACTTTGCCGCTTCTTGTCGGTGGGTCATCGCGTCGGTCAGCTGAAGGAGTGGAAAGCATAAGGAAAGTAAGCTTAAATATATGCTGGCCAAACACATACACACGCATATATAAATATACACACATTCATCCATATATATAGGCCACTTAGCCCGTGGGTGCGAGCGTCAAAAAAGTCTCTCTACCAAAAGCGTCTTTGACGCTGTGTTGGCTCGGTGGCCTGTTGAATGCTGTTGCTATTATTTAGCTGTCGTTTGTTGGCGAAAATGCCAAATTTTCTTTAATAGCATTAAGGTTTTAAGAATATAGCGCTTATTTATTTTGTATTTTTTTGCTTTTGAGCCGAAATTGCTAGTTCATGCTAACGCCTGATAGCGCTCAGTTCAGGCTAAGCGCATTTTTATTTTTTAATTAAAGCAAATATTATGTGTGCATTTGAGAGAGGGGACTTTCGTTAGTTTGAGAATTTTTTTCTTTTAATAATGACTGCCGGGTTCATATGGCACTGTGGCTTTATGAAAAAATAGCTTAAGTGGACTTAAGTCATTGCGCGGAACTCGAGTTAACTCGATAGCTATTGCTAGCTTTGACTCTATCTCTATCGACGGAAACTGGACCTAAGGCCCAATTTTTAACCAATTTCACAGCAAACGGGGCCGTATCTCAGCAACAACGCGTAGATTACTATCGTTCAAGGCGTTAATGGTCCCAAAAAAAACTTATTGTTTCGTTTGGAACCAAAAGTCATCCACATCAACATCAACATCCTCCGATTCAGGCAAGAAAGATTCAACATTCTTGGCTCTATAACGTTCCCCATTAACTTCAATCTTATAGTCTGCTCCATTTTTGAAGAAATATGTAACAAGGCGGCCACACTCAGGAATTATTATTAGGTCCTTGTGCTGGTAACCAAATGAAGCTCTATCTAGAAACTCAGTGGATTGGGTAAGTAACCTGACTTTCCACCCTAGCTGCTCAAGGTTTCTTAAGTTGGAATATTGGCTGCCGTGAAATATGGCTCTTCTCATACGGCAGTAGGCGGGACATTCGTTAAGATAATGTTTCAGCGTCTGATCATCCTCCGCACAAGCTCTGCATTTCGCCTAAGGTTCCTTTTGTCTAGAGTTAGTACGAGTTTTTTGGCCCGTTCCCCATCAACACTACCCCAAAGCAACTGTGAAGGATGTCTTGTGTTGCTTGTGTCCCAAGACCTGAGTTATTCCTTTACGGAGTATTGCTTCAAATAACCTGGCCTTGAAGGAGATGAATGAGGGCAGCTTAGGGAAATTATGTCTGCGGGTCCAAAGTATGAAATTAATGCTACTGATGACCAAATTATGGAAATTCTGAATGACTCAAAAGTTCAGATCGTCTATTTTGTAGAAATCTGAGTAAGTTCTTAGACTAGTTGTAATATATGGAATGGACACATAAGCTCGACTCGAATTATTAAATAAAATGTGTATTTCAGAAAAGTGGTCTAACAGCTTCATATATTTACTCTCTTTTTCAATAGGGACGCTACAAAAGCAGATCGATAGGGACAGCAAACGAGACCATATTGTTCCCCGTTCTTTTGGAAAGTCATACGATCCAACAACGAGTCGAAATTATTAAAATGTACTACCGAAATCGGAGTCAGTGATCTTAACTTTAAGAGCGTTACGTCCTCTTTATGATCGTCATAATCGTGCTGTCAATTCAACAGTTGAGCGTCTAGTGGAAAATTTTTATCCATAAGCACAGTACAAAATGTTTCCACAATTGAAGAAAACCCAAATCAGTATCTCACCCTCGTGGGCCTTCTCTGTGCGACGTCTTTGTTGTTGTTGGCGAATTTTGCGAAAAGATCTTGGCCTACATCCAAGATCAAATTGACACAAGAACTGAAACCGTTGACCACCAGAATCGTCGTATGTTCGTGAGTTGCGCTGAGCAACAACTTGACAATGATCCGGATTTTCATCGAAGAATCACCTTCAGCGATGAAGTTCATTTAAGGCTGAAAGGTTTCGTCAATAAGCAAAATATGCGTTATTGGTCAGGCAGCAATCCGAACGTATTCCATGAGTTGGGATTGCATTCCGAAAACATTACGGTTTGGTACGGTTTATGGGCCGGTGGCGTCATTGAGTCGTATTTTTTCCGTGATGATCTAGACCGGCACGTTACTTTGAGTGGGAATCGCTGCCGTTCAACGATAACCGAATATTTTTGGCTCGAGTTGGATGATATGTACTTAGACAATATGTGGTACCAGCAGGACGGCGCCACAAGCCACACAGCAAATGTCACAATCGATTTATTGAAAACCAAATTTGGAGAACGTGTTATCTCATCAAATGGCCCAGTCAATTGGCCGCCTTGGTCGTGGATTTGACGCCGTTAGACTATTTTCTGTAAAGCTACGTCAAGTAGATGATCTACGTCAAGAAGCCAGCGACGATTTATGGACTTCGTACGAATATCAAACGTGAAATTGCAGCAGTATCGACCGATTTATGCTTAAAAACCGTCGAAAATTGGGTTCAGTGACTGGACTTCTGCAAGCGTGTCCGTGGTGGTCAGTCAGAAGAATTGAGTTCCATGCATAATGTCATCGAATGTGCTTTCATAGAAATAAAGAATCTCATTGATATTCTAAACCGTTTTATTTTATTAAAAAAGCTTTTGTAGCGCTATTATTGAAAAAACCCGTCATTGGAGGCGTTTAAATGGCGACAAAAGCTACAGAAAACCAGTATACATAATTCATGGTTTTGGAGTTAATCCTACTGATTTAGTTTTTTTTTTTTTCAAAACATAATCTTATTTATTAGAAAATTGTTTAGTGAAATCACTGCTGGTAAAATTTGTAGGAAATATTTTTCAGCTTTGGCTGTGAATTTATGTTGAAATGCGTTCCTAAAAGTATACCACATTTAAATGAAATATTAGCGTTGTGGTTACTAACCGCGTAGTCTACATTTAGGAAAATGTTGAAAAACCATAAAAACCAGGTGCCTTAAAGTTTAAAATAAAACTGGATTTCTGGTTAGAAATTTTTAGAGCCCTACAAAATGTAATTATTTTAATTAGTTGCTAAAATACCGAAATTTTTGATATAATTGCCATCATCATGTCATTAAATCCGCAACTCAGCGCACACTTCATCGACATAGAAAAGTCAAATGAACTGAAATTAGCAAAAATTATTATTATTATTAAATCAATTAATTACTAGCTGAACTGACACAAAACAAGCACTACGCCAAGCCCACAATTTTTTTGGTGTTCTGTGCGGTGAACATGATGCGCCTTTACCACAGCTGCCACTAATTTCACACGACCGCATTTACATATTAATAAACTAATTAATTTGGCATTACGAATGCGAAGAATCGCAATTGATTTGAACCCTGAACCCTTTGCCTCCTGCTCACGCGGCAAAAACTGTATTATTTCACCTTTCCGTTGCTCTTCACACCCGCTTTAAATTAGCCGCGTTGGCATAAAATTTCGAATGGAGCTGTTGCGGTTTCCTTATTGAACATGGAAAATTGCATAGAAAATTGGATAATTTTGTTAATCACTTCAAAATGTCCAATTTGTGTGTTGTGTAATGAATTTATGATAATTATGCAATGTTTTTGTATTGCGCTGTGTGGCATGCAACTACTTACTTTAATTTATTGTTGTTTATGTAGAGTTTTTGAAAAGCAAACAAGGCTCTATGTGGGAAAGCAGGCATTGTGGCTAAATGATATGTGGACTAGTGACTAGACATCTATCTATACATATGTGGTATATATGTATATGGAAAACTGCAAATAGATTTTTTGTTGTTGTTTATGTGTTAATATTCAGCGTTTTGCAAATATTTTCATTTTTGTAGTCTATTATGTAAATTGCTGCCACAAATAAACTGTAAAGTTTTCGAACTATTTCGTTTTCACCACGAAACAATGAGAGTTCGTCAACAAATTTGCATATGTGTTTTCACATACACATACAAACATATCACATACGTACATACATACCTATCAAATTTCATAAATTACATTGTTTACTTGTTAGTATTCACTTGTTGTTGTGACAATAACAAGCACCATGACTGCTATTATTAAGTGAAATTAAGTAGAGTTTGGCAAATTGGTTGTTTAAAAATTCTTTTCACGACAAAATGAGCCACCGGATAGCAAGCATTTATACCCACATGCATACATACATATATATGTACATGTCTGTGCGCTTATACCTTAATGGTATTTGTTGTCTTTAATGTGGGTGGACTCATTATAAAATGCTTCACTGATGATGGGAATGGAATGCGTTGGGAATAATCGTGTTGAAGTCTTTTGCAGTACATATATAGAAACATCTAACGGTACATTAATGACCACTGCTGCATGTCATTGAAGTTGGGAAGAATGGCGGTTATGCTGACTGTATAAAATATGTGGATAAGGTAACTGCTTTAAGTACTTTTGAATTGTAAAACACTTTCCAAAGAAATTTGTTATCAGTATTTTTGTTAAAAAGTCTACACAATACACAAATAAAAAAGTCTCGAAAATTTTTTATGGGTTCAGAGTTTTCTACAAACAGCTTAAATGGCTTTTTGTCGAATATTATAAACTCTACAAAAAGTCTCCAAATTTTTTTTCAATGCGTCTAACTACTTACTATGCTTATATACTTATATGTAAGTTTCTAAATCCATACATACTATGATAAAAATATAATTTTTTTCAAAAATAAAATTCTCTACAAAAACTATAAACTTGACATAAAGCCACTAATTAATTTTCAATTTAACTCAATTAATGTTGTTACATACAAGTGCATCATAAATATATATAATTTGAAGATAAAAATGCCGTACGAAAACAGATTTTTCTATGCACGTTGCCGTCATTAGGAGCAAGAAATCTTTACAAAAAAGTCTCCAAAATTTTTTTGTGGCTTTTTATGGTACAGAGTTTTCCATAAGAAGCTTAAATAGATTTTTTCAAAAATTATAAACTCTACAAAAAGTCTCCATTTCTTCATTAACAATACTTACAAACGTATCTAAATCCATATGATAAATAGCTAAATATTATTGTTTTCACAACAAAAATTTTCTACAAAAGCTATAAACTCTACACAAACTCCATATAAAATCTCCAATTTCTTTAATTACCTTTTTATTTAATATTCTTATCTACATGATAATCATATTAATTTTGGAAATTAAAATGCCTTACAAACGCAGATTTTTATGTGCAAATTGTCTACACCAAGTGTAAGAATTCGTGATTTGTTTCAAAAATTATAAACTCTACAAAAAGTCTAGTCAAAAGACGAATAGGTAAATTAAATTATTAGTTAAACTAAATACCTCTCCAAAATCAAACTCTACATTAAGTCTCCAATTTCTCTAATTCAACTAATTATTTTATACTTTTATATATGTATTACTCATTTTTTTTATTTTGAAAATTAAAATTTCCTACAAAAGCTATAAACTGTACAATAAGTCTACAATGTTTATATTAGTTTTGAAAATCAAAATCTCTAAAAATATGATTCGAATAATGAATTCTTTTTAAACACTTAACTATTTGCTTGAATTTGAGCTAGTACGCTTATAACGCCTTAAGGTCTTACTCTTCACTCGCCTTATCTTTCATTTGTTGTCTGTAAAAGTCTGGGAGCTTGCGAATGCAATAATTATTGCTCTGGCTTAGCATCCATTACCTACATATATATTCAAAAGTTTCATTCTAGTGAAATCATATTGCAACCCAATCCAGAATACTTACAGTTTGTTGACATTACTCAAAGTTTAATGAAGTTTCCTTTAGAAAAAAACCAATTTCAGTATCATACCATAAATGACATTATCATTAAGCTCGATTAGAGAAAAGTGTTGGCTTCCATTTTGAGCTCGTTAAAACTTTTTATTCTTCTACAAACCCATAATGTGGTGTTTACATATGTATTCATGAAAACAAAAAAACATTTTTATTGGTCGTGAATTGTCAAATACATACATACATATGTTAGATAATGACATAATATTTGTGTTCTTTCTGGTAACAAGTTCTTGAAAATAGAAGAATCTGCAGAATTATATTATTTTAAGCTAATTGAAGTCAAAAGCTTTATTCTTCTACTTTTTAATATTCAATTTCTGGTGAATTAGTACTTTTTTGTGTTCGCGGTGACAGATTTATGACCAAAACAAGCGAGCATAATGAACTTGCAAGCGGGACACTAATAAACTACTGCTTTAATTTCGAAAATCATAAACCAAAAATAAAAGAATAGCACTCAAACTCATATAAACTGAAATGGCTATTTATGCATATATGTATGTAAGTCAGTATGTAAAATCTGACGTACACTGCACTTCCGCCATAAAAATCTGAGATATATTGTCTACTTCACATGAACTGCAATTTGCCGGCAGATGAGCAAGTCAAGCGTCGAAAAACGATAAACAAAATTTGAGCGGCAACTAGCAACCGAAACAAACGGAGATTAATGTTCGTGTTCAAAGTTGAACAACATTTTTATGATTCGAAGGAAGTAGCGGATTTTAGCATTAATACGTTTAAAGTGTTTTATGTCTGTCTACTTGCTGGGTGAGGGCAACAGGTGAGTGGTGCTTAGATGTGAGTGGCATGTGAAGTGCTGGGTACTCGGCGATTTATGTACACCAAAATTAGTTGTTGATTCTTAGCGTAATATAATAAATTACTTGAAGATTAATGTTGCTCCAAATTGTGAACTCTACTAAAGAGTCTCCAAAATGTAGAAACTTATTTTTAAATTATTAGCGATCACTTTAATGTTTACACGATTTTTCATTTTTCAGTTACAAAAGTATGCTATTCCACAATATCATAGATTATGAACTCTACAAAAAAGTCTCCAAAATGTATAGAAATATTTTTTCAATTATTAGCAATCAATTTTATATTGGTAAGTTATTTTCAGTTAAATTTTTGTAAGTTTACAAATAATTTTCAAATTAAGAACTCTACAAAAAAGTATCCAAAATGTCAAAATAATTTTTTAGTTGTTAACGATATATATTATATATATATATATATATATATATATTTGTATTATGTTTACAAATTTTTTCGGTTACAAATATAATAAGTCTACAAAACATGTTCCAAACTAAAAAGTCTCTAAAATGTAAAAATATAGTATATTTTTTAAATTATTAACGATCATTTTTATTTTGAAAGAATTGTTTGGTTACAGAAATATTTTCTTACTTGTAAGTCAATACAAAATGTTCCAAACTAAAAACTCTACAAAAAAATCTCCAAAATTTAAAAATGTATTTAAATATAACCATTTATACAAAAATATTCGAAACACAAACGAAGTGTCATTATTTCTATGGCCGCTACAGTATATTTCCTCAAATATTTTAAAAGAAGCAATTTATTTTTACTTTGTGCATGCTTAGCTGCTGCATTGTGCTCACTTGAGGGCCAACTAATGAATACATTAGAAGGTGATAATTAAACATGTTTTAGGCTTTCATATAATTTAAGAAAAAATAGAAGAACCCTGAATAAAATATGAATGTTTGAGAAATCAACAACAAATGTCTAACACAAATAGCTATTTTTGGCACAATAATCTTAATTTTTTATGTTTTCATTAACACCCAACTCTGACAGCAAAGAAACTGCGACACTGACATTGCACCACTTAATACCCCTATGTCGTGTAGCCTGTTTGACATACGCTGGAAGACACTTCCGTGTCAAAAACTATGAAGTAACACAAAAAATAATAACAAATGACAGGCAAGGAACGCGAGTGATCCATTCTCATCAATTTCCACGCGCATAAAAAGTTCTCCACACAAAATATGTGGCGGCAACTTCGTTTTAATGAATGTGCTGTGCAACAATTTTAACGAAAAGAAGCGTGATGCATGCATGCATGCAACATATGTATGCATAGAGGTAGTACACACTTCAATCAATCGAAGATTCTTGGCGTACATGAGCAATACATTAATCATATTCTGTGTGCCGCTGTCATTTATTTGTGTTGGTCGCTGGAGAAGTGCACTGTCATTAGAAGTGCTGGGGTTTTTTGTAAATAAAAGTGTTTTCCTTTCATTATGTGTGTATGTATATACATACAGTACATAAGTACGTATGTCGCAACTCCCTGCTTCCTCGTTTTCTCTTAATTAAGTTTATAAATGTTTGTCTTTGTTTTTAGAAGGTCTTAAAAGGGCAACAGGGAACATAAGAAAATATTTTAATGAAATAGAAAACATTTGGTTCATGGGGTTCTCCATCAAATGTGACATGTGTATGTAAGTATTTAGAAACATTTGTGAAAAAAATACATACAAACACATACTTTAACACATATATGCGACCATATGTGCACCATCATTAATTTATTTGTCAAATGAAAAGTGAAACAATTGAAGGGTTTCCCGGCACTCTCCTCAGAGCTGTGCTCACCACCGCCTGCTCCTTTGAGATAATCAATTAGCGTTTCATTTGTTTTAATTCAAAGAACGTTTGAAGCCGTAGGAACATACCAAAAAATATCAAAAATAAAGAAAATGCATTACAAAGCATTTTTTGAGTAAAAAAAATAAAATAAAAATATAAATAGATTTAATTAATGCCAAATTAACTTTATTAAAGCAACTTCCAACAAATCGCAATTCATTCAACTTTTAGATTCCAGTTACTATTTGTATTGGTTCTCTCCGACAACTAACATACATACGTACATATGTACATATGCTACTTATGCATTTGTTTACATTTTTTACGCAACTCTGGGCTGTTAGTCAGTTTCATTCAAGCCGCCTTGTATAATTATTTCGTATTTTTGCCGCCTTGTTTAATTTATTAGTCAGCTTTAATGAATGAAAATTGCAAAAGAAGCATCCGACACAAAAATTGCACAAAGCACTTGTATTCATGTACCCAAGCAATAAAGGCAAAAAACATATTTATATTGTATAAACCAAAGTGCACAACAGCGAGTAAAGGCAAATTCTATGGGTAGCTAAGAAATTGAATACGAAATTTGAAGCCGTTAATGTGAAATTTACTTTGCTGTTAAATAAATGCAAACATATTTTATTTAATTTAAGGTCAACAAAATGCCGAGAAAAAGTATTAATGTACATATGTATATGTACCTTCCTAGAACTTTCACAAAGTTGGAACGATATTCATGTCTGAAGGTAGTATAATAAAATATGATGCAATAAAACTACTTTTTCAAAAAGTCTCCAAAAATTTTCAAAGTCTACATGATTTTTGTAAAACTCTATAAAGTTCAGACGTCACTTAGTTTATATTTCTGCATGCAAATATATCATAGGAACTTCAAATCACGTTTTCCGAAGTCTACAAAAGTTTCGAAAGTCTCCGGAAAAATTATTTTTAGTATTAAATTTCAATAAGGTTAATTAATAATTAAGAAAATTTGTCTTGAACGATAAAAATAATATTTTTATTTTTCTCGAATTTTTTGATCCCTAGATTTCCTTGAGAATATATAGAATTGTCGCTAATCGTTGCATATTTGTATGTATGTATGTATGTACGTAAAGTATAAATTTAATAACTACTTCTTTCTTGAAAAACAAATTTTGTACATACATACATACATACATACATATGTATGTACATATGTATAATGAAATGTATTGTACATGATTAATTACAATGTATCAAAAGCTCATAACAATGCTAATATAATTAACGAAATCGCAGTATTAGTCTGAGAGGAAAATTTTCAAAGTCTGCACTAAATGAAAATTATAATATACATATATTATTAAGTATTTTTGAAAATTTTCAATAAATAAATGCACTGATGTTTGGCAAAGTCTCCAAAATTTTTAAATAAATGAAAATTATAATATGCATTAAAATTTTAATATTTTTGAAAAATATCAATAATTAAATGCAACAGTCTGTGGGAAAAATTTTCAAAATCTCCCATAAATAAAATTTTTAATATTATTAAAATTTGGAAAATTATCAATAACTAAATGCAATTTATAAGTTGGAAAAGTATCCAAAAATTTTCAGTAAATGACAATTATAATATGCATTAAAATTTTAATATTTTTGAAAATTGTTATAGGTTTTTAAAAAGTCTCCAAATTATTGAAAGTCTACAAAACTTCCAAATGACTTTTATAAACAAAGCAGAAAAAATTGTCTTTAATTATAAAGCTGACTACGATTTACGATGTAGTATATACATATGTATGTATGTACATGTAGTATAGTACATACCTATGTACTAGTACATACCTATAAATAAATTGAAGTCAAGGTTTCGTTTAACATCTGAACATACTTGTATTCTATTTCTATAGAAATGGAACACACGAGTGTTATTTTCAAAGCGAAGAGCTTTCTATATATACCTAAGTATATAACTACATACATATGTATGAATATACACAAATACTATGTATGTGGTTACACATGTATGTTATTATGTAGACATTTAATTAAAAATCCGATGATTTATATATTTTGTTAACATAATTTTAATTTATTTTTATTCGTATCCATATGTGTACTTCATCATTCATCTTTCACACACGCATTTATATTTGTGTGCTATGTGGAAATAAGTTTTGTTTGAACAAGCAAACTCGCGTGAGTTGTCAATGTGTATTTATATTTATGTGCGAGCGTTTCGTGAGTTATTGTCGGTTGAGAAGCAATTCGTGCTCATTCAACAAAAATATTCATATGTTTGCATAGCCATTTGAAATTTATGTATATAAACCAGTTAATCTCGCAACTACCAATTTACTCAAAATATAACATACATTTATTTTTATATTTTATTCTAAAAGGCAATTGAAATATTTTTATTTGCTATTATTATTGTTTTGTGTGCATATATTTTTGTTATGAAAAGTGGCTTTTGAAAAGTGCTTCAGTATCACGTTGTACGTTGGTTAACACTTGAATTGTTGAAGAATGCCCTTGATGTGACTAAGTGTGTTAGTAAAGAATAGCAATAACAGTAGTATTCATGGAAATAATATGACGCTACAATTTAAGGTTTTGTTGATTAAAGCAGAAGTTATTGTTATTGTTGTGTACGATATATTTGTGTACATTTTTAAAGCGTGTATAAATAGATAATTTTGTGAATAAGTGGATGGGAAACTGACATATGTACATATGTACATATCTAGTATACAGTAGTAAATGCAAACAAGTAGATTAAAACAATAAAAATAAGCTTAAATGCTAATTAAAAAAAAGCGCAGTTTTTTTAAACTCTCCACAGATTTTGGAAAAGTCTCCAGAAATATCGAAAGTCTCCAAGGCTTTAAAAAACACAAAACTTCATTAAAAACACATCACATAATGTTTCAACTTTATTTATCTCATTAACAGTTTGTAAACGCTTAAATTTACACATGTGTAAAAATACATTGTAGCTGTGTCTCATCAAAATGGGTACATATTTCTTTATACAGAAAAATGTTTGCATACCACTTGACTGCAGTGCAAGAATGCTAGAGAGCAGGGCAAATGTTGTCTATACATTGTCAACTTGGCCTATTTCGCTTAAACATATGCACAAGAATGCTTGTAAAATTTAAAAACATAGTGTGTCATGCATGCATACATACATTCATACGCAAATTTCTGTTGCAGCGGGTCAAGGGTTATGCCAAGAATTTTCCAATTCACTCGTTGTGCTTACAATGTGTGGTTATTGGCTCTCAATATGTTTTTTCTTTGCAAGCTGCCTCAGTCATTATTGTTGCTTTTGTATTGGAGACTATGCTGTTTTGTTGCCATTGTCTCGGTGGGACCTTTGTTTGCGTTCATTTTCTAAAAATGCTCCTCGATACTGTCAACATTTCGCAATGACAAGCAAATTCGTGAGATGACAGCAACTATATAAGAGCCCCAACGCAACCAAGCGCAACAACAACAACACATTAATGTTATTGTAAGCTAATACAAAGTTAACAATAAAGTGAACAAAATAACAATAGTGTTAAAAAGTCCATATCGTGACACAAACGGAGAAGGCAAGACAGTTCACCTTCTAGCTGACAAGAGCGGAGAGAAAGGCCGAAGGCAGACACAAAACATTTTTGGGTTGCGTGCGTGAGGTCAGTTCATGAGGCACGACCGTACATTATTATATACATACATACTTATGTATATATAAATATACAACTTTAATAAGTGGAGAAGTCAAAGCTTTGAGCCGAATAATGCCTTTTATACGCCATGTTTATTTATAGGTTCATAATTAGATTAATGGAATTTGTAGTTTTTCTATTATAATAAAAACTACAATTACCATTGAAAGTTAGCTTTTAAAAATATGTTAAAGTTTTATTCCGCTATCATCATTGGTTCCTAATGTACTTATATATTATACAGAGAAGGCATCAGATGGAATTCAAAATAGCGTTATATTGGAAGAAGGCGTGGTTGTGAACCGATTTCATCAGGGTGTTAAGAAAATATTATATACCGAATTTCATTGAAATCGGTTGAGTAGTTCCTGAGATATGGTTTTTGGTCCATAAGTGGGCGAGGCCACCCCCATTTTCAATTTAAAAAAAAAAGCCTGGGTGCAGCTTCCTTCTGCCATTTCTTCCGTAAAATTTAGTGTTTCTGACGTTTTTTTAGTCAGTTAACGCACTTTTAGTGATTTTCAACATAACCTTTGTATGGGAGGTGGGCGTGGTTATTATCAGATTTCTTCCATTTTTGAACTGTATATGGAAATGCCTGAAGGAAATGACTCTATAGAGTTTGGTTGACATAGCTATAGCAGTTTCTGAGATATGTACAAAAAACTTAGTAGGGGTGGTGCCACGCCCACTTTTCCAAAAAAATTACGTCCAAATATGCCCCTTCCTAAAGCGATCCTTTGTGCCAAATTTCACTTTAATATCTTTATTTATGGCTTAGTTATGACACTTTATAGGTTTTCGGTTTTCGCCATTTTGTGGGCGTGGCAGTGGGCCGATTTTGCCCATCTTCGAACTTAACCTTCTTATGGAATCAAGGAATACGTGTACCAAGTTTCATCATGATATCTCAATTTTTACTCAAGTTACAGCTTGCACCGTTGGACAGACGGACGGACGGACAGACAGACATCCGGATTTCGACTCTACTCGTCACCCTGATCACTTTGGTATATATAACCCTATATCTGACTCTTTTAGTTTTAGGACTTACAAACAACCGTTATGTGAACAAAACTATAATACTCTCCTTAGCAACTTTGTTGCGAGAGTATAAAAAAGCGATAAGAAGTGACGTAAGACAATTTCTCCCGAAACTTATCACTCAAATATCTTTCTACACAAGCAGACATTCTTCAGTGACATATTTCAGTCACTTGATAGTGAAAATTTGTATATTCATACTCACGTACATACATACATATGTACATATAGACGATGCTTAACTAGGGAACATTTTTCGATATGAATTTTTTACATATAGATAGAGTTATCTATGCCATGTTATGCTTTGTCTTGACTTGTGATCTCATAACCCATAATTTTGTTCCAGACGATATCTTTTCAATATAAGCGAATGTACAACAAGCTGTTGTAAGTATGTCAACATAAAGTTATTGCCGTTATCGGTATCGTTAGAGCGATTGCATGCATATCAAGCCAAGCTAATTTTCACTCAACGCGCCCGAGAAGGGACGAGGGGTTACTGTTAACCTTTTGTCGGCACTTCTTACAACACTTGCCAACTAACTGCAGAACAAATGCAGAGAAGAGCTCATGAAACATGTATATATGTATTACTGTATGTAAGTGCGTATGTTGCTGTTGTGGCACACACTCAACTACTTCCTTGTATTTGCGCACAACTCGGCAGCGATTAGACGCTCTTGTCGTTGTCCTTTACGCATTGCCGTTGGCTAATAAAGTGGGCGCGGCCATAAAGGCGATGAAAAAGTGTCACCGCATAAAAGGATACGCCAGCAAGAAATGATATCCCTTTTTAACGATACTGAGTGCTTGTAGGCGCAGTGAGGGACGGGAGGTCTTGTAAATATTGTTGTGGACAAAGTGTCGCAATGTTGGTGCAAATTCTTTGAGTCAACTTTGGGTAGGTCATTTCGTACTGCGTGCATTGACGGCTGCCGGCTTGAGTTAAAGGACTGCAAGCACTTTAAGGACTGTTCGATAAAATGACGCAGGCGGCACGTTGACAGCAAGACAGATATGTTTTGCTTTTCTCTTACTTATTTATTATTTTCGAAGGCAATAAAGTGTGGACATATTGACAGCTTTTGCAGAGCATAAATGTCAGAACGTTTGGTCATTAATATGCCGTTGCTTAGTGCAGTTGACGTGACTGGAAATACTGAAGTTTTCATGTTATGAAATATTTTGGAAAACTGACCAATTTTATGGGAAACCATTAATTGAAAAAAAGGATGAGCTAAAGGGTAATGATATTATTTATTTACCATAAATTAGCTTAGTAATTAATATTTAAGGATACGGGATATAATTACTGAATTATGGAAGTGTGTAAGTGTGCTAAAAAAAATTATTTATTTAAAATGCCTTGTTATTAATTGAAATTTCATGACCTCATACTAACATATTGACTTATATGGTATATTGACATAAATATAGAACATAACAGTATTTAGGTGATTACTTACATAATTAATGCATTTAATTGGATTACTAATTAATTTGTCTAGTTTGTGAGCCACTTTATAACTGTATTACACTAAATAATTAAGTTCGCAGTAATGAATGTTAAAGGTCAGTGATCAGATATGTGTAGAAAAATAAAATCAGAGACTATGAAAAAAATTCATTAAATTTGAGGACATAATTTCTAATATAAAATATTAGCAAATTAGAATGAATGGAGAGTTATTCAAAACCTTGAAAAGTTTTTATTTTATTTTACTATACTTAAGGGATTAGACTCTAGTCTAGAAATTTTAAAAACAAATCTAAATCTTTTCTTTTCATAATTTGATAGCTTAGATATTCAAAATTACAGTTTTAAAAGAATTTTAAAAAATTCCAATTATTTCCGAAGATATGGCTGATTTAACGGACGACTGCAAGGGTAGGCGACTGGGGACGCAAACGTTTAAACTAAACTATTAAGAAACAACTTTTTCGATGCAGTTGCTACAATATCTTTAATCAGCCCATCCACTTGAAATGTGTCATGAACATTTTCTTTAAAAGATGCGACAAAGTTAAAAAATTGTAAAATATCGATCTTTATTTTTGAGTAGTCGCCGTTTTATGAAACTTTGTTTTCAGTTTTGCAGCTTTTTCAGATAGCGACATTCTTACTAATCATACTAATCATGATTCCATAAATGTTTAATTTTTCAGATGACCACAAAGGTAATCACGGTGACCAGGACACGGCCTTGTCCCCCTCCTACTTCAAGGGTGCATAGTTCAATAAAAAAAATTTAAATTAATTTTGTGCTCTCTTGAAATATAAATAATCAAATGATAAAAAAAATTGGATAGTAAAAATATCAAATGCCAAGAAACGCTCGGAATTCGGGCCTCTAGACTAAGTTATTTCCACTTATATAAAGAAAGAAAATTCAATTTTAGAATAAATCTCTTAAATTTCGGTTAAATAATTATGTCTGTCAACTCTAGAAATAACTATTAACTAAAAAAGTATTTAGGTATATTTCTACCGGAAGAAGACTAAAGAGAGATTAGGGCATATATCGGAAATGATATTCACCACAGGTTAAACAGGATTAATAGCGTACTTAGTCAACAGAATATAAGTTCATTTAGCGAATCAATTATCTGACGGTACAATAACTTTAAAATGGATATGAATCTTATTTTAAGATATTTCACGAACAAGAACTGACAATCTAATTGATATTCAATTAATTTCAAATAAAAACGAACACAACATTTAGAAAATTACTTGAAGAAGAGTGAAACATTAAAAGCTGAAATTTTAATTTTTTTTCAGCTCTTCTTTCCATTAGAGCAATCTGTAAAGAATATAATTTCGAAATATACTGAAACACTGGATAGTTTGTAATTTATTAAAATGCGAATATTTGATTCGAAAGTGCAACTTTTTTTTTTTTTTGAAATTAGTTGAATGTTTTAGGTGTCTTTAATGAAAAATTACCATTAAAAAGTTTAAGGTATTACGAATGGCAATAGTTTGGGTTTTAAAGTTTCTCTAAGATTTCGATGATAGATGAGAATGTACAACAAAAGCAAAAGCTGATAAGCCACCACGATTATAAACCATCAGGGAAATACTAACCGACAAAGAAATTAATTTTCTGACGATTTGTAATAATAGTGAAAGCTGTCGTTATATTCAACGAAAAGTGTCATCTAACGCCCTAACATGTTTGATCTTATCTCTTAGGTATGAAAATTGGCCCTTTATTTAGGAGAAAGGATGCACTTGGAAGTCTAGGAGATATTGTCCACAGAACGACTTATGTATATGCCCAAATTATAAAATAAATTCCTATTTAAAATCACTCTTTTTATTTAGTTTTTGTATTTTTCGAAACGAGAACCGTAGAAACTAAATTAAAAAGAGTCGTTACTGTCACAGTATCAATTTTATATACCCCACAAAACATTATGAATTTAATGTTTCTCATTTTGGTGTTTGACCACGCTAAAACGTAAATATGGCTCCTAAATGTAGGCAACATTTTATTTTATGAATGCACTGATCCGTATATCACTAGGAGGAAAGTTTTCAACATTTTTAGTAGTAGTAGCAGTAGTTTTGCAAAAAAAAAAACAGTTTAAAGATAAACTGTTGGAGCTGATTGAGCTGTTGTTCAACACTTAGATGATCGATTATTTTAAATATCGCACTATTTGCGCTACATATTTCTCGAAACGATATATTATACACAGATTGAGGGGTATCATGCACTAACTTTTCAAGGAGGGGTAAGCCCTGGAATATTTGTCTGTTTTTTCTACCATTTGTTTCTGAAGTGAGACACGAAGACTACTGCCTCTGTTAACATATATATCTTATATTTTTCTGAAGCTAAAGAAACCATGCTGTTTGTTAGAAAATAAAATGATTTGTATGTGATGTTTTGATTAAAACAAGAAAACTTACGGGATGTATTGGATGATTCGGTTATGAGATTCTTCTTAATAATTCAATGGAAACAAGCATTCCAAAGGATTACAAAGTTCTCCAAGAAACATAAACTTTGAAAACGCAGTTATATTTACTTTTCAAAACTGTATAACATTACAACCCGCTTTCTAAAAATTGTTTTCTTAAGATAGTTCATAAATACATATGATAAAAAATCATCGAATAATATAAACTGAAATCAATTAAATTTTTTTTAAAGCATATAGACAATTTTTAAAAACTCTAAGCGGATTTAAGTCAATAAAGGAGAATATTTGCTTGCATTTCAAAATATTTTTAACTAAAATATTTTACCGCTTTAAATAACAAAAGAAGTACGAATTCAACATAGTTATTTTTAAATAGCTTTTCAATTTATTTTTAGAAAAGAAATGGGCTTAAAAGGAAGTTTGAACAAACATAACTTCACACATACCGTTAACGCAAAATTTGCTCGAGCATTTAATGCCATGCTACAAATAAAATTCTGTGAATTTAAAATTCGATAGCAAATAAATGAAGCAAAAACAGCAAGAACAACAGGAACAACAGTAAGCCCTTTTTGCCTTTATTATGTCTTCATGCCACAAATAGCAATTTTCGCTCGCCAATTTATTGCATGAAAACTGCTTCACGCTTGACTGCGCTGTCACAAGCCAATAAACAAACTTATTTATGAATAAAGTCAATATAAAACAGTTATAAAAGAGTGTACTCAAATATTTACAGAAACAAAGCGGCATGTTGCACACATCCACACACATACCTATATGTATACACAAACATATAATAAAGTAATTCAGCCAGTCAGCAGTGCATGCAAAAATTTGAAAAAACAAAAAAAAAAAACAAACAAACTTTTGTGTAATTCCAATAGAATTGTACTTGCAACAAATAACGCTGATACATACATAGCGATTTCGTTAGAAGCGTTAGCCGCTGTAGCATGCCGCAGTGGCACACGAGTGCAAAGCAAAAATAGAGTAGACTAAACAAAAACTCGTTAGTCCATTTCGGGCAACAATTGGCAGACGTCTGGATACAAGGTTTCCATTACAGAAACTTTTCACGTCAAAGTGCGGCGCCACAAATCTAAAAAGTAAATACGTGTACTTACTTAATATGCATAGTAATTATTGAATGGAAAATACCGAGAAAAGACCAAACAAACTTTTGACTAAATTCGTTGTGGCGCGTTTGATATTCATGCCGCATGAGGCGGAATTGGGGCACAACACGATATTACGTAGGTATATTATATCCGTATGAGTGGAGGAGAGCAACGGCATTATTTGCATTTTCGCAAGGGTATAAATAGGAGCATGTAAGAGGGGTTAACAAGTAATTACAAATACATAAATAAGAGCTCTTATATAATTGGCACACATATACAGTCACATTTTTGACTGCAGGTAAGTTGTGCCACCGTTTGTGGCAGACTTCTTCGACACTTCATGAGTTATGGGTATTTAATTTTTGAGTTCATTTTAAAAGGCTTTAATAACAAAAACGATGCAGACACAAAGGCGGTAGCTCTGGTGACAGCGCCATAGCCTATAAGTGGAAGCATAAATCACGGCGAACGGTGGCAATTATGGGATTACTGCCACGCGCGAAGGTGAAAAGAAGATGTGTAAATAAATTATAAGTAATAATATTAAGATGGAAAGTATAATTGAGGAAGTGCCGGAAAAGTGAAGATGTTGATTGTGCCTGCTCGTGAATATAGACTGGAAATACAGTAGATAGTAAGTAGTGAAAGTCTGTAGGAACTAAATAGAAGATTATTTTGACAAAAATATTCACAATATCATAATTATAAGCTTCAATTAAAAAACAAATTTCTATTTAGAATCACTTTATGAATTTGGGTTGTGTTTTCGCTAAATTCCTCCTGTTTTTCGAATCGCAAACCGTGTAGAAACTAAATTAAAAATAATCGTTACCATCACAATATCAGTTTTATATAATAAACATTATCTATATAAAGTCTTTATAAGTATTTGGTGTTTGACTTAGGTAAGCTCTAAATATGGCTCCTAAATGTAGGCAAGATTTCTATATATTACGAGAAGGAATGCTATCAACATTTTCTAGCAGCCTAACATCTTTAAAAATATATCGTTTTATGAATTAGTATTTAATTTTATTTATATAATTTAAAAAACCACACTATTTTAAAACAAAAACCATGCAGGAACTAAATTAAAGAGGACCGTAACGGACTCTGTCAACATTAATTTTATATGCCCCACTAATCATTATCTATGCAACATATTTTTTTTGGTGTGTGACTTAGCTAAGACTTAGCTTGGCTCCCAAATGTAGGCAACATTTTATTTTATTATTGCAGTGCCGCTCATAAATTACCAGAAGGAACGTTCTCAACAGTTCCGACAGTGAAATAACTTGAAAGCTTACAATAACATAAATCAGTATTTAGTTTAGTTTACATAATATAGAGACGATAATATTTTGAAGCGAAACCCGTTGGAACTCTTAATATTTCATTTTTTATGGAATGTATATCTCAATACTTTTTGAATTCATATAAAATTGGCGTGCAAAGTTGAAAAATAGTATTTAATAAGAGATCTTGTAAGGGCATGTATTTTCAATTCAGAAACAATTATTCGATTTCTTATGACGTTTATATCTGACCAAGAAGAGTTACCTCAGGGACATCACAATGATATATTTTTAAGGCTATTTTCGTACCAAATATGGCCAGGGATATCCTCAACGATATATTTATAAAATTATTTTTTTTTTGTGTAACGGCTTAAAAGAAATATTTGAGGTTTTCAGAGATTGCCAGGGGTTTCATTATATGGGCCATTCCATCAATTGGCGACATGGTTTTGTACCCGTGGTTCTCCGATTTTGACGAAACTTTAGAATATTATATAGACCAAAATAAGAATATCTGTAAACTTTTTAGTTGTCTAAATGACTCTCGGCCTACCCTATCATGAAACACAGCCACACCAAATTTCACCACTCACCTTCCACATCACTACACATCACACCAATACACTCAAGCATTACACCACACTTCCAACTAGAGCACACCAGTTTACGCAAAAAAAAAGGGACGGACAACTCCAGCCGGACACACTTCGCTTTTTGCTCCCGTACGAGTCACTATTGCGCATACGCTTTTTCGCAGCATCGTTTTTGCTTCTTTTTTCTCCTCTCACGCACGACGATCATCGTTCGCCGATTCCGCCGCCAATTGGGTTGTTCGACCAACTTATCACGTTTATAAAATATACATAAACATATACATACATAAATTAGAGTTAACTTTGTATTAACAAAAAAACCGTGCTGTGCGTTATTTCCTTTATAAATAAAAAGTGAATTCCGAAATTTGAAACCCAGAAAAGTCGTTCTGTGCATGATTTCTCTTCTTAAACCAAGTGGGTTTGGAAATAAAGGTGAGTTGCACAGGCAATGAATCATTAGTGGTCAAAGTTGCTCCATTGTTTTTTTGGCGCGCAATTCAAATTGAGATCAAACAAAAAAATGACAATTTCTTTTATTTTTTAACGACCTCAAAATTGAGAGAAAAAAATTTTGCAGTTATAAAATTTTATGTAAAAAAATCTGAGCTTTCTGATAAAAATATTTTCAAAATCCAAAAAAATTTTAAAAATCCACAAAAAGCGCAGTAGGTTGTGTGAAGGAGGTAAACATGTAAATTGTATTCCTAGACTTGAATTAATGAAGAAATCAGTGTCTTCATTCATAAAAATATGCGCCGCATAGCGACAACTTTGCATTTTTTTGCTGTTCATGGGATCAGAGTCCCTTACTTTTGAACACTGATTCATATGTAAAATTTACCGAGGAATCGAATGGGAAAGTCAATTTTGAAAAAAAGTTGGTGGAAAAGCACAAAAATCGGGATTTGTGGAAAAAAAAATGTTTTTTTTTTGATTTAGAAAATTTTTTGGATTTTGAAAATATTTTTATCAGAAAGCTGAGATTTTTTTTACATAAAATTGGATAACTGCAAAATTTTTTTCACTCAATTTTGAGGTCGTTAAAAAATCAAAGAAATAGTCATTTTTTGTTTGATCTCAATTTGAATTGCGCGCCAAGAAACAATGGAGCAACTTTGACCACTAAAAAGTCTACAGATATTCTTATATTGTTCTATATTATGATATTCTAAAGTTTCGTCACAATCGGAGAACCACGGGTACAAAACCATGTCGCCAATTGATGGAATGGCCCATATGTATATCATCTTACAATGCTTAGTAGGAAAATTTGCACAGGGTACATGTAAGATTGGATTATTGGTTTGAAAATAAATGTTTAAAGTTTTTTTTAAAATTATCACGATACGAGGGATGTCTTTTTTTGTCGGGATTTGATAGCCATAGTGTTGAAATCAGGAAACTCTACATTTTATTGTAAAGTTTGACATTCTTGACGTTATATCAACTCTGAATATTTTAGCTTACGAGCGCTAATTGTATTGTTTACAGTAACATAAAATATGCAGCTCAGCCATCAAATTAATTTAAACCGCGAACTAATTATTTTTTGTAATTTTCGACGTGAATTAACCCACCAAAATTGCATTGAGAAACTTGATTGCATTTTTGGCGACGAAACTCCATCAAGTTCCAGTACTTATAGATGGTGTGGTGAATTCCATCCAGGTACGTAGAACACATCAAGACGAATTTCATGAAGATCATCTAAAATTATTTGTTATTCTGAAAAATATTTATGCTTGGGCAAACTGTAATGCAAGGCCGTAATGTGATGGATTGCACATTATTTGTCATTTTGAAATGGTAAAGGAATGCATGCCGTGCTTCGAAACTCGTCTATGACATTGTGACAGGTAATGAATCATCAAATTAATTATTTTTACTCACGTACGATGAAATAAACATAGAGATCATTTGAAACATGAAAAGGCGATTTATGCGTTTAGAATGCATGTTTTGGAGACACGTCAATCAGAGTAGCAAAAGTGCTTTGAGAATCGGTTCAAAGGCATGCAAAAGTGTGTAGATCGTAATGGAGAATATTTAGAGAAACAAGAAAATAATTTTCGATAATAATGGTATTCGTTTTTTTTTTAATCCCGAAATAACAAAACAAATCCTCTTATTCACATAACTTTTAAAATCATCTTGATATCACTGTGAAATATATTAAAAATTTGGTTCTACACTCAACATTGAGGTATATTTTTCTTCACAAAAGTTCAAATTTTGGGATCCAGCACTGCAAATTAATAATTTTAACTTAATATTTGCAACATCAAATGAATTTCGAATTCATATAAAAACTCGTTTTAAAACTAAGAACATCAGATTGCCATAACTTAATAAATTTTAAAGAGGTTCCAACGACCTCAACTCAAAACCAGTCCACTGATTGTATTTAATTTATATCCTCACATTACCTTAACTGTAAATAATAATGGAGAGCATTAAGGTACAAAAGTAAAATTTAAGTAAAAGTAAAGGACAAAAGGGCGAGTCATACAACTACGAGAATTTTTATTGCTTCATAAACTTTTAAGTCGCCTTTTTTCATCGTCGCCGTCAATCAGACAGTTTGCGCAATATTTTATAGGGGAATGCGCCTTTTGTTTTATTTTTCCAACAACAACAACTTCAATATTACGCCGAAGAATAAGTCACACGAAAAATTCGATGCGTCGCTCATAATTTGTTTATGGGTATCGTAAAAAATTAAAGAAGAAAGCACATAAATAAAAAGGAAAATGGGAGGGCAATTTTTTCCCAGAAAAAAAACAACAAATTAAGGAATTATGGTAATGTGATGCCGTACGTTGAGCGCAAGTGGAGGTGAAGTGAGCAGCATGAGACTATATGCTGTGTGTGTGTGTGTGTGTGAACTTTGCCATCGTACAGTGTTCAATAACAACCAAGCACAGGTTCAGGCGCACCGACGCCTATCAGACGCTATATGAGTGTTTATGCGTGTATTTTAACCTATTGAAGTGTGTGTGTGCGTGGAAGTGTGTAATGAGACACCAAGGAAACGGTCGAGCATTAAAATTATGATTCTTTTGCTTGAACAATCTTTATATATTCATATATATTTCGGTGATTGTGTATGTTCGGTAGTATGTAAGTAATAATGCATTAAAGAAGTGGAGAGCGCAAACACAATGAATTCATATGTCAGAGGAGATGACAAGTGGAGGTGCGACAAAAGTAAGCCCAATGGTGACAGAGGGATTTTCGTTAATTAACAGTGCGCTTTACAAAAAGGTCGTGGTACGAGGATTCTTTCTGGGGTTTCGTAATTTTAAAGGTGGACAATTTTTACAAGATTTTGGAAATTTTTCTTTTAGAACTTGAATACTCTATGATAGTTTTTAATGAGGAAGCATTTTTTTGATAATTTTTCGGAACTTGTTGTAGTACAAATAATCGTTTAAATACATACCTCCTCAAATTTGTTGTTGTTGTTGTTGTTGTATCTGTAATTAAAAAATAATAACTGTTATTAGTGAATATTTGTTTAAAAATAAAATTATGTAAAATATAAAAATGTACATATTTTGTTTAAAAATGTCAAAAACTACGTTTTCGAATTCGAAAATAGTTGTAGTACGAACAACCAACTTATGAAGATATTTTCATATATTTTGACTGAAAATTGTTTATTGAAGCATCTGCTTCTAATTATTTTGTAATTTTGACTAATTTTCTTGCGTTGTTTCTGCAGAACAACTGCATTTCTTAATTGTTTGTTCGAGAAATATTTTTCTGACAATTGACTGCTGACAATTGACAGTTCCGATTTAATACCTTTAAGGGCTTTTCTTATCAACAGACTACATATTTCCACAAAAATATATATTATAATTTAGGATATGCATTGATTTTATGGTTATCTAAAGTTACTATTCAAAACCACAACTGTTGCTTTTTTGTCAACATATGTAGTTGCCACGCAGTGATAAAATACCGAAATATGTATGTGCCAAACGCAATTAGTGAAAAAAAACCAAATTATAAAGGCTAAATTCAAATATTCGGACAGTCTTCCTTTTAAACATATTTTCAAATAGAGTTGCCACATTTTCGTAACAGTGAAATTAGCAAATTTTTGAAAATAAATTTATACATAATAAAGAGCACTTAAAAAACACTCTGAAAGTCTTAAAAGTAAAACTTTTTGGAATAGAGTTGCCACCCTTTAATAAAAATCAAACTTTCGAAAATACTGCAAAACCTGTGCACGCTGCTGTGAAGTTAAAAAATGATACTGGAAGTCTTATACCTAATTTTTTTTTTTTGTTTGAAATAGAGTTACCACCTACGGTTAACAGTAAATCTTTGCGATTATTTTTGCAAATTGTATTTTAAAAGGTCGAAATATGTGGCAAAGATAATTGATAAAAGAAATCCAGATTAAAAAATTTAAATTGAAATATTTAGAAAGTCTTGCATTTTGGTATAGAGTTGCCACCTTTCCGTAATACTTAAATCTACAAACTATTTTAAATAGGGATATATAATGAGAGAAAAGTTAAAAACCATGCCAGAAGTCTTTAAAGTAAAATTTTTTTAGAATAGGGCTGCCATCCCTTAATAAAAATAAAATTGCTGAAATGTAACAAAGTGTTTTCGCTCTAAAGTGAAGTTTAATAAGTATTTTTGAATCTAAAAAATTTTTTAATGGAGTTGCCAGCTAACGGTAAGAGCACTTTTTATCAATTTTTTTTAATTATGTCAAACATGGTGGTTGAAAACGCGAAAGTAAATAAATTTCAAAATCGAAAATTTTAATATAATAATAAAGTCTAAAAGATTTTTGAACAAATTTCGAAATCGAAAATTTTAAAACTAAACATTTTTACAGTGCTTAACTTCGCTATACATAAGTAATACCAGCATATCTCTAGTCCCAGTTTCTAGTCACAGTTGATCAATCAGAGTAGTCACTAATGAAGTCGGAAATGTATGTAGAATCAATATTATATTGTGAAAAATTAGTCGTGACTATTGACGATGAAAGACTCGAGATAATTTGTACGGAACTTTCCTAAGAACAGCCTTGGGAATAAACACGTCTTTTTGATAAAGAAATATAATTTCAAGTTGAATAAATAATAATTTAAAACAACACAAAAATCTCTTTAATTTACTATTATTTAAAATTAAAAGTAAAAGTACACCTGAGTGCGAGAGTGCGACATATTAACGTCTCTTTAAGAACACAAGCTCATTTTGCATAATTCAAATAAGGGTTTCCTCTCAAAAAGGAACAATGACAATGTCATAAGTTATGAGCATGAATGTGAGAGCGCAATCAACTTTATTTGCTGCACTCATTCCCACTGGACACTTGTAAGCCATCACTCAGGGCAGAGTTGCCCACCCAAACAAGAAAAAAAATAAAGAAAAAAGTTACACAAAAACAAGCACAACAGACAAAGTTACAGCATTACAATAATTAACTGAATGTAAACAATGAGAACTTTATGGCGCTGACATTACAGCGAAATGCGTTTGGGAAATGACAAGAGCCGTTTTCAAGGGCTACAAAATGGGCCAAGGACTATTGTGTTGCACGCCAAAACACATACAAATATGCACACACATACTTGTTTGTCATCTTTTAATTTTACGACCGCGACTTATATGTATATGTACATGAGTCGGGAAATTTGAGCACAAAGGAAGGCTGAAGCCAAAAAATAGCTTGAGGGAACAACAAGCATTAAAATAAAGCGATGGAAAATAAGAAAAAAAAAACAAAAATCAAAGGCCGCTAAATTGACATAAAAAGCATAAAAAATACACGCATTTCATATATAATGTATAATGTGTATGACTCAGCGCTCTTTAAAGTATTATACGAGTATATTATTGCTGTGGCAGGACTACTTAAAGGATTTTTCACTTTTATGCTGAGGTCTTAAATGTATTACTATTTTTTTGTTTTCATTTGAAACACACATACATATGTATGTACAAATGTATGTGGTAGAAAATGCTGCGTCTCTGGTTACTTTCACTCAAATTATTTTGCTTCTTTTGTGCGCTAAGTGAGCGTTGAAAATTGAAATTACGCCCATATTTGAATTTTATCTGCTTGTAAGAGTGTTTGTAAAATTTTGCCAGCAGTTAGGGGCGCACGCGTCAGCTAACAGTCGCCAATTGTCTGTGTATGCAACGAGTGGTGAATGGTGAGCGGTGAGTGGTGTACAGTGTGCGGCGCCGCATCAAACGAGTGACCAAAATGTGGTTAAGGATGAACACAGGAGTTAGGATTGCTGTGTGTGTAGCAAATTCGTGACATATTCAAATTAGGAGAAGAAGAAAATTGCATCTGCATAAATACATAATTTGGTGTATGCAAACAAGTATGTGGACAGAAATATTCTAAAGTTTGGAGTTATTATTGAGATTATTTTCCAGTTGAGCAAGAAAAGAACCCAAAGAATACATAAAATTGTCCTACAAACAAACAAAACAACCAAATGCGAGTTTAGTACTTCTTTAGCGATTCATAAACATTGAGTTTACTGTATAAAAAATAATTTTTAATTCTTTGAAAGCAGCTTTTTTCGGTTGTGAGAGAGATAAGACTTTTGGTAGAACCAAAACGTACGACTATAACGGACCTAGATTTTTTATCCGGTCAAAGACTGTCAAATGAGCAGAATTCTGCCGCTACAAGAACAACAACTAATAAGTTTATGATTACATTATAATGGACGGCTTCACGATTGTCAGAACCTTACAATCGTAAACACGAGTTTAAATAGTAAACCTGAGTTCGAATATTGTAATTTAATTAATTAATCGATTTTCATATTCATAACAAGGCTTTTATATGTCATCGACAGATGAATTGGAAAATGGAAGCCATGTTTATTTCGCCCACTAATAGCTACTTATATAAGATGAGAGATGAGCCTATAAAATTTAGTGACGCCTTAAAGTCACCGCTGGGTGTTTTTGCCCTGTATGCTCCAGCAGAATCTTACTGAAAGATTTAACGCTCTCCATCTAAGAGTATTACTCAAGTTCTTTAACACGTCTTCTAATATATCATGGTGGTACACTTTTGCTCCTGGTTTAACCCACTTTTTCACAGTGTAAAGTGAAGAGCTGTAGAGCCTTTTCAGGAGACTTCCCACCAAATCATCACAGCAGGTAAAAATGAGAATGTTGAACAGTTGGAATAAACCACGTCCAGCACGCAGTGAAGAAAATATAACAGCCGTAGTAGAGATGGAACAAGATGGCCTTTTAGAGTCGCAGCAGCTCGGACTGACGTATGGAACGACTTGGCGCATTTTACGTCGTAAAACACAGATTGTGCAAGAACTAAAACCGCTCCACCTTACCAAGCGATATCGCTTCGTTCTATGGGTTTTTGAAAAGTTCCAGTGGTATCCGATGTTTTCGAGCCATATTTTGTTCAGCGATGAGGCTCTATGTGGCTTAATGAGTATGCAAACAAGCCACATTGCCGCACTTGAGACGAAGTGCGACCTGAACAGATCATAGAGCTGCCATTTCATCTAGAAAACACATCGGCTTGATGTGGTTTGTTGGTCGGTAGATCAATGGTCCATATTTCTTCAAAAATGATGGCGGTGAGAACAGAATAACCGACTGTTTGATGCTTGAATTGAAGCTCGTGATCTCGGCGACCCTTGGTTTCAACAAGACGGCGTCACTTCCTATATATCGGTTCTATCAATGGATTTATTGAGAAATAAAACTTTGGTGGACAGTTAAATTCACGTTTTAAGCCGCTTGATTGGCCACCAAGACCGATTGATATAACACCGTTGGACTTTTTCCTCCGAGGTTGTGTAAAGTCTAAATCCTGCTTCGTTTCAGGCCTTGGATCAAAACATCACGCTTGTCAATCGCCAGTTACCAGTCGGAATGGTCAAACGACTCAAGCAAAATTGGACTCAATGGATGGTCCATATGAGACATAGCCGCGGTCAACATTTGAAGGAGATAGGATCAAAAATAAATTCCACAGAATGTTCTTTCCAATGATAATAAATATTTCCAATAAAATTTGAAGTTTCTGTGAAGTAGGGAACCTCGAAGT
This sequence comes from Bactrocera tryoni, assembly GCF_016617805.1. Taxonomy (NCBI): domain Eukaryota; kingdom Metazoa; phylum Arthropoda; class Insecta; order Diptera; family Tephritidae; genus Bactrocera; species Bactrocera tryoni. The sequence continues at coordinate 21,996,245 of NC_052502.1, forward strand.
GAATCATACTTCATTTGCAATATTTTAAGGAATTAAACAAAAGTGTGAACCATTACTTGTAAAGGGTTTCAGGAATTTGTAATACATATTTGTACGGAAGATTATATTCTGAAATATCTTTGCCTGTATCTCATTTCAATTTAATTTCTTTCCTGAATAGTTTTCAAGTAATCATTTTCTCAGAAAATCTACTTAAGTTTATGTCGCACTTTAAAGGATTTTCAAGCAAATTCCCCATTGCTTTCGTCCTTTTAGATGCGTAATTCTTTCGCATATGTAATCAACTGCCAAACCTATAATGTAAGCGTCTCTTAAATTCGTAAATAGAATACACACAAAAGCTTTTATCAGAGATTTTTCGTACACAAGTACGTACAATATGTGCCACAATCACATTTGAAGGCTATAATACATTTCTAACAGCATTTCGATCATAATAAGTGCCATACTCAATCAACTAATGGCCATAAGCCCAAAACATTACACAAGTCATAATGCGCATATCTAAATATTTCAGTGTATGCTTGTAACATATATACAGATTTATGTAATACGTGTGTTTAAGGATGCACGTACCCAGCGGAGAAACCTGCTAGTTGTAAACTAACACGCGACCAGGAGCAACCACAGGTGCAACTAGTCTCATGAGTGTTTCCCTAAGCAGAAGCAGTTCCGAGGTGTCGACTGTTAAAATAAATATATAAATATATCAGTATAGTTTGATCAAAAATGTTATACGATCATCACATAAATTAGAGAAATGGGTAGATTTTGGCGATATTTTTAATTTTTTAGTAACTTCTTACTATGAGACAATTTTCCAACTTTCAAGCCAACTATTTCGTTTTGGAGGACTAACTTCGTTTTCTTTTTTAACTACGAGCCGGTCCCTAAATAATTTGGGTTCGTCTATATCAAGCCATGTGTTGTACAAGTATAGTATAAGGGATCAAAACCATTATTTTCTGGTTTAAAAATGAAGAAATACAAGGTAAATAAAAGGAATGCATGAGAAAGGAAGTAAGGATATTTTTGAATAGTTATTTTACATTTATCACAAATTACATTCTTTTCGTACTAGTCCTTTTTCAGCACAATATTATTTTGTTGTAGACTAGTGTTCATCTCAACTCCTCAGCTGTTTTACTGCAAGGAAAAGAAGTATGCATTTGTGAGCTCGATATGTGACATGTAAAGGGCTTGCTTCCATTTGAGCAGTTGTCAGATTGTGTGAAAAAATAGTACATTTATATATGCCAACATATGTACATATGCGAAGACCAATTTTTTTGGCAGCTCAAATCAAACTCCTTCCAATCAGTTCACAAAGCTTGTTTTGGTGAGCAGCACATTAGCGTTTATATCATATTTGTAGGCATAAAAGCTTATCATTTTACACATACTTACATACATACATACAAAAGTGTAGGTGTGTCTTCGAAATTTAGTCCTCGCTTCATTCATTGAAGTTGTTATGATATTCGCTATACTATTCATGCCACACAACTATTATGTCTTTGTGGGCACATATGTACATACTTTGTACATATGTATTAAGGTAGGCCAAAAAAAATGTTTGCTTCAAAAAATATTTTATTTTTACGTAGATAGCATGAAAACATCATCCAAACAGCAAAACAAATAAAAAAACAACAAGAAAAATGGCAACTTCAACTGTATCGAAGTAAAATACACTTACAAAATGAAAAAACTCCTTAATTTTGACGATCAACTTGTATGGCAGCTATGTATACGTTATAGAGGACCGATATGTAAAATATCTTCGGATATTATAGTGCTGTCTTTAAAAAAAATGTGCGCCAAATTTCGTGCAAATAACTTATGAAATAAAAAGGTTTTCCATACAAGAGCTTGATTTTGAGCGTTTAGTTTGTATGGCAGCTATATGCTATAGTAGTTCGATCTCAACAATTCCTTCAGATATAGGAGCTTTGATTTGGCAAATAATCCATGCCAAATTTGGTAGAGAAATATCGACAAATGAAAAAGCTTTCCATACAATCACTTTATTCTGATCATTTAGTTTGTATGGTAGCTATATGCTATATTGATCCGATAACGACCATTTCGGCAAATAAGCAGCTTATTGGTGAGAAAATGACTTGTGCAAAATTTTAGTTCGATATCGACACCACAGTTTAAAAATTCTGGTAATGTTTCGTAATAATAATCTACACAGTTGGTCCATTGATATTTTTGATCGCCTATGTGAATAGCATAACATATTAAGAATATTGTATTTTAGTATCTTGTTTGGATGTTTAGCGTATTGGAAAAATATTCGTTTGGTGAAAATAAAAGCTAACCCTCGTAGCAACTCAGACTGACTTATGGAACGACTTGGCGCATATTACGTCGATTTCTTAAAATAATACAAAAATACAGCTGGTGCAAAAACTGATGCCGCTCGATCTTCTCAAGCCACATCGCTTCGTTCTATGGCCTTTAGAATAGTTCCAAAAAGTTCAGACATTTTCGAACCAAATTTTGTTTAGCGATGAGACCTATTTCTGGCTCAATGGTTACGTAAACAAGCAAAACTGCCGCCTTTGGTAGGAAGAGCAACCTGAAGAGATTCAAGATGTGCCATTTCATCAAGAAAAATCAATTGGTTTTGTGTGGTTTGTGGGCCGGTGGAATCAGCTCGTGATGTTTGGTTTAAACAAGAAGTTGTCACTTTCCACACATCGCATAAATCAATGGGTTTATTGAGAGAACACTTCGGTGAGCAGATAATTTCACATTTTGGACCGGTCGAGTGGCCACCAAGATCGAGCTATGTATATCACAACTTTAGACTTTTTACTTATTTTTGTAGAGAATTTAACTATCTACAAAAAAGATCTTGCCGACAGAATCAACCATGAATAGTAAGGATTCATTTTTACATTTTCTTTTTAATTTTTTAGCAAGAAGTTGTCTCAAAATTATAAACAAATCTTATTTTTATTATTCACACTGTTTTTATATGACAAAGTGACGGAAAAATTGTGTACCTTTCAACACATTCTGCTACACCCCAAAAACAAACGTATGTATGTATATGCCTACAAATTCATAAAAATTAGGTGGCCTGAGCAGCATAGCGAATATGTGTTTTCTAAAACATTTTGGCCCACCCTAATAGCCGCTGTTTGAAATTTTTACGTCGCCCTCTCAACATTCTTCTCAGCTTTTTTTACCGAAAACATTCCACATCTAGATCTGTAAACGGCGTGTTAAGTGCCTTGATTGTGTCGCCGCTGAAGGCTTACGAAGATGACACGGCGGAAGCGGAAATATTTCAAAATTCGTACAATGTAAATCGTGTGTTTGTATGTATGAGTGTATGAAGACAACATAATACTACAATGAACATGACAATAAGAAATACATGGAATACGCGAAGAAATTGTCAGCTTCAATTTAAAAGTATGTCATTCATATGCATACAAACAGACTTATATGTACATATATGGAAGTTTGATAGATGTGTGTGCAACAAAATTTCACAAATTTTATGATAATTTAATTTTTCAAGCGTGTGCACCTCACACTAATACATATACATGCATTGGTATAAACAAGCAAATTTAATATTTATTGGATTAGTTGAGTGATTTTGATATTTGTAAGCTTGTCGCAATCTGTTCACACATGCATAAAGGGATGTGGCAGCATGTTCACATATACATGTCTATATGCACATATATACATGCACATATATGTATGTATATGTATGTATATAAATATAAGCGGCCGCTTCGACCTTTGACCTGCATTTGAAAAATCGGAGCAACATTTGAGCGGTCGGTAAGCCGTCACGTGTTCAACGCACATAACAAATACACATAAATACAAATCAGTGCATGTATTGCTGCCGCCTAATTGACAAATTGTCAGCAGGCTTTGTCAACAGTTAACTGCCTAAGCAAATGTCCAGCTGCCGCAGGGATTAATGCCTTTTTAATTGGAGATTTGGTGGGTTGATTGGCTGCAGTGCTGAATGGGTGAACACCGGCACATACGCACACATGCTCCTATACAAGCATGCAGACACCAATACATATGCCCGCTAATGCATTAATGCGACACGGCTGCTCAACGGTGGCAACTTTTGGTGGCGCAACACGCGTATGCCGCGCCGCAATTTGCATAAAATTTCAATAAATAAAACACCCAACAAATGAACCCGTGTTTTGACTTTTGTTCCGTTGGGCACGCTGTCACACACACACAAATGCATATAAAGACAAAACACACGCATATGAATATATACACAAACACACACTCAGTAATCGTTGCACGTGTGCATTTGCCACGCCGTTGTTTGTTGCCTCTCGCATTTGTGGTTTTGTTGCTTTGTTAATCCCGCAATAAATTTTGGTTTATTTTAATTTTAATGAACTATGACTGTTTTTATTGCCTGTTGTATTTATTGGATATAAATTATTAACACTTGAAACTGTCAAATGTTGTGTGTTTAATAGAAAAGTGTCATTTATCAAATTTCTATTTAATTCCGGTTGTAAATTAATGATTTGCATATGCGACAAATTAACATAAATTTCAAATTTTTAATACTCAATTTTGCTTATTTTGGCGGTGAAAAGGTGTTGGTGGCGTAGCAGGGGTTAATCCGCTCTAATAAACGCTTAGTTAGTGTGTTAGTGGGGAATTAGTAGCGTTATCTGAAAACATAATCGGCTTAAGCTGGGTTTATTTCAGCCTCAATTACATTGGGAAATGATAGAGCAAGCAGGAAAAGGTAATAAAATATATTTAAAAGGTCATTGGTTGTCGGAATAAATTCGATTGTGAGTGAGAGATCGATGACTTTTCATATACATAACATACAAAAAACCTCAAAATTTCTCGCTAGTCCGTTCGAATGATTTTGGTGAATATTTTGGATATGACACGCGTTCTTGCTCGACTTGTACCGATAATGCTGAATTTTTTCATTTAAAAGAATACCGTAAACAGGTCTCTTTCGGTATGCTTGATCACAGATTTTAGACGATGATAATGCACTACCGCATCGTGCCACGATTAACTTTTATATCCTGAACAAGGTATATAAAGGTTGCCAATAACACCCAGAAACGTGACTTGCTGAGTCGATTTAACCATCACTGTACATCTTGTTTATAAGAGAACTAGTATCTCCGGGAATACGAATGTACTGATTGGAATATCAGTGTATTCTGCTCTATCCACGAGAAGGGGAACCCGAAGTCTGCGCGAATTAGACTGATTTTATCTTGTCAATTTAGTTTTAAAGCTGACAAATCCTCCTTAGAACAAGTTCTCAAAATACGTCAATTCTGGAGCAGACCCTTGACAAAAAGAATGAAAACCATCTCTATTTGTGGATTTGCTGCTTTAGACAGCCCCGACAGGTGCTTCCTATTCGACGCCTTGTCTAAATTTATCCAAATTTAGTATATGTATTTGTGAAACTTCTACGGATATGCAGAATGACATTGACCACAACCATCAGCTGCGTCAAAATCGAGAAGGACCTCTCCAAGCTGCTCTATATCTGAGGAGGTTTTAAACAGGGCCTGCGGCCTCGTCGGTAAAATACTGAAAAAAGTTATACGTGCCGGTAATCTGAATCAAAGCGGCACAGACTCTTAAAGTGCAATGCCACTGGGTTATGCAGATGAAATTAACATCGTAGGTCTTATTAACAGAGCCTCAAGCTCAGCCTTTTCTAGCTAGGAAAAATTCTCACATGGTATTGTGTTGTACGAGAACAGGACAAAGTACCAGCAGTCCACACATAAAGAAAACTCTAGTCTGGGAAACTACGCCACTGCTGGCAGCTATACATTTGAAAATGTTAAGAACTTTGTATATTGCGGAATCAGCATAAATTCCACAAATTACCTAAGGCTAGAAATCAAGCGCAAAATATCACTAGTCAACAGGTGCTATTTTGGGATCAACAGACAATAGAAAAGCTCCCTCACTCGACGAAAGAAATGTATGCTCTATAAGTTTACGGCGCCGAAATATGGACGATTACGAACCGAGATGACAAAACATTTGGAGAATTCGAGAGAATTGCTCTACCGCAAGTTTTTGGAGCCGTCGCGTAAGCAATGAGGGATCAAGTGCGTAAAGACCTGTCTCAACTTGGGATGTACAACTGGCGAAGTTTTGTGTTCTCGACCCAGACCGAAACCGAGTTCCAAAAAGAAAAAGGTGTTTTTTCTGAATTGCTGATCTGAAATTTTGCACACAACCTTTTCTTCCAAAGAAGCTGCTCACCTGTGAGGAGCATTATAACTTTGGTGCAGTCGGAGTTAACATTTTTTCTTCCTTTTTATGCACTTTGCAGGTTAGGTTTGTACGTGAAATATGCTTTGAAACAAACTACGGTGGAAAATTTCAGTTTTATTTGTGGAAAAATAGTAAAATATCCTTAAAATAGACCAAACATGTGTGGCCTCAATTCGGGTTGAATAACTTCAGAAGTAAGACCTCCATAGAAATTTGTAAGCATTTTGAGGTTAGGCATATTGATAGAGGTAGGCTATTGAGCAGACTGTTCACCTTTTTTCCAAATTTCATCTAAAGGAGATTTCATAAATCTACGACGCCTGCAAAAAATCTGCCACTAAAATTACATTTTGCGGATCTGTGGCTGACGAGATGCTCCGGATCAATTTCAGATCGCTTGGCCTATAAGAAAATATGCGTTCTCAATTTTTTGTTTTCAGGAAAAGGTGTTATTTGTGTTTCTATCGAAGAAATCGTCTTATAAGTATGTAAGTTTTTATGAAAATTTCAAACCGCTTTGAGGTTAGATATATAAGGAAGGTATGTTTTTAAGCAAAACGTGCACGTTCTTTCATGAAATTTCATTTATGGTGGTGTTACAAGCATACAGACAAAACTTCGGATATGCAACTATAGAACTTTGATGTTTTTGAGGTTAGGTTTGCATGAATGAAAAATTAAAAATATGTTTTTTTTATTTGTAACCAAAACCAATCCCCATAACCCCATAAACTGTAAAGAAATGCGATTTCTGGGGATCTAAAGCAAACATACTCTGTGTTAATGAAAATGTGAATGTTTGTTTTTTTTGGAACCCGAACACTGAGGATCTGTTGCCGGAAAATGTGCGTTCACAGAAGCGTTTCGCAGGAAACAAGTATTTTTGATTTTCCGTCGAATAAATTGTCTTGAATTTGATGAACAAAACTTGAGGAATGTTTTCTAAAATAATACTTATAGAGATTTACTATAAATGATCTAAAATAGGCAGACTTGACGAACGCTATCGCAATAATATAACTGTGTAAATTAAAACTATCAAAAGAGCAAACATTTTTGGAACATTGCTTGCTTGCAGATTGTTTCAAGCTGTTACTATCTGAAAATAATTGTGACTAAAGACTATAAATGCTCACTAGATTAATCTAACTAAAATAACTTAGTTCTCAGGAACCAATAAGGAAACAGTAGCTAATAAGTCTTAAATAAACTAATATGAAATAAGAAATTTCAGGGCCATAGTTTCTGAGGCCCTTGTTTTAATTCACTCTCATGGCTATGCTCATATTTGACTGCGTTTTCTCAGGGATCCGTAGGGAAATAGAAGCTGGTATAGTTATAACAAGGATAGAAAACATTTTTCCAGCAACAACGAAGCTTTGCTAAGTTCAAGATATAACGCGGGATCTTAATTTATTACTATAAATCATCATATTTTTTTTTAAATGGCATTCTGTAGCCAAATTATAGACTAGCCACCATTTAAACAAACCAAATTAGTAATCTGTTGTCAAATTGCAAACAAACAGTGTTGCCGCTTTAAATATTTTCATTTCAAATAACACAATTTATTGCCGTTATTCTCTGTTTTTATTTACCTATCCAAGATTTACAAGCACAATTTACACCTTTCCAAAGTAGAATGTAATAATTTTTATCAACAAATATATCAAACACGGTAAACAGCTATTAATTAGCGATAAATGTGGTAAGTTTTTGTTTACATGCCACCCCGCTAACATGCCGTTGCTAATTAAATGCAGTTTTCACTCAAATATTTGTCACTCAACTCGTGTCCATGTTTGAGTTATAATTAACAACAATGTAAGTACGGACATATGAATAAATAAATAGATATGTACTCGTGACTGTTGGAATGTGACATTTCTGGTGACCTTGCAGCGCATTAAGTTAGACAACTGTCAGGCAGGTCGTTGGTCAACTGGGCAGTAGGCGTTAATAGCAGTCAGCCAAATAACTAGAGCACACTGACAACTGACAACAGCAGCTCATCACTCAAAGAGTGGGAAGGGGTGACGAAATGGTCAGAGAGACATGTCGGATGACAGTTAGACTGAAAGTAGCGGCTTAACTTGCATAAAGGCGGGGTAGTCGCAACAGACCAATTAAATAATTGACAATAAAACATGGAATGCACGCGAGCATTAATATATTTCGCATACCAGATTTACATAGGTATAGGTATGTACATATACATTTCTAAGTTTCAAGTTCATTTAGAATAAGTTTGTTCACAGCCTCAGGAAGTTAAAGAGCGGAAAGTATTAAAAATTTACAGTAACGAGGCGTGGCAAGTAAAAAGTAATACACATGTACTTGAAAAAACACGTATACACGGCAAAAACAAGTTCGCCCATTAGTTTGAATAGAAAATTATACATGTTAAGGTGGTTCTAAATACGGGAAATTTTTCAATTACACTGCAAATAAATTAAAAGGAATGGTGGCAAATTACAGATATAGATTTTATTACAAATGAGAAATATTAAGGTGTGCCCATCAGAAGCGGAAGTGTTTATTATCCGCCTAAAACATTTACAAAAAAAAAAACCTATTAAATACCAATTAGACTAACGTAGCAACCATTTTGAGTATAAAATTGAACAAGAAATATTTTTATTTTTTGAATACCCGGATTTGTAATGCGAAGTTTGACCAAGTGGCACTTCTTATACGTCGCCAAGCTGAACCAAAATGTATGTGTTCGAACAAATTAGCTTACATTTATATCTGGAGCAAATGTCAGGCAATATTTAATGTACAAATTAAGTTTCCAAAAATTTAGGACCACCCTAACATTTTTAATATATAAAGCTAGTGCGAAAAATCGAGATTTGGTTATAAAGTAACATAAATTTTAGTAATAAATACATCTAAAATTATTTTATACTTTTATCCACCCGCTTTGTGGTATCAATTTTAGCCTTGAGTGATATGACTCATCCGCCACCAATTGGCTTCAACATTTGTTTGTTCGACTATAGTAGCCTACATTGACATCTATGTCAAAATTTAAACAAAATCTTATCTAAAAGCATTTAAAAAAATTTAAACCAACCCTAACAATTACTTATATATAAAACTAAGTGCCCACGAGTTTACTGTGCCGGTTGTCTATTAGTTGCTCATAAATAAATGAATGCTTGAAGCGCATGCTTACCGTTTGCCAAGCTTGTTTTCGCAGGCACATTCTCATATTTCTTTCCATATTTCAGCTTACACGTACACATACACATACTTAGAAGACTAAAGACACACGTCTGCTTTGGTTATTAGCCGTGTGTGGCTTCTTTCTTCGCTGTGCGCACTTCAGGGCTCATATTTTTAATTCTCATACTCAGTTTCATTTCGATTTTCCTGTCTAAGTAACCGTTACAACATACATAGAGTCACACACACGTGCATATATCGTATTTCGCCAGCGCTAAACGCAGCGTGAAGGCCAAAGCCACACAAAAGCCAAAGCAATGCCGTTAAAGGGACGAGCAAATTTCTAGACACGTAAGAATTTAACACGCACATAAGCGCAAGTGTGCGCGAATGGACTTGCCACACGTGCAACATATTATGGTAGCTTGATTAGGTGGGTTTATGAATGTGCGGCTCGTGTCGGCGGCAGACTGTTGACGGAAAATTATTATAGCTACGCACGTAAGGCGGGAATACGCTGGCAAATTGTTGCTAAATATATGTATATACTTGTCTATATAGTATATGGTCACTAGCGATTGCTGTTAGTCGTTTGTTGTCTGCTGCCTGCTGCCTGCTGTTTGGCGCTGACGCCGCGACTAGGTGACTTCGTCACCCACAACACCTATTTTAATGGCACAAATACTTTCATAATTTCTTATATGAGTATAAATATATATAAATTATTATTAAAAATTTAAGCACTAACTTGCCGCACGCAATTTTTGGCGCCACAACACTGCAATTCAATCGATTTCCATTTTTTATACCCTGAAGAGGGTAATTCAGTTTTTGATATATCGCGCTGATATTTTGCACATGTCCTTTTCTCCCAAAGAAGCTGCTCGTTAATTGAAACTGCTGATATTGGACTACTATAGCATATACATACATAGCTGCCATACAAACTGAATGATCAAAATCCAGTTCTTATATAGACAACTTTTACATTTGAGGAGATATCTTCCCGAAAGTCAGCATGTCTTTTTGTCAAAAAAAATGGTACAACCTCCGAAGAAATTGTTCAGATCGGACCACTATAGCATATAGCTGCCATACAAACTGAACGATCGGAGTCCATTTCTTATATGGAAAACTTTTACATTTGAGAAGATATCTTCACGAAAGTCGGCATGTCTTATCATCCAAAACAATGGTACAAGCACCGAAGAAATTGTTCAAATCGGACCACTATAGCATATAGCTGTCATACAAATCGACAGATAGAATCAAGTTTTTGTATAAAAAATTGTTTATATGTGAAGGGTATTACAGCTTCAATATAACCAAAGTTAACGTTTTTATTTGTTCTTTCGTTTTTTCACACACACATACACTCACATACCAGATTATACGTATTTATTTGGCATCATGACCATATTAATGCAAAAAGAGTTGTTTTGTTGTAGCAGTTATTTATTTTCCACTTCTATTTATGCAAGTTGTTGCAATTTGTTTGTTGATATTTCTTGGGCATTTGCTGATATTTACGATTTTTTTCTTTTTTATATTTTCGCTCCTATTTGGCCTGGACTAGTACCGTCATTTATTTTCACATTTTTTCTTTTGTTAATTTATTTGCTTTGGTCGGTATGTGTCGTGCCACCAAATGCGTCTAATTGCCGGTGGTGCGCATAAATTACGGTAAAGTTATTGAACTATGCCACTTTAGTATTTATACTTAGTTGGCGAATTCCGTTTGCCAAATGCGCTTAATAGCTGGCGCCAAAGAGGCACTTAAACGATAGCATGCCATTTGCTCAAACTTGTTGCCATACAAATTGTTTGGCGAGTTGATTATTTTTAGATATTTTATGTCAAATGTGGGAAAGTTATTGTGGTGGAGGCATTCGAGATAATTGGCAGTGATTTTAGGAGTGGAATAGGCGAAAAATAATAAGATAAATAGTAATTTAATTGAAAAAATAAATATATAAGTAAACATTTTCTAATTATGTGGCAACTCTGCTGAATATTAACTTTAATTCAATTACAAAATCCATTATTAAATTTATAATAACGTTTGAAAGTCTTGAAATGAACATGCATGTGCACTTGTATTTTTAATACATATGGCAACCCTGCCAAGCAAAAAATATTAATGCAACTTTGATTGAAAATTTTTTTATACAATTTTGTAGCAGCGTGTTAAAGTTGTGGAAATGTACAGTACATTTGTATTTTAAATATATATGGCAACACTGCCAAGCAAAAAATGAGATTTATTATAAAAAACAAAATAATTATATTAACAAACAAAAAATAAAGTTTTATTAAAAAAACAACAATTATATACAAAAATTTACGTTTCTTAGGTGATGGCTTGTGATATTCATATTTGGCAACTCTGTCTACCAATGCAATTTGTATTAATTGAAGTTCTGGTAACATTACGCTAGAATTACAAAAATATCAGCCTTTGTACTCCTTAGAAATTAGTATACACGTCACACGAGCACAGTTCATATTAAAAACTTAATATAATGCAGAAAAATATAACATATGTATGGCAACTCTATTGCGCTGAATAAAAATTTATTGAAGGGAAATTTTATTACGCTAAACAAGATACTCAAGCAAAATTAGTAAAATTAGTTTTATTTATTCTAAATTTTTTCCCCAAAACATTTATGTTTACAAATGTGGCAACTCTATAATGTTTTTTGGAAGTTAATAATATTTTGTCTCTATTTCGTTTGAATTTTATTGTTTCTGAAAAAAAAACTGTAATATTTTAAGTTATTTAATTTTTTTATATGGCAACACTGTTAGACAAAATTTGATTTTACATGACAAAAACTGCTTTAATAATCGTCCGTATTTTAAAACATCGCAAAATAATTTAAACTTTTTTAGATATTAATGTTACACATGGCAACCTTAGTAAAATCTGAAAAAAAATTTTAATGATTATTTGAATAAAAATTTTTTTTTTTTTTCATTTTTAAATAAATTTATTTTTTGTTAAAATTATGCAACTCTGTTTAAAATAAATGTTTGGAAAAACTAAAAATAATTTTCGAAAACGTTTTAAACAATTTTTGAAATATTTTTAAGATAGTTTTTGAATTATTTTATAAAGAAAGATGAAAAAGATGTGAAATAAAATTTGAAAGAATTTTAAAATATGAACATATATTTGTAAAAAATTTTACAATAGTTTTTAAAAAATTTTCGAAAAAAAAACGTTTAAAATAATTTTTTAAAAATTTTAAAATACTTTTCGAAAAAATTTTAAAATTAAACTTTGATATAATTTTTCAATAATTTTTGAAATCATTTTAAAATAATTTTTGAAAAATATTTGAAAGAATTAAAATAATTTTTGAACAAATTTTAAAATAATTTCTGAAATATTTTCGTAAAAATTTTTAAAATAGCTTTTTGAAAAAGTTTTTGAAATAATCTTTTAAAACATTTTAAAATAATGAAATTTAAAATCGTACAATAAAATAATTCAAAGCATTTTTGAAAATAGTTAAAATAATTATTGAAAGCATTAAGAAAATATTTAATTTTGAAATAATTTTTGAAATTTCAAAATAAGAAAAAATGTTTATAATAATTTTTGCAAAAATGTTTATAATAATTTTTGAAACCATTTTCAAATAATTTTTGAAAAAATTTTGAAATAAATATTTGAAAAAAATTCAAAAGAGTTTTTGATTAAAAACAAAGGTTTTGAATAATTTTTGAAAAAATTTAAAACATTTTGAAACTGATAAAAATTTATTTTATTTCACTAGAAATCTTATAAGAAATAATTGTATATAAAGCGATTTCATATGGAAATACAAATGAGATCCTATTTATAGATATACTGATTTTTTCATAAGATAAAGTAAGTAGAAAAAACCATCACTTTAATGTTTAAAGTTCTTAACTGCATAACAGTTTGTCTTGTTTACATATATAACCACTCCTTTAATAGTCCTCCAACTCCACTACACTTGCCACTTCCGTACAAGTATAATTGAGTAAGCTCTCCACTCACCCTGCATTAATTTCACTCTATTCTTCTTCCCCCTACCGCCACCCCCTTCAAGCATCTAACACTTCAAACATTAACAGAAGTTGCTTTCAGAAAATCGCTGGGGTTGATGACGAGCATTATTAATACAATTTGTCAAAAGAAAACCAAACAAAAGCTCTAAAAGTGAAATTTTATGTTATTATTTACGTTTTACTTATGTATGTAGAGTTGTGTCAAAACTTAATAGAAAGTGTGCAGAATATAATGTCTTGCGTACTTTAGCGTGATTTAAGTGATTTCCTATTAATTTGGCGCTCACTTCCGCAAATGGCTTATTATTTTCGTGTATTATATATAGGGAAGTACATAAATATATAATGTACATATATAATATATAAGTAAGGAAAATCACCTCGACACGTGGCCTGAACTGTCTGCTAACATTGATTGAGGAAAATTTCTCGAAAGTACAACTTTGATAAACAAAATACAAAAGCATTGTCTTTGTATACAAAAGCACCTGATGAGGGCACAGCGCTGACGCGTCTTTGACTGTCGCACGTGTCCTCGTTGAGGCAATGTTAAAGGCAGCCGAAACTTATCTATCAATTTCGGCAGACGGCACTTGCGGCTAAATATATTGTTTCAGTAGAAATGAGGTACTTGTGGCGGAGCAAGGCGGAACTATTTAGTACAAAAAAGGTTGCCATACCAAATAATAAATGAGGCAGCTTTATAACTAAAATATGGTTGTTGTTGTTGTTATTTCTCTCCCGTACTACGCTGAAAACGTGCTAGTAATAGCTTAGCGCGAATCTTTTTAATTCCACAAATACTTTGTTATAGTCGTCGACCAGGTTACGTATACGCCCTGTTGTCCCACATTCCATGCAAAGCGAAGTTGGTAGCAAAGTAAATAGCGGTACTGGCACTAACTTCACGTATTCTTATACTAAAAAGGGAGCACAAAACTGCCACGCGCACACAAACACACACACACATACATATAACTGGAGGTTCTTCTACGGACGCACACACTCTAAATATTATTGCAGTAATGTAATGCTGCAGCGTCAGAATCTATTGCGACAAAAATGAATAGAGTAAAATTTTTATTGTATGGCGCCCAAGTGAAAATTGTTTACTTTAAGTGTAATAAACAAAAGGTGCGCAAGTAGTAGTGACTATAAATGAGTGCGTGTGTGTGTGAGTGCGCGTGGGCGCTGCGAGCAGTGAGAATTCTTACTTACATATTTTCTCACTTTGCACTGCACACTAAAGCAAATGTTGACTTTACAACTCAGGCACACACACTCAAACATACACACACTCACTCAAACGCACTTACACTTACAGTCATACGCACATAAATAATGGAGATGAATGGCTGCGTAAATGTTTGCGGTCTTTCGGTAGTAACCGTATGCACTTGCTGAAGTTTATATGTCTACGTGTGTGTGTGTGTGTGTGTGTGTGTTAGTGCAGCAAGTGCCGCTGAGGCGCTGCAAATTATGTACGCGTCTGCAACACCTGTGCAAAAGCGAAAAGTAAAGTTAACACACTGGCTTACTGATTTCCACTTTTGGTGGCGTAAAGCAATAAAAAGTTTTATTATGTGTGCTATTTAGCGGTTGGAAGTCATGTTTCTTTGTTTTTTGTTTCGTATCCTTTCTGGAGCAGAAGAAAGTTTTGCTTCAAATGCCTGAGAAAGTATGCCTTGCAAAGCAATGAGAGAATAATGAAGTTTTAGGTGCGCTTTTAGGTGCAGTTAGAATAAGTAAAGGGGTATGACGATGCTCTAGGATGTCCAATGTAGGAATAAGAAAGTTTCGAGGGAGCTTAAAGGCGCAATTAGAATAGGTAATGGGGTATAAAAACGCTCTATGAGATCTAAACTGAAAGTTGGAATACTTTGAAAGAACCGAACTTAGTCTATATAATGAGATCATATACATACAAGAATAAGTATGTATTACTGAAGGCAAAAAACTGTATTCAGTATCTCTCAGAAAAATATGAATTCAGTCGGTCTCACAAGTTATTATTACTTTGCAAAGCTGGAAAACTGAACTAAATGTTTATTTTATTTGCCAATATACCAAAAGTTATCCAAAAACATAATTTTTTCGAACTTTTTAATTTTCTAAAGGATAATTTAGTGTTTTTTATCGAAAAATTCCTTAGTGGCAAATGATTCCCATAACGCCAAAAATTTACAGCCCATTAATGGATAATTGAATACAAGAAATGTCTTAGAGATTAACCCAACTCGGACTATTGAGTAAAAAACTATATTGTTTTGGATTATTAGTGGAAAAAATATATAAAAATATAATTTTTTAGACCAATACGCAGAAAGAATCTGTGACGAATAACCATATAGGGACCTTCTATAAATTCTTACAGCCAACTGAGTATTAATTAAGGGCAAAGCAGTCTTAAAAAAGACATTTGATGATTGCCAAGAAATAATAAGAAGTTTCTATTAATGAAAGAGACAGTACTGAACACTCCAGAAGAAAATTTCAAAAATCAGTTCGAAATGTACCAGGCAAAAATGGGATTATTAAAAATCAATTCAAAGTTTATTACACAGAACATGGATTTTTTCTTTATAGATTATAAGAAAACGGTTTTAGGTTTTATTAAAAATTATAACAATGATATTAAAAAAGGTCTCAAGAGACCACTTTGAAACAAAATTGGAAGAAAATAAGACTTATTTTATTTTTTTTTAATTTCTTTTTTGCAATTTTTGCAGAAACTATAGTTTGCAGATCACTTTGGTATTAGCCGCGATATTCTCTTTTGAATTTACTTACATCTAAAGATCAGAAAAAAATCAACAGAATAACATTTTGTTTCAGTAGCTCGATCGAAAGCAGAAATCTGGCCACTCTTATGCAACTATTAACCGTTGACATACATCATCGATTCGGCATTTTACTGTTTTCTGTCATTAAGTATTGTTGTCTTTACAAAAAACTGAAAGCAACAACAAAGTTGAGTGTATGCGAATAACTCATAAATGTATTATAACAGTTTCCTCAATGCTACTAAGTTCTATTTCACAGATTTTATACACGTTTTTTCCATTGTGAACTACTCGAATGTGAAATTAATACCCACAATGACAGCAGAACTTGTTACTATTATGTCTAATTTTCTTTAAAATTGCTTCTCTAATGTTAATATTGGAAAGTCGAAAAAGTCTTTTTCATTCATTGAAGAAAAAAAAATGTAGAATCAATCTTTCGACCAGGCTAGAGCAGCTCATATTGGATGATTCCTTTTCAATCCCACCAAACTCTCAGCATAACCTTTCGAGGCGTCAATCCTGGCTTTGAGATCATTTGTTGAGCTTCATCACCATTGGACCGTGATATTTATCACACATTATTGTGGTATTTGATACACTTTTCGTCTCCTGTTACCATCCGCTTCAGAAATGGTGCGATTTTATTTCGTTGTAGCAAAATATCACAGATGTTAATTCGGTCCATTAAATTTTTCACAGATGTGATGAATTTTAAGTTCCTAAGCTGCTTATATCAATCTTTTCCATAATTCCATCGACTTTTTCAACGATAGGTCTACCAGAGTGAGGTGTATCTTTCACATCGGAATTTACAGAACGGAAGCGAGCGAACCATTGTTATGTTCCACGAACTGATACAGCATCGTCTCCGTAAACTTCACACATTTCATTGGTGGCTTGTGTGGCAATTTAATTTCTTTTGACTAAATGAAGCTTAAAATCTTCACATTCCAACAACATCTATTGACAAAACACGAAAATACTTTTTCGACTACAAAATATAATATCCATAGAACATATTTTTTGAGCTATCCAATATCGATTCGCTGCTCTTTAAAGTATCATAAATTGAAGACATAATAGAGGAGAACTGTTTGTTGCTGTTTTGTTCTTTCGGCTATAACAGAGTAAGCGGTTTCTACGCCAGTAAAGAAGAAGAACTTTGTTACATATAATAATAAATGACATATGATTTAGAAGACAAGTTTGAAATACTAATTCAAAAAATGTAATTTAAATATTAAAACAAAGAAAAAGTCGTGTAGGCAATATACATATGTACATATGTATGTATAATATAACTTGTTCCCTAAACTGAAATTGCTTCGTGGAACCCGTTTTAATGGATCGAAGAGATAAAACAAAATTCGCTGAAGGAGCTGAATGCCATCCCAAAAAGTGCTTAAGAAAGGTGTTTCGAGGACTGGAAAAATCGTTGGCATAAATCGTCAAGCCTTGTTTAACATACATATCTCAGTCATGTTACAATTAACGAACTTTTCGTTATGAAACATAAACAACAAACCTTCCGAAAAAACTCAAATAATAGACGAATGATATTAATAAATAAATAAAACCAAATAAACAAAAACAAATAAAAAAAAAAAAACAAATAAAAAAAAACAAATAAAAAAAGAAACAAATCACATCGACGAATTAATGGCAACAACACGATCCAAAGCCGTCAAGGCTGATTATTACAACAATTACTACACCACAGAAAGTTTGTCTGTCAATCCACTTATGCATTATGTAATTTTTTCTATTTATACGGCAATCAATTTTGATTTGTTTTACTGCCAAAAGCGCCACACCGACAACAAAAGCATTGTTGTTTTGATTGATTATGCATATGTAAGTATTATTATATGTAAATGTATGTGGTGTATTGTAGGTCAATAATAATGATGATAAAAGTAAATACATATAACGAAGTAATATTCATAAACGTACAATCAAAATCGGCGCAAAAAGCTTGCGTGGGAAGCATTTGCCACATCGATAAGCAAATTTCCAGTTGCACTGACAATAATAAATACTAAATATGCACGAATGTTGTGAAAATACAAACATTTTGATGTTTATAGCAACAAGGTAAACAAACTGCAATTGTTTATTAATTAGGGGGGTACTAAAGCACTACGAAAATGTCGTTAGTAAGCGTTCTAAATTTTTGTGGTGACATTCTAAAACTTTAAGTTTTTTTTTAAGTGAATGGAGTTGCCAGTTTCGAATAATAACATTATAAAATATACCATTTTTGAGTTTATTTTCATATTAGGACATTTTTGATTTTGAAAGTGAAGTTTGAAAGTGATTTCAAAGTTGAGAATGGCTTGAAAAACTTTTATTCACAAAGATCTACCTTAAGCCCGGTATTGTTATTGTATTTTCTAGATTTCACTGTGTCAAGTCTATTTCACTGTTGAACTGCGTAGAAATTGTTCTTATCCTGTCAACTGGTAGGGGTCCCAATAAAGTCCTTTTTTGCATGAAACTGTCTGTCTGTGCTAGCTGTAACATATTCAAAAAGTAAGACCGAGTTCGTAGATGGGCGCAATAGGACCACAGCCACGCCCAGAAAACGCCATTAAAGCAAAACCAATAAAGTACCATAACTAAGCACTATATTAAGCTATATATGTAGATAATTATAACACAGATTATATCAGTAGCAAGAGGCGCTGAAAAGTTTGAAAAAGTGGGCGCAGCTCCCCCTCTAAAAGGTTTAATCCATATATCTCCTAGAACACCAAGGCTACATTAGCTGAATTCGCTTAGGACGATTCTTATTAGAAATATTAACTGCAGTGTGAAAATGGATGAAATCGTATTATAACTCCGCTCACTCCCAATATAACGGGACTTTTAAAAACTGCTAATAGCTCGATATAACAATAACTTAAAATCCAGAGACATTAAATTTTACCACCGAGATGGTATGAGAGGGCGTTTGGTTGATATTTATTTTTCTTTTAAGAAAATTTTTCCAAAATTTTTTCTTTAAAAAAATCTATAAATAAATTTTTTAATAAAAACTTCTTTACAGAAATTTTCCGTGCAAAATTTATTGAAAAATAAATCAAGAGTAAATTATTGCGTTTGTCATAAAATATACTTTTATGCTGTTAAATATTTTTTGTGCTCTGAAATATTTTCAATAATAATAACTTTTTTTTACAATACTTGCATAGAAGACAAACATTTTATTGGAAAAATTTTTTTTAGTACTATCACATTTTGTTTTACCATAAAATAATTTTTACAGTAAATATTTGTTTCAATGCAATCTTTTTTTATAATTTTTATTTAATAGTTTTTAGTTCTCTAAGAGGAGAAATTTTTACAAATTATTTTTTTAATAACAGTAACTTTTTTCAGAAAATTTTAAAATAAAAATATTTTTTTAAAATTTTTGTGCTTACCATGAATTATTTTTTTTTTCATAAAAAAGTTTACTTTTACACAAAATATTTTTTTTTGATAATTATTACTTATTTTGGAAAATCTTAGAGCTCTATATAGTCGTATAATAGTACCTGTGAGTTGCCACAACCAAATACTATATAAAACAGCAGGTTTTATATATGTACTTATATTTACTGTGCGCCTAATATGCCATGGTTTGAAAAATTTTCCCCAAATATCTCTCTTTTCTATACTAATGTCTCCCAATCAGATTATTAGTGAGTACTTGATTTATAAAAAGGGAGAAATCAGTAGCGCTTTAGTAATACAATGAAATGCTTAATGTTTTTTTTTATATTTTTCAATGGAGCAATTACAATAACATAACGGTGAACACCTTTTCCCAACACCAATTGTTTCCGGTGCATAATAGATGTATGTATGAGTATGACTAGGCCACAACCCCTTAATTGTGCTTTTATCTCGCTACTCATCTCAAGTTAATGAGCCTTTGAGTATTCAAATGACTACAAATGTCATTAGTGGCAGATGAACAGTTATAATGTATGTACAAATGTACGTATGTACAATAAAAATGTGCTTAAAAATATTATAAATAAAAAATATATTGAAAAAATTAAAAAAAAAAAATATAAAAAAAAACAGAAACTAGAAAACGAATAAAAAATGGAACGTAAAAGAAAACAAAAAAATAAAGACAACAAAAAATTATAAAAAAAAACAATAAAAATTATATATAATACGGTAGCACCACTCGAAATCGGCACCAACATTATATGTTTTCTATAATGAATTTTCTTATGCACATGTATGCATGTGTATGTGCGTACACAATCCAACTTTCCGCTGCTTCTATTGCACAACTTCCAAATTAGTTCTGGTGCACAAAGCACTACGGCTTATCTCCGCGGTAGGCATCATAAACATGAGTTAAGCACAAAGCAACCGAAAAAATACCTTCATTTAGTTTTTTAATTGAGCTACATATGAGCATAGCGCGGCTGTTGAATAGCTTTCACACAACAAAAGCTAAAACAACAACAAAAAGGGGCGGAAGAGTGCAAAGGCAAAGGCAAGCGGCTGTGCAACGGTGGAATTGCAGAATGCAATGCCAAAGCAAAACTATTAAAATGCTCTTCCAGTGTCTGCCGGCCACTCAAGTGCGGCGCGCAAATGGAAATACAAAATAAGTAACAACAACAAAAAGTTGTAATCAACAAGAATGAAAACAAATGAAAGCCATTCGTTCGTTAAAGCTGTAATTAACCCAATTTAAGTTTGGGGAATAAACAATGAGCGCAACAAAAACACCGTACACAGCGGCATAAAGCATGCACTGACACACACGCACATAAACACACACATATTTATATATAATAATGCAAAAGGGAAGCGCTAATGGCAACGAGAAGCTAAACAACGGTGAAAAGTAGCGAAATAAAATATTGAAAAGCAAATAATGAACGAGTAACTGAGAAATGCACTTTGCAACAACAACAAACAAGCAACTCAATAGGTAAAGTGCGCTGTCCCGCTAGCCGAAACAAAAATAGAAACAATTTAACAAAACACAAAGTGAAAAAATACTCTATACATACACATACACACATACATAGACAGTATGAAATAACGTCAGCGACTAAGCGAAACAGTCGTGATAGCGAAAATAACAACAAACAACAGTGCTAAACAAAAACTTATTAAAATAAACAACTGCAACGCGCGTTGCAGGTGAAATAAATGGACAACAACAAGCAGCAGTTGCGGCCACCGAAAAAAATTCGACGCTGAATTACAACAAAAACAAGAATAAACTTAACTTTGGCTGCAAAGAGGCTATGATACCCTTCACAGGTGAATTTCTTTTAGCATTAAAGGTTGTAAGAAGATCTTGAACATGATTTCGACCGTTCACCTTGTATGGCAGCTATATGCTATAGTGGTCCGATCTGAACAATATCTTCGGATATTGCAGCGTGACTTACGACAATGATCTGTACCAAATTTCGTGAACTAAAAAGTTTTCCATACAAGGACTTGATTTTGACCGCTCACTTTGTATGGTAGCTATATGCTATAGTTGTCCGATCTGAACAATATCTTCGGATATTGTAGAGTTGCTGTGAAGAACAACTTATGTCAACTTTCGTGAAGATATCTCATCAAATAGAAAAGTTCTCCATACAAAAGCTTGATTTTGATCGGTAAGTTTGTATGGCAGCTATATATAGCATATAGTAAGCCGATATCAGAGGTTTCAACAAATGGAGAATAACGGACATATATAAAATTTTAGAAAGATATCTCAAAAACTGGGGGACTAATACGCATATAAACAAACGGACATGACTAAATCAGCTTAGCTCGTCACGCTGATCATTAATTTATATATATAATATAGTATATACTTCTAGGTGTTACAAATATCCTACCAAACTTAATATACCCCGTTCAGGGTATAACTAGCAAGTAAGTCGCCAGCCGGCTCTGAAACTCCATGGCTCCGGCTCCAACCCCGCCCGATTGCACACCGCGCATCGCTGGCGGGTAATGGGCGCTCGCTGCGGTGCTTTATTGTGACAACGCATTTTAAACTTTTACAGTTCGCTTTATTGTTATTATTATTGCTATTTTTCCTCAACTCTTATGGTGCTGGCAAAGCGGGGTAGCGGCACTAAATTGCTGTGTCTGCTCGTTAGTTGTTGCTTTTTATTCGTTTTTTTTATTAAGGTTGTGGCCTTTGTTGCCACCTTTGACCTCAACTTGCAACATTGTTGCGGATAATTGTTATTGCTGGTGTCATCTTCGTCATGCTACTGCTACTTCTTCTTCTTCTTCAGTCATGCACTTAGTTAGGCAAATAAATATGCAGCGAAGCAGTGCATGAGTGCCACTTAATTTACTTTGGTGGTCGATGCGGCGTGGAAGACGCGGTAAGTGAAGGAATGAATGTGAAAAAAGAAAAAGAAATATTTTTTTTTTTTTAAAGAAGTGAGTAAGTATGAGCGAAGATATTACGGAATTAACTGAGTGTGAGTTGGTTGCGATAAAAGGGGTTCCACGGTGGATAAAACGCGACTCTCTTTTGTTTGGACAATAAATAAGGCAAGATAGATATAAAATTGATGAAAAGCTCTATAATTTGAAATTTATCTTTAAACCACCTGTGTCTTAAACTCAGCGCATAAGCTTTGAGAAGGATGTTTCGACTTCTCACTTTACCTTCAAAGGGGTGTTTTTTGACTATTTGAGGATACTTGGTCTAGGACCGGAAGTCGTGAGATCCTTGAGCCATATGTAAAAGAACCGTCGTGAGAACCATTGGCCATAACAACAAGGCCATTGGTTCTGGTTTCTCCAGGTTGGACAAAGAAGCGAAGTAAATGAGTCTGGTGGTGAACGTGGGCAAGACGAAATATCTGCTGTCATCAAACAAACAGTCGTCGCACCCGAGACTAGGCACCCACCCCACTAGTCATAACTTCAAAGTCGTGGATAATTTCGTCTATCTGGGAACCAGAATTAACGCCAGCAACAACGTCAGCATTGAAATTTTACGCAGAATAACTCTTGCCAACAGACGCTACTTCGGACTAAGTAGATAATTGAGAAGTAAAGTCCTCTCTCAATGAAAAAAACACCAAATTCTACAAGTCACGCTTTAGGAGTTTTCGAGAGAAATGTTCTGCGGAAAATTTATGGTCCTTTGCGCATTGGCAACAGCGAATGCCGCAGTCGAAGAAACGATGAGCTGTACGAGGTACTCCAGTTCTAAGAGTATTCGACGCAGTACCCGCCGGGGGAAGCATAGGAAGAGGAAGACCTCCACTCCGTTGGAAAGACTGCGCGATATCAGACAACTTACTTTCCCAAAAACCACACCCTTCTCTATATTTCACCTAAATCTCAACAAAAACTCACAGACGCACTACCACTTTACTCCAAAACTATGCTGCAATGCTTTGCAATTAAATCGTTTGGCTAAAAATTAATGAAATGGCGATAGTTGCATAAACCATATTAAAAAAAATTTCAATTTTTTAAACTCATCGATGTAAAAACAACAAAAAAAAAATTGGATAAAAACCACACAGTACGCTCTCAGCAATTTTCCAGTTCAACGGCTTCCCAAAAGCACCCCAACTCATTTTTCCCCCATTTTGGTTGGTTTCGCAATGTATTGCAACATGCCACATGCCACATGTGGTACTCGTAACATGTCAGCTTAAAATGGCAAAAACAAAACACCAAAGTGTTTGGTCCAGCAAAAGCATAAAAATAACAAAAATAACAGCGTATGACAATCATTGCCCTGTGGCTCTGCTGTTCTACACACAAACATACACACGGATGTGTGTGCAGGCATGTAAAAATGTTGCAAGCATGATGAAATGCGGCAGCAGCGGCGAAAATCCGTGTGCTTTATAAGTTTGCGCAAACAGCAAAATGAACGAGAGAAAACAACCAAATTACTCAGCTGATGAGAGTTTTGATGTAGCACATACCACCAAAAGCAAACACAACAACACACTCCCACATATGTATGTACATGTACATGAATGCTTGAATGTATGCATACCTGAGTGCTTGCTTAGCTAATATAGATGATAGCTGTGCTGTTGTTGTTGCCTTTTGCATGGGCTGCGCTGGTTATACCCACCTTTGCTGTGTCTGCTATCTTCGGCGACAACTTGCACGTGATTCATCAACTCGAGCAGTGATGCATGCAACACAACGCGATTGCTTACAAACTTTTACCAGCAACAACAGCCAGTGTTGTAACAACACGAAGGTTTGCAACAACAATCAGTCCTGCAACAACAATCAGTCCTGCAACAACAATCATTCCTGCAACAACAATCAGTGTTACAACAACAACAAGTACTGCTGCAACAAGAATCAGTGTTACAACAACAAGTACTGCTGCAACAACATAACACAAAATTTGGCTATTGACTTTGGTGACTGCTAATTTTTTACTGGTTGCAACAACAGACACAAGTACATGCAAAATGAGAAAAACCGTTAACTCGAGCAGTTTTGAAGCTTTCATGCCCTTCACAGGTGCATGTCTTATAAAATAAAAGGATATAAAAAGATGTTTTTCTAGATTTTAACCGGTCAGTTTGTATGGCAGCTATAAGCTATAGTGCTCCGATCTGAACGAATTTTTTGGTAAATGTACGGTTGTATTAGGCAATAATCTCTACCAAATTTCATGCTAATATCTTGATAATTAAAAACTTTTTCCATACAAGGACTTTTGATCGATCGGTTTGTATGGCAGCTATGTATATGTTATCGAAGTCCGATCTGAACAATTTCATCGGTGAATGTATTGTTGTCTTAAGCAATAATTCTTACCAAATTTCGTGAATATATGTTGATAGTTAAAAAAGTTTTCTATACAAAGACTTGATTTTAGCCAATCACTTTGTAAGGCAGCTATATGCTATAGTTGTCCGCTATATGCTATAGTTGTCCGATATCGACGATTCCGACAAATAAGCAGCTCTTTAGAAGAGGGTGTTCAAAATTTCGGTACGAAATCTCAAAACTGGGGGACTAGTTCGCGGATACTCAAATCTAATGTGGTCACCAACTCCCTCTTCCTTCTGGGTTTCCTGTTTGTATGTTGATACACCAACTTCCTTTTTACCTGTAAGTGTGCTTTTTGCACACATTCATCGCGATAACGGGTAAGTCTGCAAATTTGCGCTCATACCAACGCTTATGACAGCTACAACAGCAATAACAATCACCTGTCAAGGGATTGTGTTGCACGGAATTCCAACAGCAACATTGTAGAAGCGCCTTTTTATTACCCACCTTACTTGTACTCAAAAGTGGTAGTTGTTGTTGGTAGTGTTGTCGCCAAAGTGCAGTGTTTTCGTATGTCAGCTGTTGCAAGCATTTATGTCAGCCAAGTTGCCACCTGAGCTGCCGCCCGAAGCTGTTTTTTTGTGCGCGCTCTTCTGTTCATTCGCTTGCTTGTCAACTTTGATGGCGCTGGAGCGCGTCCCGTGCCATGAGCGCGTGTGTCTCGGCGAGAGTGATTTAATGTTGCAAACAAACGCAATATAATTTACTCTTGTAAGTTGTGCCAACATGTAGGTGAATGTGTAGAAAAAAACTGCATTGTATGCAAAGCAATTTGCAATTAAAAAAAGCTGCTCAGCTTAAAAATAAACAAAATCTGGCATCACTGCAAACACTTATGGCTGAATGTTAATTAAAATTTTTTCGACTACACCTACGCTTATTAAGCAGTTTTGTGACGAACAAAATCAGCTAATTTGGTAAGATAGATAAATATTAGGGTTGCTCTAAATTTAATACTTTTTTAAATTTTTTTCAAACTTGTACTTGTAGGCAGTAATAAATAAGCAAATATGTTCATATAATTATAATAATTACCAGAAAAAGTTAATAAATATATAGAATTTATGTAAGAACACCCCTAATGTAAAAACACAGATCTGAAAAAATAAAAATAAAAACAAAAGCGTGGAATATGAACTATATAGACGCTATTCGGGAAATAATTTACATCTCCATACATTAATTTTTATCAACTATCAATTAAGAACACCCCTAATGCCAAAATTTATCGGTTTTAGTTTAAACATTTGACTAAGAAATGGTTGGGAAAAAATTATTCTCTAATTTTAGAATAATATAGTCTGACTAAAAAATCTAAGGGATGAGAGACAGCAAAGGCTCGAACCCTAATAACGGTATAAGATTTTATGAAATATAAATATAGGAACATTAGGATGTGAAGAGAGACGAAGTTCGGAACCTATAAACGGGGTCTGTTTAAAGAAAACATATATATAAAAGAGGCAATTGTTGAAAGAAAGAGAGAGAGAGATAGAGAGAAAGAGAGAGAGAGATAGAGAGAAAGAGAGATAGAGAGAGATAGAGAGAAAGAGAGAGAGATAGAGAGGGAGGGAGACGAAAAGTTTAACTAAACCAGAAATTCGGAACCCTAAATGTACCGACCCAGTCGAACGGCATAAATGTTAATATACCCATAAAAGCTGAAGCGATGGTCCAGAATTGAGACGTTGTATGTATAGATCTGCCCCGTGCTTAGATACAGAAATAACTGAAATATCATCACAATTGTTCTTGCCGAAGCGGTATAATGTTTTTATTCAAAAATAAAGTCAGTTGTCGGGTGTCCCCCTGTCGAAAATCAACTTTATTTGGATCTAAGGAAAATTGTGTGACTGTTCTTGTATAGAAGAAATATCTGATTTTAGATCTAAAAATTACACATAAGCACCAAAAGAATTTTTTCAATAAAGGTGATCAGGTCAAACAAAAATTTATGTTTCCGAACATTTCTCCAGAAAACTTTACACTCTCAACATGTTTTTTTACCGTTAGGTTAAGCTAAGTTAAGAGGTCAATCCGAACAGGGATCTCACTTGGACAGCTTTGAACGCCGGTCCGTTGTGGTTCCTAAAATTTCATGAAAAGGAGACAAAGACCTTTGAGACTATCACAAATTTGTTGAGGCGGCTAATGTCAGCTTCCGCTATATCTTTTTTCTTTTATCTTATCTTTTGGTTCTTCGACTACCGAGAAGTTTCAGTCTCAGTCTTTCATCTTCCTCCATATAACTTTAAGACGATTTTTAGCCTTACTGCATGAATGCCTATAAGACAGTCTCTAGTAAGAATCGCTACGACTTCGGCAATATGAACTTTTATAAGGGCAAGTGGCCCAGAGGATCTCCTGCGTTGCCTTTACTACATATGTATGTATATATATATACTATAGGCCATAAGGATCATTTTGTTGCTAAGCGAACACGAGTTCCATTGGTACAGAGCTAAAAGGAAGGACGTCTATGGAGATCCAACTCAATTCCATTCCGATGTCAGTGGGGCAAGGATACGCTCTCTGGCTAGTATAGCGTGATTTCTTTAAAATTGTACCAGCAGCTGCCTGCAGTTCTCTTGAAAGAGAGATGTCATTTTGCAAGATCTTATGAGATGTTTCAAAATAAGTTCATCAGGTAATCTACAAACTATAGTGTGAGGGTTAACTGTTGACCGTTTTTCATGCTAGATCCATTGACCGAAAAGTGTAGTGGGATATCTGGTTTGTAGCCGCGAAATAGCTTCAAAATACCTAACAGGTCAATGTTCGGCGTAACTGTGGAGCTTGTGTGGAAAATTTTAGAAAGTCGCTTCACAGCAACCACACATCTAATATCCAACCTTTTATTGCTTTTTCATAAGCACGAAACTTTGTCGGACATATGTAAGTCCGATTTGATGTATGGATGGTGAAAAAATTAAGCTTTCCAGTAAATTTTGCGCCTGAAAAAACGAAATACCCCCAAGAAGAGTAGATGTAATAAATCAGCAGTTGTCGCTGCAAAGCAGTTCTGAACGCGGAAATTAACAAAAAGCAAAGCTCCCACTCATGCGCCGCCAAGTTGCAAGAACAAAGCTGGCTTGGGTCCGTTGAAAACCGTGACAGCAGAAAATGTTAATGCCGAAAGCATATTTTTTTTACAAATTTTGGACACAATGTGTACACCGCACTGCTGCCGAGCACAAAGCTGTTGGGCTCAGCAGGTGTCAGGATGCGTGTCAAGCGGACATGAAATAAGCACAGAGCGACAGCTGCAGGTGGTAAGGCTGTTGCCGGCACCGATTACGACGACAATTATTAAGCTGTATGCACAGTGTTGCTCGCTCTTGTTGTTGTTGTTATAGGCGGCTGGATAATGGCGGTGTTGGCATCAGTAAAATGTGTGCGAAACATGCACAGCTGCCAAGTAGCATGTGGCTGTGTGTGCGTATGGGGCGCGCATTGCAAGGATATCAAGGCAAATGTACTCGCATGCCGCCGCGCGCGTTTATGTGTGTGTGTGTGTGTGTGTGTGGGCTTTGTGCGTGATTTTTTCGCTACGTTTGCGAAAATTAATGAGAAAACGCGAGCAAATAACAAAAGTCATGCGGTGGCGGCGCTGCTTGCTGCTCGCTTCTCTTGCGTGCCAGCGTGAGCAGTTTTTATCGCAAACACACACACACATACACATATGAAATGTGAGCAAATAAGCAAACAATATTGTGCTTATAAATAATATATAGACACATATAATACATAAATGTGTGCCTCTGTGCGCTTGCTGGCCTTCATTTATGAATTCTTCGTACGCAGCTGCCGCGGCGGCCGCAACAATTGCCAGCTCGTTCAAAAAGTGGCAATAACATAAATGGGCGGCACGCCCTGAAAAAAGGCGAAAACGACAGAATAAATGCATAAGAAATTAAAAGTGAAAATGGCGAAAAAGAAGCGACGCCGCGTTGACAACGGCAGGATGCGGCAAGGCACAGGCGCACGCAATTTGCACGGTTTCGCTGCCGTTTGTGTGTATGTGGGTGCGTATGGCTGTTATAATAATTTAAAAATGAAATGACAACAAAATAAAATAAAAAAAAGAAAATAACAAATGGAAAACGCGAAAGAATATGGCGAATGAAAGGCAGAAAATGAAGTGTGGCAGCAAATAAAATGGCAACAGGCGCAATTATTGTAATGTGGCGAGTGTGAATTGCGCGCAAATGAGCGGCGGCTTATTTTAGTGCGAGCATGTGAGCCCAGCTGCATATACATACATACATACATACATACATATAGTACACCCACGCATTGCGAATTATGCGAATATTTAAATAAAATGTAATGACTACCGTTGCTGCAACACGCGCACGCAAAAACGCAGCTTTTCCATTGATAGCCACAATGTGGTCTTTTTTTCTCTCGAAAGGGATTGTTCGTCGTTTAAGAGTCTGTTTATGAGTGGTGTGGTCAAACCGAAAGCGCTTTATGCACTCGAAAAACCAACTTGTTTTACTTAAGCTCGATAAACGAGCGCACAGTTACATTGAATGCAAAAAAAAAAATATACTGAATGCAAAAAAAGGGAAACATAGCATTTTTTATTTTTTTACAAGCACCGTTAACCTTGAGTTTCAAAATAAAAAGCATGATCTGCTAGAGATAAATCCACGCACTCGTGTAGAGGCGCTGTTGCGATAGCTTTTAATCTGTCGCACATTCAGACGGGATATTTGTATTTGTATTTTACAAATATTTCAAAAATATTATGCTGAATTCGAGCCAGTGACACAAGGACGAATAATACTGTGAATTTGAGGATTAATTTGGAATACAACTTTTTTGCAGGAAAGCTCGACATTGAAGCAAGGGGCGTGTGTTTCTTTCACACCACTTCACCTAGTAATCAGTCAGGTAGTCAAACACCCACAGCTACAAATAACAGCAGATAGTTAAGCGGTGTAATACCATTGGCTCTTCTCCCAAGGTGCAGCATTACCAGAAGGTTAAACTTTACCAAGAAGTTCAACGCTTCACTCAGCAGCAAGACTAGATTCCACTCTCGAGCTGCTGCTTAGGGATGGTAAAATCAAGCGGTACACTGACGGCTTGAAAACGTCGAAGGAATTGATGCAAGAGTCGTAGGACCCCAACTCTCCATACCTATGGAAAGTTTTTCGAGCATCTTTAAGCAGAAATCTTTGCAATAAGTCGGTGCATAGAGATAAATATCCAACGCAACGATCGTATAAACATACTTACCGAGTTAAACGGCACTTAAAGCAATATCTGCCTATTAGATCACATCGCTACTTTTGCAGGAGTGTAGAGAATAGCTGAATGGCCTAGCGGAACGTAACCAAGTGCACCACATCTGGGTGCCCGTTCACAAAGGTATAGTCGGGAATAAACTGGCTGATGGCCCGTTCAACAGTATCCACTAACAGCGTAGGACCCGAAGAATCCTCATACCATAAAGGAGCTGCTCCACAAGGTAGAAGGAGTAGGTAGAGAAAGGTATCGGAAACAAGTACAAGGCAATACCAAGTTGTTAATGGATGGTTTCAATCTCAGCAGATTTAAAAATGTAATCAACGTGTTTAGGGACACATTCAGACTTGTTGTTGCATTCTACACTGGCAAGCTAAAAAAGCACTTATACAACGTGGACATAGCTTCTTTCATAAATTGTCCGTTCAAGGATCCTGAAACACCAGACTACCTGATAATTGACTGCATAACACTCTGAAGACGCAGGTTAAAGGCCTTTAGATTCATGTTTCTGAATAAGGATCACATTGCTTCGCTAGTAACCAGCAGTATATTGGACTTTATCAATATGCTGGGGCTGGGTGGTGGCGATCTAAGATCGCGGTGAATTTCTCGTTTACCTATCTAATTTACTTGATTTCTACTGAGTTCGTTTCGTAAATTCATAATGAACGTACTTGATCCGAAACAACGTTTGCAAATTGTGTAAATTTATTAACAAAATAAGGCTAGAGGCATCGCACGCGGCATTCAATAATCGGTCGAGAAAGTCGCCCCGCAGATGCGAGCAATGATAGAACGCTTTGGCACCACGTTTACTCTATATTAATGCTATTTCGAAACGAAGTTGTTCAGTGGACCGAATGCGCTATTGCTACATTGGAGCAGAGTATCGAAGTAGTCACGAATGACTCAATTCACTATGGCGCGCAATAATTGGATCAGTGCTTGACTACTATATAGAAGATTTCGCGGAAGTATTTTGGTTTGCAGGTATGCAAAATACAACTCATGCAAGAATTGAAGCCGAAGGACCATTAAGCGCGCGCATGTTCCATGAATGCGCCCAAAACGAGCCGGCTATCGATCCCAATTTTTATAAGAGCATTTTGTTCAGCGCTGGAGCTCACTTGTGGTTTACGTTAATAAACAAAATTCTCACATTTGGTGTTATGATAATTTACAAGCCATTGTTGAAGCCCTATATCTTCAAAAAGTTATTGTTTGATGTCATTAGTTGGAGGCACAATAAAAAAATATCGTTAGAGTGGTGTAATTTTAAGTTCTGATCTGAGTATGATTTCTGGCTTTACAAGAATGGTGTTCTACGCTGTCATATTGTATCAGAGGAGCCTTTCCAATAGTTCGTTAATATGTGCCAAATGTCACATCAAAATAATTTTTAGTCTTTAGAATACGTTTGTCTTTCCGAAATACATAAACTGAATTCGGCGATTTTTACGATGAGTGAAATTATGGAACTAAAAAACACGTCAATAAAATTGAGGAAT
The DNA here is from genome assembly GCF_016617805.1 of Bactrocera tryoni. NCBI lineage: Eukaryota > Metazoa > Arthropoda > Insecta > Diptera > Tephritidae > Bactrocera > Bactrocera tryoni. Next base: position 22,028,115 of record NC_052502.1, read on the forward strand.
TGGTGCTTGAGAATCGACGATTAACAGTAAGAGTTCTTACTGATATCGTTGGAATATCGAAAGGATCAATGAAAAGCATTTTAAATAATCATTTGGGCAACAGCGTCACGTTAACGTCAGTAAAACAATGCTTTCTGACCATGAGGATATCATGAGGTGTATTATTAATGGCGATGAGTCTTGCGTCTATGCTTGTGACCCGGAAACATACGATGAAACGGCCAAATATCGTGGCAAAGGTAAGAAGAAGCCGAAAAATAAACACGTTAAAGCAGGTCAAAAATTGACTTGAACAACTGTTTCCGAGGATTGGAAGAAATGTTGGCGCAAGTGTATTGACGACAACGGGATTACTTTGAGAAGACAATAATGTTTTTTTATATAAATCTTATTTGCTTACCTTATGTCGCTATTGTTGATTGGGGTTGAAATCTGAGATCGATTTGTTCTTTAGTAAATTACACTGAAATTAAAAAATTAGAATAAATAAATAAATTAATGTATTGAATTTAAAAATTGAATTTGGTAAATAAATAACATTTTCTGTAGATTTGTAATAATTTTTTGTTAGCTTTAGTGTCGTACAAAAGGTTTTTGTGAATACAAACGGCTCGAATGACTTTACCATTGAAAAGTTTATTAAGCAACTCTTTAATCAGCATTTTTTTATTCAAAGCAAAGATTTTTTTTTATTTGCAGTCATAAAATACCGAACATCCGGCAACAGTTGCAAAATTTGCGATCTCGCCAAATATTGTATATGAATATGCACATTAAGGTGAGCCGGAAAAATCGAACGTTGAATTTTTTTAATTAAAACTGGTATACAACTGGTATATACATACTTGTATATAGAAAATCCCTGAAGAAAGATTTTTTAAGATAGAAAAACATCCGTGATGTAAAAAACTTTATTTTAAACGGTTGAAATGTTATAGTTGTTGGCACGAAAAACGAATTTTTCTTTTTTTTTTTTTTTTTTTTTGTAATGTAAAACTTCGAATGCTCACCGACACCTTTCAAAATTAAGGCAATAAAACCTCACTTTCAGTAATATAGTGTTCTCTGTATACATGTAGGTACACTTTAACTCATAAACTCGATAACTAATTGTGTTTTCGCTCACCTTAATGTGCATATGTATATACATATGAATAGTAAATACTCCATAACATTACAGAAAAGACTTTAAAGAACGAAGAGTAGATAAACAAGATTAAGGAAGCTTCAATAGCATCCGCATGGGCGAAGAGTTGCTGTACCCCTTTGGTATCTTACCCAAATCAAGAGAGCGCGAGCAGATGTTTCAGATATTTTAGTTATGTATTTATATGAAGAAGAGTATCAAGAACATACAAAAAAGCAACACATAAGCAGCTACACACATACATACATGCATAAATACATTCACACACATTTATTAGTTTCCCATTCAAGTCCTTCAAAGACCAAAACATCAACCAAATTAAATGAAGGAGGGTGTATATCAAGTAATTACGGTGCTTGCTCCGGACGCTCGATATTTTTGGCAATTTCCATGTCTTGAGACTCCACATGTGCTTATTTATGCTTGTTGTTGTTACTTGTTTTCTTCTGTTCGGCTGTTTTGAGCAGCTGCCGCTTGACACTCGAATTTCATGGCGCGGAACTCAAGTGGAAAAGTTGCGACCGACGTCAGCGAACAAGCGGCAAACTCAAAATTATAAGCAAACAAGCGAAAAAGCAACAACAATAAACACAGTGGTACAACAAAAAGGAGAACTCTGAGAAGTTGACTGTCGCAAAGTGTCCTGTTGCAACAAATTTCATACACTAATTGTTATATTTTTGAACATAGCGTATGTTACAGTTGTTGGCATGCCACGCTTGTTGATCGTCGTTGTGGTGTTTTCTTTGATGCTTGATCGTTGTTTGTCGGCGGTTAGCAGTCGATTGCTGGTGGTTGTTTATTTGTTTATTTTCGGTGAAGAGTCAGTGACATTGGCGGGGGTGTGAAGGCGCACACGCACATTCACATACACACATGCATGCGTACATATCGATGTGAATACTTACAAGTGTGTATTTGATGGTGGGAACGTGTGAAAGTATACATATGGGCGCAAGAGCATTTTTTTGCTACAACAAAGTCAAACACACACACACACTTACACTCTCCTACACGCATACACACATTTGCTTGTGTTTGTATTTATTTTACTGTTATATTTATTTTCATTGTTATAGCCATGCAATTATGCACACACAATACCGAGTAGAACAACGAGGCATTAAACAATAATTCAGTGCACCAACAACAATGAACAACAACAATAACAAATTTAAAAGATTTTCAGCGAAAACGTTTACTTTTTGTGCGAACGCACCCGTTTCTGCAGCGCACATGCTGCTGCATAAATTCTTCCACTCGTGTGCAGGAAAAGCACGCGACCAAAAGAACACGCATGCAGCTTACACGCTTGTAAATTCAAGGTCTCAGTGAGAGTGAGAAGAATAAACTTTTCTGTGCGAATTTTATTGCTTGAAAATGGTGAGAGACTAACTCTCGGGCACATGTGACGCAGGATGATCTTATTTGGTAGAAGTTGACGAATTTTTAGTACATGCCCTGCAGGAAAAAATTGGTATTATGTCCATACAGAATTCAAATGAGCCACACCGAACTAAAATATCTTTCACAGAAGCATTCTTTTTAGTAGAAAATGGTATAAAAAGATCTTTAAGTTAATTTTGGTAGATCAATTTATATGGCAGCTATATGCCATAGCGGTCCGATCTGAACAATTTCTTCGGAAGTTGTAGCATTGCCTTGGAAAATAATCCGTGACGAAATTCCTGAAGTTATCTTATCAAATAAAAATGTTTTCCATATAAAAAGATCATTTTGATCGGTAAGTTCATATGACAGCTACATATATGCTATAGTGGTCCGATTTGAAAAATAATTTCTGGAAATTGTACCGTTGGCTTCGTCAATAAACCATGCTAAATTTCGTGAAGATTTATTATCAAATAAAAAAGTTTTCCATATAAGAACTTGATTTCGATTGTTCAGTTTTTATGGCAGCTACATGCTACAGTGTTCCGATAACGATAGTTTCGACAAATGAGCAATTTCTTTAAGAGAAAAAATAGCATGCAAAATTTCAGAGCGATATCTCAAAAACTGAGGGATTAATTCACATATATATAGAGAAATAATCGAATACCTCGTTACGCTGATCAGTAAGAGTATCCAACGTTTCCTTCTAGATATTACAAACTTGTGCCAATCTCATTTTCTGTCTGATAAGATAACGCAAATCTCGAGCAACTTTTTCTGAAGCAATCTTCAGGTCCCCTATTAGAGTTTTACAACTAAGCCCTCTCCGTAAAGAGCCTCGCTCCATACTCGACTAACATCTTTCCTTAAGAAGTCGTACCTTGGAAGTCAAATACGATACATTTTCTATCCGATAATATGACTCAAAGGCCAAGCAATGATTTTTTAAAGCAATTTCGATGTTCCCTGCTAAAATTCTACAAGTAAGCCCTTTACGTAAAAATTACCAAGAAGTGAAAAAAAATCTTCAATTTCTGTGTACGAACCTGAAAAAACATATTCTTCCAAATCTCAGCGATTGCGGTTCCGTCAAAGTACCATCTTATTCTCTCCAACAACTAAATATTATTTTTATAATAATAAATAGAATATTCACAGTTTCCTCTATCTACTTAACCTTTAAAAATGTATTACATAACTCAAACATGAATCCATCACATTTTAAGTGAAGTGAAGAGATTAAAATAATATGCGGGTATAAGGACAGCAAAAAACTAGCCAAATTTGAAATGAAAAGCTTTTCAACTGATGGCAGAAGAGCTTACGTCCGCATGAACATCACATTTGAGGAAGCGTTTTTGTGTCGTAACTTCCCTTACCGTTCCACAAGTTCAACTTTATTCCAAAAAGTATATTGTCACCATTTGCACGGTTTAGTGTCGCCTAAGCGTATGTGAGCCAACAAAAAGTCGACACATGCATATATTAATGACTATACCACATATGGTGTGTATATATGGATATATAGAAATGTGTGTTCTCACATAGGTGTGCTCGCTAGGATCTTAATGGCGCACATTTAGCGTTTCGGGCTAAAGTCACAGCTGTTTGTGGCGCTAAGTGCCAAAACGTTACTAGCTTTTGTTCGGTTAACCAGCGGTGCTCGAAAGCATTTACTCAAAGCAATGGCTTTACAAATGCCAGCCCAGACATTTTGGGAATGCGAAAATAATTTACTTTTGGTAAAGTGTGGCGGTAGGTTTGTCTGAATACCATAAATGTTCTTCCCCTGTGGGAAGTGTGCAACAATATAAGTACAAAAGTTTCTAGGTAAACGGTAGGCCCCTAAAATAGTACAAACGAAGATAGTTGTAGTATAGAGATAAATTGTGTGCGAAAGCCTTTGAAGGCATAACAAAACAGGAGTGTAGAAGGTAAATTATTTAGTATGATAGAAGTCAATAATTACAGACCACTACAATGCAGGGCATAGTAAACTAATGGAGGGTATATTAAATTATACTGGAGAAAATAATGAGATTTATATAATATATTAAACTGTAAATGTGTTGATTGAGAAAAGATCGTATTGTCTGGTAGAAGTTTCAGTTATTGCGCATTTCAGACTAGTTCAATAATTGCTCAAGTCTTGTAAAGTTATTATTTCATTAGACGGTTGAGAAGTTTAAAAGATCGCTATTAACCGAATGAAATGTTAAAATTACAATTGGAATTAAACATTTAAGTTATATGAATACAATACATACAGTAAAAATTCGCATCAGTCGCAGGCATCCTAACGGATGACTACTTCTCTTGGACCTAGGAACTGAAATCCATCTGGTATCGCAAAGGACCAAAAATGGTCTATGCGTGGCTTATTGGCCTACCAGTTTTACCTAACTTATATGAAATCAGTCGGTCTGCACCGATGGCACAAAATTCTTTGCGCGGTCAGTTCAGTTGTACATCCCAAGTGCAGACAGTCTATATGTTTTCGTCCCAGCTTCCATTATCCATTGATAGGCCTCGAATTGCAGAGTCTTATCGTTTGCGCTTCGTCTTCTATGCGTACGACATGGCCTAACCAGCGCATTCGTTGGACTTTTTTTGCGCTTAGCCGTATCCATGTCGTCGCAGTTCTCATACAGTCACGGTTCAATCTTCTTCGGTAGTCATCACGCACGCGAGCGCCTTCAAAGACCTTTTGGACAACAGTTCCTCGAACACTCCAAGTGCTTTTTCAGTTTGGTTCAGATTGTTGATGATATTTATACTGGTTCCAGGATAAACAAATTTATTCACCTTTTCAACTTTATAACTGCCAACAGGGACGTAGTTTTAAAGACGCTGGGAATCTTTGTTTTGTTGTTTTTCTACGAAAATACTTCTGAAGCAATTTTATTTCCATCTGCTTTGTACTGCTGTAGAGGAGCTATTGGCAAAAGGTGGGGTCTCTCACCGAAAGTGGTCTTCTGGCTGTACGACACCATAGTTGTCCATTGCGTTCTATGCAGTCTTTATGTGGTGAAGGGCTCTAGAAAATACCACAATTGCAAAGAAACTCGAGTACGTTTAACGGTTGGCGCTCATTGGCATTAGTGGTGCACTCCGATGATGACACTTAACTCCATCTTGCGTATATTGCCCGTAGACATCGTCGGAAGATGTATAGCTGCCAAAGTTGATATCAGACTCAGAGAGTCTGGATTCCCAAAAGAATACGTGTTTGAACACTCTGAAAGTTGACTTCATACCGGATCACTTGGATCATGGAGTCGCCAAACTGAATTCTGACGGCTCCTTTTTTTTACCCATATACTGACGAGGAAATTGTGTGTGGGAAGAAGCCGATGGAGAAGAGGGACAGTGAGCTTCCTACTTCATATAATGATCTATTAGCTCTAAGTAAGGCTAGCCTCTCTCTAGTTGTGGGGTTTTCAACAAGCCCTATTTTCGTCCATGCAATAAGGCTGGGAATCTTACCAGACGCCATCTGCAGCAGCTGTATGAAAGAAGATGAGGTGGAAACAACTCATCACTTCCTTCATGACTGTCCCTCGTTTGGGAGGTCAAGACTTAAACACTTGGGAGTGCATACATTCAGGCAGTTCAGGCGAGTTCGCGGGAATAGAAATTAAAGGTCTGTGCAACTTTGTATTGACTACTAAGCGTTTTGCAAATTTGTAAGTTCGGATTTCTTCTTTTCTATGGTGCTTAACATAACCTAACCTGATATCCAACTGTTCATTTCGCCGAAGCGTTTGACACAGACCTTCTCGAAGTTTTTGTTCCAAAGCTACTTGTGTATGATTACCTAAAAATTCATCACAAAAAATCGAATCTCTACGCACCAAATTGAGTTCTATATTCGAAAAAGTTTATGTTCAATTAAATTTTATAAAAGAGAGTATGAAGGCACGTACTATTTACCATTAAACTGATATATGTACATATATGTCCCTAGTATATTCAACTCAATGCAAGTCTTTATAATTTTTGAGGCTTGCATGTTCGATTCGACATTTTTCAAAAACTGCTAAATCAAAGTTTGCTAATATAATAACTTAATATTTTATTAATGAGGACTGCTTCCGGTTGCTGTCGGATGTTTTTTATGCCGAACTTTAACACAGAGTAATCCTGTCAAAGCAATTTTTTCGTTCCACTTTTTAGATCGATGCAATTTTTTAGATCGAACGATTTGAAATTTTTACACGACCTTCTCAGAATATTCACTAATCGAACAAAAAAGGTTTATGAAAATTGCGATTCTTTAATCCAACCTTAAGTACAATTTTTTCACAAAAATCGACTTTTTTTGGGAGGCCGCCATTTTGTCTAAACTCAAAATTTTTGGATTTGTGTTATTTTTGAGCAGAAGAATCTCACACACCGCTAGATATAATTTTTCAATGAAATTCAAAATTTTTGAAAATGACTCGTGGATTTTTAAGAGATATTAAATTCGGTAAATGTACATATGTATGTATATGTATATGTACATTAATCCTTTTATTTTATAAAATAAAATGCCTTTTCAAAAAAAAACAATTTTTTTTGCATCAATTTACATACATATGAATAACTCTTTAATGATCTCCAACTTACGTTTCTTTAATTCGGCTATAAAAATGTTATGCGATAAAATAGCAGCAGCTCATTAGTTAGCGCAGTAAATTACATGGTCTAAAGGGGTGTGCCGCGTGAAATTGAAATGCAAACATGTACTCATATCATAGTCATATATGCATACGCTCGCCCGCAGGGGCAACAAATAAACCCATATGCCACAAAACAATTACTTGCATTAACCCCTAAACTCCCTAATATTGATTCACATACTTTTTTTATCACTCACTTTATTTGCCACACAGCACAAAGGAGTAAATCACTTGTTTACCACAAACAACAATAATAAAAATGTAGAAAAGAAAATTGAAATAAAAACAACCCACTCAATCCGACGCATTTTGAAACTTAAATAAGAAATTTATCTTCGGTGACCACGCCCTGCGCGCCAACGAGCTGTGCTAATGTGAAAAAAAAGACATAATAACACACATACATACGTATGCTCATATAAATACATATGTATATATGTATGTATATATACAGACTTCCCGCCAGCCTCACGACCCTTTATGACTGCAGCGATTTGCTTTCTTTCGATTTCTTGGCTTTAAACTGGAAAGGAAACTATAAATTTTGCCAAGTACTGGCTCCATGCAACACACGTACATACATATGTATGTGTGGCGATGTAGGCGTGTCAGAGCTTGTGGGTTGGTGTGTGTGTACTTATTCATAATATGCACGATCTTGCGTTAGATTTATTACGCTCATAAAAATTGCAACGTGGAAAAGCACACAAATCCTTACAAGAGACGAAGTATACCCACACACACAAACACACATATTTTAGGCAGACGCGAATCCAAACAATGAACTGTATAGATTGGATATAAGAAGAGTGCGATACACTCAACTCAAGCAGCTGAAAAGCACGGGGTGGTGGGACGGATTTCTCAAACACAATAGCTGGCGTCTTGTAGCTGATAAGGTAACTGAGTCTATAACTTGTTCGTTTTGTGTACTGAAAAAGCCATTCAAAAGTAAATGCTGACTCCTTCGCGCAATATCTAGCCTAATGTGTATCAATTCGGTTTTATTGTTGATTTTATGTCTTCGTTTTGTGGGTTGCAATTTTGTATCACATTTACCGTGCGCTAAACAAACGTGCCGCAACTGATGTTAGCGCGCTTTCGAAAGAAAATCAAAGTAAATAAAATGAAGTCGAAATGCCGTTATCGGGAAATAATTTTTTAACGGGCGTACTTACTTACAAACGAACAAATATATTTCGATTGTCGATATACTACTATAAACATACTTATATATATACATACATACATACATATGTATGTCTAAGACTCTTTCTTCGTTCGTTTATAAATATTTACATATGTTTGATAGATGCCATTAATGGCCCGTCTTAGGTCGTATATGCACCATTTTGTGCGATATTTTGTTGCAGGTTTGAAGCTTTTGCCATAAAGCTACTCTCATAGAAGCTCTCGTCTTTCTTCCCTCGTCCATATAGGCCAAAATTCTGTGACAGTCGATTCTCACAATCTTTTGAGTCGAATTTTCACCAGGAAAATAATTGCCCCATCAACAGGACCAGGTGGTAATCACTTGATTCCAGATTCAAACTATGCAGTGGATGATTAAGAGCCACCCGCCCGATCTGGGGCTTCTAGCGACGCACAATCGATAAGTAAGGTCTGTTGTTGTTCTGTTAGAACATAATTTCTCTTTTACATATGTATGTATTTGCTAAATCTGGCCGCTTCTTGGCGATTGCTTCATTCAAGCGGCTCAATTGTGGACAGCACAAGTCCGGATGAAGAGTTTGGCTGCAGAGGAGCAGCTCATGGAATATTTTTTTGCGTTTCAGCAGCGATTCGCAGATGGAAATTCGGTCCATGAGGTCCTTATATAGAACTTCCTTTTGTATTCGAATATATGAATATCACCAAATTCTCTTAGTGAAGGAATGCCTTGCAATAGGTTTCGGGACATAGTGATATTCCTGGTGACCGTGTAACAGATGAAGTAGGCAGAACGGGCACCACCTTACAATTAGACTTTAGAAATTTATATGCCTCTGGCTATTAAAGAAAAGACAAACATGGTAAAAATATAGCGGGGTCTTGGCGGAGGCATTCTTAACCAGGCAGGCAAACGTGGCAGGAAGGGAATATAGACCGCACATGCCGATTATTAACATTCAAAATGAATGGGATAAGAACTCCGTTAACAGAACTTCAAGCATAGATTGGTTCAGAGAGGGTACAATGGCTTGAGTGGATCTTAGTCTTGTTGGTTTCACAATGTGGCTCCTAAAAGCCTAGATGTGTCGTCAGACAGCCATTCTACCTAGCTACTTACCTTTCTCCTTCTTATTTACTGCCTTAGACACCTCTTACGCGGTTACAGCCGAGTTCACAATAGCGAGGATGGAGCCATATATAGAAGATCATGCAAGTGAGTAGCTCACGACATCCGGTCTCAAACCAAGTACCCTCAGGGTAGTCAAAAACCATCCGTTTGAAGGCGAGCTAAAGTAAGAAGTGAAACATTAATCCCCGAGGTTGTGCGATGGTTTTGGGACCCGCTACGTAAAAAAACACCCAAAACGAACAAAACAGCGACGGTTGAAAGGCCACCCTTTTGATGACGACCCCTGCAAACATATTAAGGATTACGGTTCAAGGGCATGGACTTGGAATGTCCGGTCACTTAATTGGGAAGGTGCCACTGCCCAGCTAGTTGATGTCCTCGTCAGAGTTACGGTTAGTTATGAAAAATACAATATGTCAGACATTTTCTGAGAATAGGAACACTTCGATTTTTCATTAAAAAATATGGTACAAACTCGGTAATTTTTAATTTTTCTATTTTAGTCTGTTCCCGAGGCGTATAACACTGAACTGTCAGTCATGCGGTTTATTGCTGACGAGCGTGTCGACTGACCTGTTTGTTGTCGTGAGTCATGACAATGTGACAGGCGTAAAAATACAACAAGCTGTTGAATCAGGTCGCCAGTTATTTTCGTATGCGTCACCTTCGGGTATATCCAGTCATCGTAAACCAGGTGGTGAGTTAATAGTAGAAGTTTTTGTGTCAAGAAAAAACAATTTTATAACTTTATTAATTTTGTTTCATTACTAAAAGTAAGAACTAACCCAAACTCATAGTTATATGATAGCTGAAAACCGCTGCTGACCATCTGACTGTTTATTAGACCTTTTTTAGCTTTATCGTGGAATATAATTACGGATTCTGTCCAATTAAGCCTCAGTTAAAGATACAAATTTTGTGCATAATGAAATGTATTTTCATGGTATCAATACATGATGGGTGGAAATTCAATAATTATGAGGAATATTCTCCCCCAACTGTCAGCTTGCATTTCAGAGAATGCCTAAAATGAGCTGGATGGTACATGCCATGCATACGAAACGCACAATTTGTTGGAGAAAAGTGCCTTTTTTGTAACCAAATAATGAACATTGCCTGAATTATGATTTCCCACTCCGCACTTACTTCCTTGCAACCACCCCAAATTGCAGCCGCATCTATCACAAGGCATAACGCGAGGCGAGTTAATTTCATGTTTCGATAGCCCATCATTTGTGAGGGTGGAAATTTCCATACAAAAATATGCAGTTGGCATGAGAAATGAAACGAAATGTAATGAAATCGAAGAGGGTAACTGAATAATTGTGGCAGGCGGGGCAGAAACAAGTGCATGGAGCAACAACCACCACCCGAAGCATAGCAAAGGATATAAGTATTGCATTGTACAAGCGAAAGTTTTTGTGTGTGAGAGATACTCGTGCACTCGTTGTTTTTGTGCGCATTGTTGTGTCATGCCATTTTGGCCTTTCGCCAAACGCATGGGAACGCATGAGAATGCTTCAGCTCCAGCTCCAACAATTTGTTGTCTCTGTGCAGGCATTGTAAGTGCGCGCTGCTGCTGCTGCTGTTGACAGGCGAAGGGGTGACAGGCAATGATAGCAACTGTTTTAGGAGTGAGTGGTCGCTGAGGTGGCCATGGTGAGGGTGGTGGTGGTGTCAGTGCTGTTGATGTTGGTTGAGGTGCTTTTAGTATGCATTTGTTATGTTTGATTGGGGGTGGCGAGCGCGCGCTGACGGCTTATCTGCCACATATGCCGCATTTAGTACAACAATTACTACAGGTTGCTTTTTGCATTACCTACATATACTTGTATGTATGTATTTGTTGTTGTCACTTTTTGCGTACAGGCACTTCAACTGTTCTCAACTGTGATGTGTTGGCTTTCCGAATTGATGCTTTTCAGCTGCGGGCCGCCGCGTAAATGCCGACAAACGTGTGCGCTGCGTCTCGCCGCGCGCTCTCCCATCCTCTCTCACGCCTGCTTTTCAACTTCAGACATTTTAATGGTTTCATGCGCGGCACAGCATGTTGTTTATTAATCTCAAAATCGTTAACCCTATAGACGCAGAAACCTTTTATGAAAAAAGCGTATGGCGAAAGAAATAATGAAAAACAGAAAATCCAATTCAAGTGCGCAGATTTCATTATTTTTTGTGCTTCACTCTGCTTCCGATGAATGGAAACGATTCATAGGCATTTGCGCGTGCCAGCGCAGAAGTTCATTTTGACGCACAAAAAAAAAGCAAAAGCTGAGCGCTAATAATTGAAATCTTATAAAGAAATCTCCAGATAAAAATTGAAATGGCGCGCCGCAGAAATTACAACGCAACCCAACAACAACGACAAACGAGCATTCATTCAGCACCTCCAATGCATATCTGCTGGCTGTGTGCGGTCTTTATTCTTGTATATGTGTATGTATGCATGTATGTACATACATATGTCTCCATTTAAGAGCCGCGCATCCGAATGCCGTCAAAACACACTTTACTCGAGTGCGAAGCTACAGGAAAATACAAAATGCGCTAAATTCGCTAAATCCGCATTTATCCAAATAAACATTTGAAAAAGTCAAACGAAATGACAAGCGTCACAGCGCCTTGGGTGCCGGTGCGCTTTCGGCAAGTTGGCGCGCACGCTTAGTGGCGCAGCAGTGGCAGCGCTTGACTGGAGTGTTTTGACAAATTCGCGCATACATGCATACAGATATTTCTGCATGAGTTTTTTTTGGCTTTGTGCCATGTCAATTTGCGCGCTGTCAAAGCTCTTGAGTCTAGACTTGTGTCATTTTTGTGCCCATAATTGTGGATATCATTTTTTGTGTGACTTTAAAGCTATTTGTTTGCACTCGAGCAAAGTGTCAACTCAAGCGTTTTTTCGTGCAACCATTCATGTTTTGCTTTTATATTTAACGTGCCATTATTTAGCAGCATCCTGCAGGTACGGTACAAATGCAAATTGATTTTACTGAGGTAGCACAGAACGAGTTTTTTCATGTCAAAAATATGATAGGATGAGGCAAGGAGCATATTCTTGTTAGAGGCTTCTAAATAAATTTTTGTTACTAGTCCGAATGTAACTAGTTTGACAACTACTTCATAATTACTAGTTTAAAACCCATTATCATTTTAGTCCAAGGTTAACTTAAACTATACCATGAGTAACCAGTTTCAAAGTAGCCATTTTTTCCTATGACAAGATTCTTCTTCTTCTTCTTTCGCTCTAAAACCGTGGTCCGACTGGACCGAGAACAGTCAACTTTGTCAGGTGCCTCTATCTCTTGCGAGGTAACATCAGCTGTACATTCCAAGTGCAGACAGGCTCCCTTCGTTGGATGTGTGGGCGCCTTTACTTCCGTTCTCCACCCATAGGCCTTCAGTCGAACGAAATTTTCGCTGGAGTACCACCTTCCATGGACTAACCAGCACATTCGTTGGAATTTTAGCTTTTAACGTAGAGCTTATGCAGGTCGTGGTTCGATCTTCTTCGATTCTATTAGGTGCTTACTCATTCTGGTTGGTGCCAAGGTGAGCTAATCAATTTTGATGTACGCGGCGCCCTTATGAGAACCAGCCCTAGAACTTAAAAGAGTATACGACAGGTCCCCAAGACTGGACAGGCGATTAGGGGTGGAGGTGTGGAAGGATGAGAGGCAAACAAGTCTCAATGAATGGCAACAACGATGGAATGCAGTTACAGCGAGGATATGGATCAGCAGTCTTATTAAAAGTTTACAAACGTGATTAGATAGAAAGGATATTGAAATAGATTTCTACATGCCGGCGCACGGGTGTTCTAGAGAGTATCTCTACAAATATGGCCATGACGACGAGACGAATTTTTTCTTCTGCGAAATCAGCGGAGAAAACGCGCTGCACATCTTCTTTTTCTGCCGGCGGTATGAAAAAGAGAAAGCCGATCTAGACAAATTGACAACGGAACGAGTGACACCGGCCCACATAGTGAGGTTTATAACTGAATCGAAACTAGTGTCGTATAGCGAGAGAGCGTGGTGTGTTAGTTAGTTCTAAAAGAGCTGAGAAGAAAAGAACGCAGTGAAATGAGAAAAATAAATAAGGAGCAGGCCAGAATGGCGGGAATGACGAGCCAATAGGCTAAGCTTGGCCTCGCGATGTAATGCCTGGGGCAAAGAACAAGCAATGACAATGGAGTTAAGAGTTTAGAACGTTGGCGTATTGGTTACCGCTTCAGCGACCAATATGAATTGTGCATACTGTCCGAATAAATGACGGAATCTTTCGAAAATTCCCCCTCCAAAATCAAAAACAAAAAAACTCTTCTTGGTTCGTCATGTTCCATATGTATGTCTGTAATATGTTAGGACGGGTATAATGAGAGACTTATAAACCATTCGAGACCATTTTTAAAAAAGTATCGAGTGAAGACTTCAGAACTATCAGTGACTTCATTTTTCAATTTTAAAAGACTTTCATCAACTATTTAGTGGAAAATTGTTCCAAAATTAGCCGAAAGCTGCGCCTACAATCCCTTAAAAGCACTCTACGGGTAAATATAATTAAATTCACCAACTTTTTCAATAGCCCACTTGAAACAATTTCACTTAATAAAATTTAAATCATCCAGCGTTGTTTAATTAGTTATTTTATTAATTGCATTACCGTTAATTTTCCAGCTTTTGCCGAGTCTTTGTTTACACTTTTTGTGCTTTTGAGCGTTACTGTATTATTTACCACATTTTTTTGCAATATTTTGTATTTGTTTTGTACTTTTCGCCATAAAATATTGTTTCGCATAAAGCGCTCTCTTGGCTTCGGTAAACTGTTTATGTTTATTTAATAGCATTTTAATTAAATCTCTTTAAATTGTATCGGCTTTGCTTTTGAATACCAGCTGCTGCATTGCAAATATGATTGCTTTGTTAAAATCGCAGTTAATGTATTGTAAATTTATTAAACAAAAGGTAGTGTTATTTGCAGGATGTGAGTAGTGCGGCGTCAAGTATTTTGTAATATAGATTTTAACTTAAATTTTCAGCTGGAAGTCAATTACACTATAGTCTCGATTACAACCGCAATCTCAATATGTATTGGAGATAAGCTCGTAAGAATACAGCTCTTCCTAGTTGCCTATATCTAGATTTGGAGTTAGTGTTATAAGGCCAACTGATGGCGCAAGTTCAAAGACTCTTGTAAATAATTATAAATTAAGATAAAATAACTAGTAAGTAACTAGTAGAGGGGTAATTAGTATTCAACTAGACCCAAAATAACTAGAACTTAATCAGATACAAATATTCTAAGGCGAAATTGATTCGTGAAATATTTTTATAATTTCAATATCCGTTTAGATTTTTGGGGCATTCAATTTTCTGCAATATCCAAAAATCGAAATATTTTTTCAAATAGTTGAAAGCGAGGTACAACTTTTTCTATCTGATGACAGGAAAACCGTTAGGTGGAACACCTTCCCGTTACAATTAAAAGCTTTATGCTCTTGGACAAGCCTTTCTTAGAGATGACTATTTACCAATTTTTCCAATCACATTGTTTCATATCATAAAGTGTTGGAAAGGTGAGCTTAATTTAACCAAAAAAAAATTAAATTCGGGGAAATTGAAAAAAAGTTGCAGCTGTTTAAAAATGGGTGAAAATAATGAAGAAATTCGATATATTTTAAATTTTTGTATACATAAAAAAGGGAAGAATGCCACGCAAGCCACCAATGAAATTTGTGAAGTTTACGAAGACTGTGCTGTATCAGTTCGTGTAGCATAACAATGTTTCGCTCGCTTCCGTTCTGGAAATTTCGATGTGAAAGATGCACCTCGCTCTGGTCGAACTATCGTTGAAAAATTCGATGAAATTATGGAAACGATTGACCAGGACCGTCATATAAGCAGTTATGACATCGCTAAGGAACTTAACATTCATCATCAAACGGTTTTGAACCATTTAAAAAAAAAGCTGTCTACAAAAAGGAGCTCGATGTTTGAGTACCACATGAATTGTCTGTGAAAAATTTAAAGGACTGAATTAACATCTGCGTTTCTTTGCTGAAACGAAATGAAATCGAACCATTTCTGTAGCGAATGCTAACAGGAGCCGAAAAGTGGATCAAATACAACAATAATGTGCAAAAAAATCATGGTCCAAGCGTGATGAAGCTAAACAAATGGTCGCAAAGCCAAGATTAAGATGAAAATCTTAATTTTTAAAAAAACTTCTAAGTTTGATTATATTTTTCAATATGAAACATAGAAAGTTTCGGAATTTTTTGATGATTCTAGTTAAATTTCTGCCTCCCAAGCTTACCCTATAATAGTCAAAGAAATCTATCAAACCATTCTCAAGATAGGACAATGTTAACTTAAGATCTCAACTCTGCGCCATGCACATTTGTCTCTTCCAACTACCTTTATCTTTATATTTTCTGCGAACTTTTAATTTTCACTTTTTACTAACTGTTTGTAAACAAGTTGGGCATATCATTTATTTAGAGGTAAAAAAAAGAAATGAGAATAAAAATTAAATGAAAATAAACAATACCTTTGCCAGAAACCATCATACGGGCCAACTTCGAATGTGATTACATCAATTATAATATTATGAAATTGGTTTCGGTTACCTTTCAATGGCGGTTAATGATGTTCATCTAAGTTTATTCTATTATGGTGGCACCCTTACAAGCAAACAACAAAAGAAACACGCTTCAAGAAAACTATATGAAGTAAAGTAATTATAGTCCATTGTTCGGCACTCAAAAGGTATTTTTCGGCTTCGAAGCAAGCGTGTGTGTTTCGTGCAGCAATTATACGAAAATTTGCGAGCACTTTGTTTGAGAAAAATATATGCTGCCTTAAAACGCTCAACGAAATGTACAGCGTAAAGAAACTAGCAACAACAGCAACAATAATGCGAAAAAAGCTACGGCCGTCGAGCAAATCGGGCGAACACAACAGAAGAGCCCAAACGAAATGGCCGAATTGACTGAACTTAACCGCGGAAACGGCCAAACAAAGATTGTCACAGGCAGATAAATGCGCACACAAACACACACACATCCACAAACGCTTTAATGGCGGCACAATAGCGCAGCTGTTGGTACAATTTTGTTAGTCGCTACCGCTGTTGTTGTTGTTATCGTTATTATTATAGCAGTGAGCTGCATTTCGGACAGGAAAGACCCGGAGATACATACATAAGTGAAATTCTGCGCCGTCGTGCGCATTTCAACGCAACAACAAGAACAACAATCATGCGCATATGTGATGATACCTACCCATGTACATATGTGTGTGTGGCTGTGTCTCTCAACAATGCTTGCACAATTTCGGAACAGCGGGCGGAAGGTAAAAACAGCCAGGAAGACAGTTTTTGAATGTGTATGTGTGTGTGTATTGGCATACATTCATTTCCATGACTATAGTTCCCGGCCAGGTAACTGCTGGCACGACTGGCCTTTAACAGCGATGCTCTCCGCTGATAATGGCTTGCTGTGAATTTGGAACAATTGTATCGCTGCCGTCACCACAACGCAACGCTGCGCACCTAATGTATTTACAAGCATTTTGTTAAGCACATATGTATGTATGGGTATATGTATGTGTGTGTGTTTGCTCAAATTTGGGCAGCCAAAACATTTATTTCCATGAAAGCTAGTAAATTATGCCATTCCGAAATTTCGACTATGGCAATAATTCAAATTCAGGTCATAGACCCACAAGCATACCTATTGCCAACAAACATATAAATACATACATACATACTTATGATACACATAAGCATGGCAATAGAATGCCAGGCGAGTACACAAAAATGCATTTGATTATGACGCAGCGCGTTTGAATGAGAATATTAGTATTTCTGTTTAGGGAAATATGTATATTAGAGCGGATCGTCTTTTGCATAAAAATGTATAAGCGAGAAAAGTTGTAAAAAAGCCCAATTCAAAAACGGGGGACCCTTCAATCTGCGCCTATTATCGTGGGATAAGATTCCTTAATATCGTATACAAAGTCTTATCGCGGGTAGTGTGTGAAAGACCTGAGCCCACCGTCAAAAAAACGGATTGGAACTTACCAGTGTGGCCTTAGACCTAAAAAATCTGCTATCGACCCGATTTTCACTATGCGCCAAATCCTGGAAATCGACACACACCACATCTTCGTCGATGTTAAAGTCGCCTTCGATAGCACGAAAAGGAACAGTCGAACCGGTATGTTTGAACTTCGTATCCCTGCAAAGCTAATACGGCTGTGTAATCTGACGTTGAGCAGCACTAAAAGCTCCGTCATGATCGGGAAAGACCTCTCCGAGCCGTTCGACTCCAAGCGAGGTTTCAGACAAGGGAACTCCCTATCGTGTGACTTCTTCTATCTACTCCTGAAGAAAATAGTTCGAGCTACAGATCTGAATAGAGAAGGTGCAATCTTCTATAAGAGTGTCAATCTTCTATAAGAGTGTACAACTGCTGCCGTACACCAATAATATTGATATCAATGGCCTCAGCATCCGCGTGGTTAGTTCTGATTTTTTCAGACTAGTTAAGGAAGCGAAGCAAATGGGTCCGGTAGTGAACGAGCACAAGACGAAATATCTCCTGTCATCAAACAATCTTTGAAGTCATAGATAATTTTATCTTGGCATCTACAAGAACAACAACACCAGCCTTGAAATCCAACGCAGAACCACTCTCGCTATCTAGTGCTATTTTGGACTGGGTAGGCAATTGATAAGCAAAAATCCTCTCTCGCCCACTAAAGATCAAACTCTACAAGTCCCTCTCATTCCCGTCCTACCATATGGTGCAGAGGAATGTATAATGACATCATTTGATGAGTTGGCGTTACCAGTTTTCCAGAGCAAGTTTTTATGAAAGATTTATGGTCCTTTACGCGTTGGCCACGGCGAATATCGCAGTCGATGGAACGATGAACTCTATGATGGCTAAGTTATGTTGTCCGAATAGATGAAAGCACTGCAGCTCTCAGAGTATTCGACGTAGTACCGGCCGGTGAAAGCTGGGGAAAGGAAGAGCTCTACTCCTTTGAAGAGATCAGGTGGAGAAGGACTTTGTTGCACTTGGCATTTCCAATTTGCGCCAAATGGCGAAAAGAGGGAACCGTTGGCGGTGTCTACATCAGTAAAGAAGAAGAAGAATCGTTTATATGGAAGACTTACAGTTGTCCGATCTTACCGATTCCAACAAATGATCAATATAATATCAAAATGCACCTACGTACTAAATTTTAATTGGATATCTCAAAAACTGTCTAACAAATGTTCATAATGTCTAAAATACTTCGACAGACTCGAAATCGCTTTGAGACCCATGATCTCTTAGGCAAAGTCGTTCAGAGTGATCCGTAGAATATTTCTCGCATAAACTATTTTTCCGTTTTTTCAGCACCTAGTAAATCTATCCCCTCTAATATACTTATATACATAACATATAATAAATGCATGTGAGACCATACTAGACTCTGTTGTTTCCGTGATAAATATCATATTTTCCATATAATCAAAATTTATTAAATAATTTCCATTGTGCCGCAGTTTCGTGGAGTTGCAGTGCTTTTTAGTCGAAATCGAATTTTCGGCATACACCAGGGAAGCGCTTCTCACATATACATACATACATACATACCAACACGCATATGCACGAAATTTGAATATTCATAGCTTCCGCATTGTTGAAGCCGGAAAATGGAGCAGATTTAATTTGGGTTTATTGGCTGCAAGAGGCTTGACATGAAGAAATAAATCAATGCGATTTCGCTCTTCGAATTGTGGTATGTTTTACATTTATGCATATAAGTAAGTATGTACATACAAACTCATACTATGTATTGCTATTTAAATTATATCATTATCTGCTAAATATTAGCAACTACAATTCAGCTGATTGATTTTTAACTCAAAAGCCTCAAGAGAGACTGTGATTTTATTGAAGCAAGCAGTTATGCAACTAATTACTAGGAGAGTCACTATCATATTTGGTAGCTTAGTAACCAAATATCAATTATTTGTATTAGTAATTAATGCTGTTATAAATACCAACAACTTATGTAACAAGAATAATACAAATAAATCATTAGATTCCATTATACTTGAGCATAAGGCATTGCTCAGACCATATTATACCTACAGTGCTATTCACTTAAAATGACAAATTAGCTTAAATATACATATGTATGTACATAAATACACATATTTACTAATAGTAGAGTATATTTGGAAGATCGACACACATTACGTCTTGGTCGATTTTAAAGCCGCATGTATTCGACAGCATGAAAAAGATCCGCTATATCTGAACTTGGTATCCCCTCAAATTAATCCGGCTGCATAAGCTGACGTTGAGCAACAACAAAAGCTCCATCAAGATCGGAAAGAACCTCTTCGAGCCGTTCGATATCAAACGAGGTTTCAGACAAGGCGACTCCCTATCGCAGGGGAAGAGGAAGGCCTCCACTCCGTTGGAAAGACCAGGTGGAGAAGGACCTGGTTACACTTGGAATCTACAATTGGCACGAAGCAGTGAAAAGGAAGAACTACTAGATTGTAAACTCGGCTATAACCGCGTAAAGCGATGTCTGTGCCAATAAAGGAGAAGATATTGAATAGAAAAAGTTTTCTATGCAAGCGATCCTATCGTGTTCAGTTTGCCTGGCAGCAACATCCTGTGGTGGTCCGATTTCAGCCGGTCCTATAAATTTGCAGTTTCTTAGTGAGAAAAAGATGGGTGCTAAATTTCAGATCGATATCTCAAAAAAGGCGAGACTAGTTCGTTGATATACATGCGGACGAACAGTCAGCCATGTTTAAATGGGCTTAGCTCGTCACGCTGATCATTTATTGGACAAATATTGGTTATGAATGGTCTCTATGCTAGACTTGGGTCGTTTGCAACAAATGCGCTTGACAAAGTAGTTGCTGACCTTACAATCTTCAAATATTAGTGACGAGACTTGGGCTAAAAATATGACGTCGAAACTGACCAAAAATCCAGTGAAGAGAGGTCCAAATATGAGCCGAATTCGAAATAAATCAGAATTCGCTGAAGGGATTGAAGACCTGAAGGCTGAATTAGCTGAATTTTTTGTATATAAATTTTTATGGTTATAATGGATTTATGAGCAAATTTTAAATTTGGCCAGGTGGCAACTCGCTAGAAATACTATTTTCAGCAGAAAATAAAAAAATAAATTAACATTCACACGAAAAATATCGTTGCAGTTAAATAAAGATGTGAAAATTCAGTTAGGGTGGCATCCCTGTACAAGTTTATACTTAAATTTAAGCATTACATAACTTTTTGTATACCAATTTTTAAATTTATACATAATTTATTACGAGTAAATTTTAAATAAATAGTAAATCAGATGGCAACTTTTTTACTATTTTCAGCAGAAAAGTTGTTTATTTTTTTTTTTTTTTGATATATTTCTGTTTTAAATATGTATAAATTAACATTTGATACGCAAAATGTCATCGCAGTTCAATAAATATGTTAAAATTAAGTTAAGGTGGCAACTCTGTACCAGCTTTTACTTAAGTGAATGTATTACAGAACTTTTTGTATACTAATTTTTAAAGTTGTAATTTATTTACGAAGCACATTTTAAATAAACAGTAAAACAGGTGGCAACTCTTCGAAATTCTATTTTCAGCAGGAAATTTGTTAAATTGTTTAGTTTGTATATTTCTGTTTTAAATATAAATTAACATTTGATACGCAAAATGCCGTTGCAGTTAAATAAATATGTGAAAATTCAGTTAGGGTGGCAACTCTTTATCCGCTTATACTCAAGTGAATGCATTACAGAACTTTTTGTATACTAATTTTTAAAGTTGTAATTGATTTACGAAACAAATTTTAAATAAACTGTAAAACAGGTGGCAACTCTTCGAAATACTAATTTTCGCAGAAAAGTTGTAAAACCTAATAATTTGTACTACAACTACTAAAAGCTTAAATTGACCAAAATAAAAGTGAAAGTTGATGATATCGACTTAATGCCGTTTTATTGGCATAACAAAAGGCGTTCCACCTTATACAGAAATAATCTAATAAACTTAAAAAGTTTATTACATAAAAGAAATTTTGTAAGCCAATTTTCCAAAGCTCAGCGCTTATCGAATGCATTATTGGTTATTACATTGCTTTAGCAACTTAATTATCGATAACAAATTGTAAGTTTATATACATGTGTACATATGTACATATGTATGTAAGTATATATGTATATATAAGTACCTTATATCAACATTGTGGCGCTTTCTGGACTTTTAAGTAAGCATAAAAATACACTTTTTTAAAAATTTTACCGCTCAATTACGGTTGCTGGCGACCGTTACACAAATGCCAGCAATTTGTTGTTAACGATTGCGATCAATTACAACAAGAAAATGTAAATTACAACAATGATAAGTAAAGGCAGTTTCCAAAAAAAAAAAAACAAAAAAAAACAAAAAAAAAAACAAAAAAAAACAAAAAAAAAAATATAAACAACACTAACAACAAGAGGTTGTTTATCGCACAGCAAAAAGGGCGTAAAGCAAAATTGAAAATCAATAAATTAACTTTGCGCAGCAGGGCGATTGGAAATAAATAAATTTATGGATATTACGGCACTTGATAATGCAACATGCGCTCAAGTGCATGTATGTGTGTGTGTGTGTGCGTAAAATTTCGGTAAGCTGATATGCCCTAACAAATGCACACGCTTCAAAATAACTGTAGGGAATAATTTCTGTATGTTTATATGTACATATGAATGTATGTATGTTTGTATGACTATATGTGTGTGCGCATAATGGCAGCAGTAATTGACTGAAATTATCAATTACAAGGCGCACAAGTGAGGCATTAACAATTTGCTGCTGTAACGGAATTTTTATTGCTCTTTTCTTCACTAACTTTGCTGGCTTAATTGCCGTTGCAGCATATTTTTCAAAATTGTTTTCGTTTTTATACCCTGAACAAGGTATTTTAATTTTTCAATTTTTTTTAATTTTTTTCTAAGATATCGTTCTGAAAATTTGCATATGTACGTCGAATTCTCTTAAAAAAAGATGAAGATTTGATGAAATACTTGATAGGGGACAAGTATATCATATAGCTGCCATACAAACTGATCGATCCAAATCAAATCTTTATATGAAACACTTTTTGTTTGACGAGATATTCTCACGATATTTGGCTTGAATAATTATATCAGACAACAGTACGATTTCTGAAAAAAATGTTGAGATCGGATCACTATAGCATATAGCTGTCATACAAACTGAATGGTCGAAATCGAGTCCTTATAGGAAAAACTTTTTGATTTAGCGATATATCTTGACCAAATTTGGCATGCATTTTTCTTCAAGGCAGCGGTACAATCTCTGAACAAATTGTTAAGATCGGTGTACTATAACATATATCTGCCATACAAAGTGATCAAGCAAAATCAAATTCTAGTATAGAAAACTGTTTTATTTCAAAAGATATCCTCAAGAAAATTGGCACGAATTATTATTCAAAGCAACGGTACAAACTCTGAATAAATTGTTGAGATCGGAGTACTATAGCATATAGCTGCCATACAAACTGATCCACTAAAATCAAGTCCTTATATGAACAACTTTTTTATTTGACAAGATATCCTCACGAAATCAGACACAGATTATTTTCTAAGATAACGGTACAATCTCCGATAAAAAATTTCAGATCGGACCACTATAGCATATAGAAGCCTTACAAACTAACCAAAAAAAAACAAAATGTTGTATGGAAATAAAAAAAGTATTAATTTTTATTTGTGAAGGGTATTATTGTTTCGATTCGATTTTCAAAATTACTTAATATTTTGTCAATTTTTTTGTTGATCTGTTGCAAGACATTTATCGTATATTGACACTGGGGACAAATTCCAATGTTCACACTGTTTGTCCATCACTACAGTTATTTATAAGTGCACATATGTATGTACATATATCTATTCGCATGTCATGTCATATTTATTTATACATGTGAATATGAAAATGCATCTATATGTGTATGTGTGTGTGTAGTTGCACAGTCGACAGATACGCATTGATTGTGAGGCAGCATTCTTGCGGCAGATAAGAGTCAAAGCATGGATAGGAGCATGGACATGAAGCGGCACAAAAATATGAGCTATACATATGCACATACATTTATAAATATATGTGTGTAAGAAAGTGCGTAAAACGAACAACAACACACTATCTCCGCACCGCCGCACATGTGTACATACACTTACTGCTGTCTAGCGTCTCCCTTCACTAGCGTGAATGGGAACTGCAGCAAAAAAGTACAAAATAACAACAACAACAGCAAGTGTCAAAGTGACATGCAGTCAATATTTTCCTTGGAATTCACTAAGTGTCACTTTGCTGCCTGTCATCGTTAAATTGATTTTATCCGTCCCTCGTCACCCCCCAACACACCCCACCATATGCGCCTAGTAAGCAGACGGTCTTACCGCAAGCGCTTAGTGACTGCTACTATCAAGCGCCGCGCACACACATGCCATTAAATTTTGTTGTTGCGCTAAACCTTAAGTACATTTTGGGGTGTATCCCCAACTAGATACCAAGTGTAGACTGCTCATATCACGACATTATACATATGTACATACTTATGTATGTACCCTCGATAAAAAATGTGTCTCGAAAAAATGCGCCAAATATTTGGTGTTAATGTGTTTTTTTCCTTCGAATTCTCAAGCGTGCGTTTGATTTCTTGATTTTCCCATCGCAAAGGTGAAATTTTATTTTATTATTATTTTTATTCCTTAAATTTGCTTTATTCGCTCGTGTCGCGCGCTTAAGCGCATTCTTCTCGCTTTAGTCACAAAAAAATCTCATTTTATACATTTTTTATTTGATTAGATTTTCATTGTGCGCCACTTCTTTCAAGCTACTTCTGCGCATTTTCGGTTTTTATTTTATTTTTCATCATTTTTATTTTAGCGTTATTTTTTCGTTTGCTGACAGCTCTCAAACTTGTGCCATTTTCTAACACTTTTGCAAGTATTTTCGCAATTTTCGCTACTGTCACGTCTGTGTGCGCACCTTTCCAGCAATTTCTCTTCACCTTACGCTTTCTTCGACAATCCACATTAACTTTTTCTATTAGCTTCTTTAATGTGTTTGACGCTTCTCAGTGTATTCTTTCTCCATTTTTTTAACGTGTGAAAATGTGAGAATTTTTTAATTACAAGGAAAATAAAAGTTATATTTTCTGCTTTAATTAACGTTGAGTTAGAAATTTCAGTCAAAGTTTTGAGTATCCACATGAGTAAAGAGAGTATTGAGATAAGGTATTAATATCAAATAAAATGAAAAACTAAAGTAAGAAAAACTTAAAATATCGACGCAATAAACATTGTATATTTCTATTAAAAAATATTATTTTGTTGATAAGTCGACACTTTACGTTTTTCTCATTACTTTAGTTTTTTTTATTTTTTTGGTGATATTAATATGTGACCTGGTCTACGAAAAGGGGGCTAGGTGTCAAAAAAAAGGAGAACAATTAATGAGATAACGAGAAACTGACGATTATTTTTAACAGCTTTTCTCAGAAAACTAGTTTTCGCACGTTAGCCCCCTTTTCGTAGACCAGGTCACATATATGAATATTTGAAAAAAAAAATATTACAAAAAAACATTGGGTAAATATTTCAAAATATTTTGTGGAAAGCAAAACAAAGATTATCAGAAAAAAAATTTTAACATAAGTTTTGCGATCCTAGATCTTAAAATAAGAAGGAAGTGAAGGAATTTTATTATTGTAGTGTGAAATAGATGAGAAAATATTTAGTGTAATTATACCCGCCATTTGCCTTTGGTATAATAATAATACAAAATTTCCAAGCTTTGAAGAATAAAAATATGTTACCGCTAGGTGGCGCTAATACCAAAATATCACAAACTTTTAAAATTACAAATTTTACAGTACCTCTTCAGTGTATTCAGTATTAAGTAATCTCAAACAGCTTTCCTGCAACAACTCAACTCATTTTATACCCTGAACCCTGAACAAGAGATATTAAGTTTGAAACACTCATAAGGACTCATCGGAAAATCTATAAATATGGTTATGCCCGTCTGCCTGTTTATATGCGACAGTTTAGGAGATATCGATCTGAGATTTTGCACAACTTCTTTTCACTCCAAGAAGGGGCTCGTTTGTCGGAGCACTAAGCTGGTGCGTTAGAATCTGCTATCTTTATCGATTGTCCAGTGAGAATTTCATGACATTTCATAGATTGGAAGTGAAGTTATTGCGTCTTAAGTGTCAACATATTTGTGTTATCGGTGAGAAAATGAGCTTCGAACAAAGAGCCAAAATTAAATTTTGTTTTAAAATTGATAAAACTTGTACCGAAACGGCGATGATTGCCAATCCCGTGACAGAGTGCACGAGTGGTTTTAACGTTTTCAAAGTGGTCGTGAGGTCATAAATGACGATCAACATGTGGATTAATCAAAATCCGTGATCATCGAAAATTCCATTGAAACTGTGCGCGAATTCATCAAAAATCAGTCGAAATTATTATTGAAATTCATGGATCTCCAAAACATCGATTTATCGCATTTTGACTGAACATTCTACGTGTTCGGCCCGAATATCGCGAAGATGAAAGTTGGCGTTTGTTGCACGATAATGCGCCGTCTCATCGATCGGCGCTTGTGACCGATTATTTGACCAAAAATCACTTTTTACCATTAACCACTCCTCGTATTCAACTGATATGGCACCGTGCGACCTCTTCCTTTTCGGAAAAATGCATTTACCCATGCAAGGAAAGCGTTATGCAGACGTAGAGGCCATTCAAAGGGCTTGCACCGGAATACTGGCGCTCTATAAAAAATTTAGCTACAACAACCAACTTCATCCAGGGCAAATATTATAAGAACTCCTACCAAAAGTGTGAAAATGGATGATAACTTTTACTCCCCACTAAACTAAACGATAAATCAATAACTAAATAGGCCAAAACCCGCATTCTCGCGGGTTTTAATGGAGCTGGGGTCAGAATTGGACGATGGGTGTGGCACCGCCCACTTTTAGGTGGAAACACATAAGTATGTATCTCGAGACCTGCCGAACCGATTTGAAGCAAATTTGGTATTTGATATTTTTATGTAACAGGGCTTTATAAGAGTAAGAATTATTTGGTTATACCCGAACTTAGCTCTTCCTTACATGTTTTTTTTTATTTTAATTTTTTGTCGATGAAAGTTTGGAATAACTCAACAGTTTTATCTTATCTTTAATTGATAAATCGTTTTGATTTGTATCAACCAAAATATTTGTATATTTATAGCACTGAAACGGAAAGCTCATAAAACGGTTGTTAAAGAGATTTTTCAGAATATAGTATAATCAACTGAGGAATGAAATATAGTTTAAATTTCTAGGTAATTTTCTATAGTAATAACTATTTTAATAATTTCTTCAAACAAAAGTAGTGAAAACAGTTAAGCGATCACATTAGTCAGTGTTTAGATGCCGCTTGGACATTGGAAAATATTCCAAACTACAAAATTTCTGACAGTCATTAAGCAAAACTGACTGTTCCACGGAATTGTGTCGCTTCTGTGGTCAAAGAGCAAAAAGGCTGCAACACATACTACTGGATTGCCACCTAATAGCAAGAGGAAGGCATTGGGCTATGGGGCAATTAAATCCGGTGAGAGAAAACATTACAACCATTAACCTAAGTGGCTTTACTAAGTTTCTCTGATTTGACTGGGTTAAACGAAAGTTCAAATAACAGGAGAGAATACAATGAATCACAGGTCGCAGTACAATCCTCAAATTTTTATTTAATCTAATTTTCACCATCGTAGTCAATCATCATTTTAAGCATTTTTTGGTACCGAATCGACCAGTTTTTGGATTAATTTTGGAGAAATGTTCGACCGCTCTTCAACCAATGCCACTTTACGATCAAATTGGTTGCATAAGTTGGATTTTTGATAGGTGGTCACAGTAAGCTTTGGGCCAGTATATAGTAAAGTGGAAGATGCTTTAACATTAAATGGTGAGCAATTTTTCAAGTCAGGGACTCGAATAGAAATTAGACTACAATTATATACATATTTTAGAAACACTAAAGATTTTAAAACGAAATTTTAATGGCTTTATGCAAATGTAGTATATATGTACCTTACATTATACTGTATAATGAAAGCACGGTAATAAATCATTGGCTAGACGTTTTGCCGCGCTTCAACTCGCATTTATGGTGTTGTTTCGGCAAACAGAGGAACTAAGAAGTTTTAAGCCAACTTGGATAGGCTAATGGATTATTTTTATGAAGCCTTTTCATATCAGAATAGTATACACGAAGGTTTGTCATTATCTGCCGAAGGTCCCATCAACTATTTGCAAAGTAAGTTTACTCCGAAATTACTTTTTTACTTTTACTTACTTTTTTCTCAGTGAAACAATAACCCAATTAATCACACACCGTCAAGCAACGCTTTCAGCCGAAATTCCGCGATGAGAACGCTAATGCAGCGCCCACACACCGCTTTTGTTGTATAGACTTATATATATATACATATATGTATATGTATGTGCATATGTATAAGTTATACAGATAGGTGCCTATGTTGCATGCATTTCTAAGTAGCTCCCCGCAATCAATTTTTTTTTCGAGCCACCACAAATAGCATTTTTGCTAATAACACGGAACAAAATCAATAGCGGCAAGCGAGAAAAAGTGCAACACAAACAAGAAAAGCAAAGAGCGCAAAAAACGATTATAACGAAAAGAAAGAAAATTAAATTGGTTGAAGAAGACTTCCTCGCATGCGGGCCGCCAACGAATCGGGCCAAAGATTGATAACGCCAGCAAAAGTTTCAAACGAAAAAAAAATCAGAAAAAAAGAATTGAACTGAGAAGCGTGTTTGTTTGCGCGCGATGTGCTAGTTGTTTGCACTACTATATATATATATATATGTACATATGTATTTTAAGTATGAGTAGGCATGAATGTATTCTGCACCTTCTGCGCTGCCCCGCGTGTTCTACTTGCGCTTCAGTGTACGAGTACTTAGAGATACATACAAAAACACATATGTACATACATATCTACAAAAGTCTATCGCTTAGATACTCACGCTGGCGGGCGTGATAAGACGCTACACCGCGGCACCGGCACCGGCACCAGCACCGGCTTGCTTTGCCATTGTTGTTCGCTTCTTATTCAGCACTCACGAGCCTCGGGGCAAAAGAGGTGCGGCGGATATTTAATGTAAAGTTGATAACCGATAATAAAAGAGAATAAGCAAGAACGAATGAACCAACAAATGAGCAAATCATGACGGCAAAACGTTCTGGCTGCCAAGCCATGCCGTGCCACGCCGTTACTCAAGTACAAGTTAAATAAAAAGTGAATGTGCGAGCAAATATTAAATTATTATATGTACACCTGCAACATTGTTGTTGCTGCCATAGTTGCCGGTGTTTGTGTGCACAGAAAGGGGATTGCACGTCTTACCTTGGCGGTTAGCTTCGCGGTGTAATGGCTTTGGCAACCATCAAGTATTAAAAAGGAAATATTTCCGAATGCGCGTATCTTCGATTGGAGTTTGTTTTTACTGCGAAATTCATTGCTAGATTACGAAAAAAAATTTATATTTATGTTATACGTACATATGTATCTACGTATTATTCGTTGTTTTTGTGAAGATATCACTTGTATTTATTAGCAATCATATTTTATATCATTTCACATACACGCAAACCAAGAAATCGATTGACATAAATCATAATAATTTTCTTTATAAAAGCAACACCTTATTTTATAACAGCACATAAGAATAATTTCATCCTTTTCACATTAAGGTGGTCTAAAAATATCACAATTTTTTTCTTTCTAATCACATCGAATAAAGAAGGTTTTAGAATACGATAAAATAAAAGGAATTGCTTTGTTTCGATTCGAAATTACAGTATATGCTAAAAGTCTTGGCCAAAAATCTTGATTTAGCAAGCTTTAAGCTATGTTAAAATGTGGAAAGAATTGGTATAAGTCTCATATACTTCCATAAACAAGTTGGAAAGGAATAGATAGTAGAAATATCCGAAAAACCTTGGAGAGCATCGAAAGGAACAACAACTGGTATAATTTACTCAAACTGGTTAATTTATGGATGGTATAATTAAAAGAAAAGTTATTAGCAATATGTTATATTCACAAATCCTTTAATTGCGATGAATTTAAAAACTGGTATAATTTGCGTAAACTGGTAGAACTCTAAAAATAATATATTCAAATAGAGCTTGAATTAGGTGTTATACAACTTTAATGAGTTGTCCATAAACACTCTCGGGGTTTCAATCAGAGAAAACGAAGAAGTGACAGTCATGTAAAAATCTCTTAAATTTGGTAAAAATATAATCACATCACTGGTTCTGTATGCCTGTATATCAATTATACTGACATAAATAATAGTCATAAGGCTGAAAACATTTTGAATTCTTTTAAATGTTATACAACCACAACTGTCTTGAAAAAGAAGAGCAGCTTTAGTGAATGAAATTATAGATACTGTTTTACAAAGTCCGATTTGTTGTATCACAGTATCGCGAAAAATATTGGAAAAATATTTCATTTTAAAAACGAGCAAACTACAAGATCTGGATATACGGATGAATAGATCTTTTTGTATTATTATACCAAAATTACATAGTTTGAAATAATATGTACTACCCTAATATACAAAGTTGATGTGAAAATAAGTTTTGAAATAATCCTAAGGCTTATATTATTCAAAAAATCTTTTGCAGAAAAATAATATTGTAAACAAATGGCTCACCCTTATCTTGTCTGCAAGAAGTCAACATACATATGTATATATTCCCCTCAAGGCTGAAGGCTGTAATCGGTTAATTTGCCATTTTAATCGGCAAACTGACTCCTTCTTCCAGGAATACAAATATTACATACACACAAATGTATATATTTAATAAAGTACTCATATCCATAAATAAGCTTTTTCCAAAGAATTATTTATATTTCCACATTTTCTGCATGCATACACCTACGGGCAACGCCGTGGGACACATTATTTATTATACTGCACTTTATTTTATTTAATTTTGTTTTTGTTCTTTTTTGTCGCATAGATAATCAACCTTTTTCATCATGCTGTGTCAATAATAAATATTTAACATTTGCAGTGATAACATCGTGTTAAGTAAATATTAATGGTCGTTGGACGGAAATTTGATTTTTGCTGATAGTAGATATCAATTGATAACTGGATATGGAAAGCTTCGATGTTTTTTTTTTTTTTTTCAAATGCTTAAACGCATTGCGTGGTTTTGACATCACTAGTCCGTCACTCCGGACGCTTTAGTGAAAAGGCAAAAAATATAATGCTTTCAATCATTTTGAAGCTTCGTATCTAACATAAATACAAAAAATTCATAAATAATTTGCTGTGAAAGGCGATATAAATCTGTCAATATGATATTGATCAGTTGCATTTGTATGTTTTTCTGTTCATATGAAATCAAATATTTAGCTACAAATAGAGATATAAATGATAAATAAGTAATATACGGATGCATGATAGGTATAAAACTTCAGAGCAGTTACGATGGTTCATCATGGAATGAAACGATGTTATTTGACATTTATCAATGAGTTGATTAGAACTGTTTTGAGGACCTAATTGTAGCTCAATTCTAAGCATGGAAACCCACTCAAAGTCTATTAATCACTCCAACATGACCCAAAAGTGACTATTTGCGACGAATTTTACGCCAAAATCTCCACTGGACCATATTTTTAAAAACTTAATGTCAGAAAATAAAAAAAAAATCGAATAAATATGTATTAAAAGAAAATATTCAAAATAAAAGGTTTTTGAATATGAGACGCTCGTTTTTTTTGGAAATTATAATAAATTTCTTAAAAAGACGACAATTTAGTCTAAATATATAGTATAAAAAACTACACCGTTTCGCTAGCCTTTTTATTTCACATAATTCTTCAAATTTCAATCACAGGTATACAGGCTATTCAAACAAACTCTGCGGCATCTAAAACATTTGTCATCAACAGCGGAAAATACTATAATTTAGATGTTACGAGTAAGAGTAACACTAGATCTCTTATTTTAGCCTCCCTAGGAACTAATCGAAACCTATGACCTTAGCGGACTTATGATGAACTTGTGCCACTCTGTCGATACATGACGATATCGAGCTTTAATATCACAAGGAACATGTCTACAACTGTCGAAATGTGCTCCGTTTTAATAACTGACCTCATTGAATGGCTGATAGAGTGGGATCTATTGCGCGGAGCTAGATCTCATGCGACCCTTTGAGCTGTCGAAATATTGTACAATCTTCCAGGCAGAAATCTTTGCAGTCAGGAAAGCTGCTGAGATA
The DNA here is from genome assembly GCF_016617805.1 of Bactrocera tryoni. Lineage (NCBI taxonomy): Eukaryota > Metazoa > Arthropoda > Insecta > Diptera > Tephritidae > Bactrocera > Bactrocera tryoni. The sequence goes on from NC_052502.1 coordinate 22,060,065, forward strand.
GCTAATAATGCAGGAAAAGACATAAATAATATCACGTCGGCTATCGACGTCAATTAAAGCAAGAATCTCAAATCGCATTGCGTCAGGGAATCCTTGTCCTTAGAAGCAAAGGGTCGGTAGATATAATAATTACCGGAAAGCCGCTGTATGCATATCTACTGGATTCAGGGCCACAAGAACATTCCGGAAACAAAACAGCAGATGAGATTGCCGAAAGTGTAATGCGCATGACTAACGAATTAGTTCAGGAAATACGCAAAGAAATTTCCCAAAGGACAGACCGAGGAATTAGAGCGAAAGCATGCAAACTTTCTACTCACATCGTTACGAAAAATCTGTAGAACGTTTGTTGATCTAGTCACAAATCACATCATATTGGCATCACATGCTAGCTGTATGAGTATTATTGACGATAAGACAAGTAGAGAGAAGTATAGAAATGATAGAGACGCTGTAACACCTCTTTTGCTTACGTCCGGTCTTAAATAGAACTCGGCTTAGACGTCTAGGAGCTTTGCAGTGCAAGAGACTGGATGAGGTATGAAAATTAGATAGATCGTTATTAAAATTCGGAAAACAGATACTAAGTCTTTATTAAAATTCTAAGCGTTGACGTTCTTCACGACGTGGACTTCAATCAGCTAAGAATTAAGCTTCATCTGGCTTTAAAAAGAAGCTGTAGATCTTTGTTTGGCGTGACAACCCGCCAATTTTTTCTAACCTAATCGTATTGATTTCCTAATATATGGAATTGGAGTTCTAGTTTTGTTAATGAAATTGGTTGCATTGATATGTATTTAGTGTTATGATATCACGCAATAGAATCTTCCAACGGCTTTAAACTTACGACTGACATTACGACTATGTGCGAAATCAGAAGAGAAATAATATCATCACAAAAAAAAATTATAATCAGTATTTTTGTAACAAAAACACATTGTTAGGTTAGCAAAAAATTATTTTTACAAAAAAACAACAATAACAGGTCAATTGAAAATCCCTCGGCCTTACACATGGCGCTGCATAATTAAATTCATGTAATTTTAAGTTAGCCCTAACCTTCAAAAGAGTTTTTGCGTCAATATGTGACAATGAATGAAACAGGGATCCATCATTTCACGCCAAGGATCAATCGTCAGTGATCCGAATGGACTGCACACGATGAACCCGCTCCATATCGTGGAAAAACTCAACAGTCGGCTGGCAAGGTTATGAGTCTGTATTTTGGGATGCGCATAGAATAGTTTTTGTTGTCTTTGGTGAAAAAGAAGGATTATTAACAGCGACTATTACATAGCGTTATTGGACCGCCTGGAGAACGAAATCGAGGAAAACGGCCGCATTTGAAGGGAAAGAAAGTGCTGTTTCAACAAGACAATGCAGCGCGTCTCTTAAGTCAGTGAAAACGATGGCAAAAATCCTTGAATTGGGCTTCGAATTTCTTCCGCATCCACTGTATTTTTCAGATCTAGCCCCCAGTGACCATTTCCTGTTCTCAGGTCTCAAAAAAATGCTCGCTTGGAAGAAATTTTCGCCGAATGAAGAGACGATCGCCGAATGAAAAGGCGATCGTAGAAACTGAGGCAAAGGTCACATCGTACTACAAAAATGGTATCGAAAAGATGGAGGGTCACTTTAGTAACCCTTGTTGGGAACAATGTTGAATAAGAAAAGACGAATTTTACCAAAAAAAAATGTATTTTACTAAGGCAGGCCGGGGACTTTTCAATTGATCGCTTACATGTACAAATAAAAAACTTTATTAAATATTATTAATATTATTAATATTTTTATATATTTTTTTAATATTTGAGTTTCATAAAATTTAAAAAAAAAAATAATTTCTTACTCACCACAAGCAAATAACCTGTTGTCTCGCTGTACATTCACATGTATGCATATGTGTATATGTGTGTATATAATCTGCACAAATTTTGCTTATAGAAGCCACCACTTAACAAATTTATTTTCCAACGAATTTAAAATTTTGCTTAAATCCACAAAAATGCAATCGATCGCGAGTAACTGTTGGTTTAACCTTAAGCACCAGTATACACCATATACATATATGTGTATGTGTGTGTATTTATATATTCACACCGCTTAAATAACACGTTTCTGTAAGCACTTTACGGAGAATTCTTTGTTTTTGGCTTTTGTTGCAATTAAGACGAATTGCGCGTTCAACCAGACAATTGGAGAGCTTTCGCATTAAACACGTTGAGAATTGCTGGAAAAAGTTGGGAAAGAAAAAAAATATATTTTAATTAACACCTGTTGGAATGGTGGCATGTTGTTGTTTCAGGTTATACAGTAACGTATCTAGATAAGTTTATGTATATATGTACATATGTCCATAGCATGGAAAGCAAGAAAGCTTCCACTCAACACATGAGAGTAAGAAAAATGTTTCAAGATTTGCTAAGAAATTCAAAAAGAGAATACTAATACAAAGACAAAAAAGGAATTGCATTCGAGTCTGCGTCAGCAGCAACAGATTTGAAAGCAAGACAAATTTGGTCATACAATTCTTCAAAGTGTCTTCGTTTGTTGGAGGCACAGGCCACGGCTTGGAGATTGAAGTGATTGACCAGCCGAAAAAGGAAACGGCATAACGCTAACGAAGAATGCACAGAAGAGAAGAGCCAAGTACAGCAAAAACATGCACATAACAATAAAGAAGTATGAATGGGCGTATGTGTGTGCGAAGACAATCTAACTGGATGGTGGTAAACAATCTCGAGATTGCAGGAGTAGGCGACGAAGAAAGAGTCGTTAAAGCGGCAAGCAGAGATACAGGCGGCAAAGAAGCTGCAGCAACATTGTGGATATGGTACAGCAAGCACCAAAGAATTTAACAGCAACAGCAACAACAACAACACCAGCAACTAACATTGAAACGACAGCAGTAGTAGAAGACGAAGCAGCAGGAGTTTATGGACACAAAGGCTCAAGACACAAGAAGAAGATGCAATCAAGTGGTGGTTTCTATGCGTATGCAGAGGATGCATGTGTGTGTGTTTGCAAGCGAAAGAAGTAGTTGAAGAAGCGGCAGAGTGGTTGAAATAAAGTGCACAAAGCAAGAAACGCATAAAGAACATTACGAAAAAAGACATAAAATAAGCAGTGGTAAAAAAAAGTAAAGTGAATGCTAAGAAGGTGAACGAGGAAAAACAACAACAACAACAACAAAGTGCTGTGTTTGGGTGAAAAGGCGCGGGTGCCGGCAACTGCAGCGCATAAATAATGGCAGCAGATGAGTGTGGTTTTTGTTGTCATTCTTATTGTTATTGTTGTTTTTGTTTTTGTATGCTTTACAATGCAGGCTGGTAGTACATACATAAACACATACATATGTATATGAAGTTAAGCCAGCGGACAAAGCGAGGAACGGCAGCCAGTCAGCCTGCCACGCAGCAGAGGTAAAACAACAACAAAAACAACCATAAATCCGCAAAGCCAGGCAACTACTTGCATTAAATGACAACACTTGGAAAGGCTACATCTGAAGAATGACAACAGCAGAGCGTCGCTAAGAACAGAAACGGAGCAGGAAGAAGCAGCAGAGCGACAACAAGAACAACACAAAAGCGTGGCAGAGGCCAGAGCGAAGGTAACGCACAGTAGAGACAGACAAGAACTGAAGTTGTTTGCTACTGCTTTTTAGAATAACAATAAAAAATGAAAAACCAAAAACAAAAAAATTAAATATAAAAAATAAAATTAAAAGCAAAAAACAAAAAACAAAAAGAAAAAAAAATAAAGCAGAAAAGAAATTTAGATTAAAAAATAGAAGAAGAAGCATAAAAAGCGAAAAAGAATGAAATGCAGCAGAAGAAATATAACATAAATCAACAAAGTGAGTATGAGATAAAGGTAATAAATAGCAGCAAAATCACTGACAATAACAACAACAAAAAGAAGAACGTCAACTGCGACTGCACTGAAACTTTACTACCCTACACAGGTGCATTTCTTATGAGATAAAAATGTTTTAAAAAGTCCTTATTTTGATTTTGTTCTGTCGGTTTGAATGGCAGCTATGTATGTATATGCTATAGGGGTCTGATCACAACAATATTTTTTGAGATTATAGCTTTGCTTCAGATATTAATTTATGCCAAATTTTGTGAAGATATCTCGGCAAATAAAAAAGTTTGTCATATAAGAACTTACTTTCGATCGGTTAGTTTGCTTGGCAGCTATATGCTGTAGTAGTCCGATCTGGACAATATGTTTGGAGATTGTAGTGTTATCTTGGAAAATCATCTCTGTTGAATTTCGTGAAGATATGTATCTTGTCAAATAAAAAAGTTTCCCATACAAGGACTTTAGAATGATTGGCCAGTTGTATGGCAGCTATATGTTATGGTAGTCTGATTCTTTAGAGATTATACCGTTACTTTATTTTAGACATTGAACGTGAAATTTGTATGCCAGCTATAACTGTATCGGCCCCTACAGTCGATTCCGACAAATAAGCCTTTTCTTGGATAGGAAAGGACCTGTGAAAAATTTCAGATCTACATACATATATGCAAGAATTGAAGGACTAGTTCGCGTATATAAGTACGTCTATCTATAAGTCTAAATAATTTATACTTATGTATTCTTATTGAAGTATCTCCAAGGATTCCTTTTGGGCATTAAAGATCATGGCAAACATAATTTACTCTGTTAAGGGTATAAAAACAATAGGAATAACACGCGGAAACACACACACACACATTCATAAATGCATAAATAAAAGTGCAGATGAAAACAAGTACATGGAGGAGCCACAAAAACAAATAAAATCACAACAACAACAATAACAAAACCACAATAAGCAGCACAGCAGCGTCCGTGCTTCTATAAACACATATACATACATACATGCATGTGTACATACGTGTATGTGCACTGTGTTTTCAAAAACAAGTTTTGGCGGCGGCGCTTTGTTGTTTATTTCATTTTAATTTATAGATATTTTAGCTCATTGCTTGCGTTTTTATTGCAGTGCCACTTTGCTTTGCTTTGGTTTTGCGGAGCGCTAAAGTTTTTGGCAGCATTTTTGGCGTTATGGTTGTTGTTGTGCTTGTTTGCAAGCTGGACAGTCGTTTTTGCGAAGCCGCCCGTTTGAGATTTCGTTAATTTTGCACTTTTTTTTGTTTATTTGTGTTTATTTGATTTTATTTTGAGTGTGTTTTCTTACGTTTTTGTTTTGGCTGCCCCAATGAGGCGTCGCTTAAATCTTTTGCGGATTGGATTGTGTGAGCTGGCTGCTGATGACGCTTCAAAACTGGTTTGCGCCTGTTTGCCAATAACTCACCCAGCAAGCTAGCGGCGAGTGTTCGAGCAAAGCGGGACGCTGGACATAAGACAGTAACGGATAATCGATGGAGTGCCGAGCGGTTGTGTGCAAAGGTGAGCGCGTGGGCTGACATCCAGGCACATTTTATTTTGTGTATTTCACTGGAGGTGTGCTTTAGTTTTGAAATGTTGGAGTAATTTCTCAGTTGTTTGCATTTACAGCAGTTCGGTAATGAATTTGTACAGTTGATTCGTCAGTTGTTTTGTCGTTATGATTCATGCGTTCGTAGCTTTTACGATTTAGAATTTTATATAGGCACAACTTGAATTTTTATTGGATTTGTAATTTTTTTTTGTAATTTCTGTGATTTAGTTTTAATTAAATTATTTTATGCGATACATATAAAATTCTTTAAAAAGTTTAAAAAAAAAAATATTTACAAAATTTTTGTTCGACAAAAATAGTATTAATAATTTTCCCTTCAAATAATTATTTTTATTTTATTATTATTGTATATAACATTTATAATATATAACATTTTTTTTTATTGAATATTGGCTAATATCTTTAAATTTTTTTTCATCTAACGGTTGTTTTAAGCTGATCGAAATAGATACGGAATTATATACAATATATGTATGTACATACTATATAAATGATCAGGATGACGAGAGGAGACGAGTTGAAATCCGGGAGACTATCCGTCCGTCCGTGCAAACGATGACTTGAGTACAAATTGGTATACTTTAACGAAACTCTAGTTACATAGCACCCAAAGAGGATTGGCAATGCAGGCCATGGTGCCACTCTCTAACAGGTCTCAATAAATATACGATAAAGGCATTCAATTTTACACCTGAGATTGTAAAGAATGCCTTCATAGGAGCCGGTTTAAAATTTGTGCGATAGGTTTAGCACCGCCCACTTTTAGGTGATATGTTATATATTAGAAAAAACTTGACCGATTTCATAAACAAAAATGGTGAGAGACATTTTTTTCCTCTTATATTCAATATAAAAATTTTCGAACTTCTGGTTGACTTTACAATGTTTATAATTCGTTTAGAATACTAATCTGCCTTTTATGTATCGCGAAGTCTAAAATTGCCCACAAATTTTTAATGACATTTAAGTCAGGAAACTGTGAAGAAATTTTGGATTATGAGGTTTGTCCAGTTCTAAATCAACCATGATTGCACAATCTCCCATTTGTGGTTTGGGTCATTGTTCTGGTAATATCGCCAACAATCGCGTAAACCCAAAGCTTCGTCACTTTGCAATAAATTTTCTTTTAGTATTTTTAAATGTGCATGTTTGTCCATTGTGCCGTTAACGAAAACTAATTTGCCAACTCCAGAAGCAACCATGCAAACCCAAACCATAACTCTTCTTGAATTTGGAATTATCGACGAAAATGACATGTTCCCAATATGAAATTTGTCTTCCCCACCTGTTCCTGAGTAAATTTAAACCGACTTGTGTATTTTTCTTCAAAATAAATGGCTTTTTGAGAGCTACACGACCATTGAAGTCAATGTCTGCCAAAAATCCAATTTACAGTTTTTTTCCTTTGTCCAAATTCTAAGTTAAGATTTTAACTAAAGCACGTATTTTTTCATATTAGATGATTCTGTAAGGAGTTATCTTGCCAACACGGGTGCATCTTTTTTCCAAGGGGTCACCGGAAATAGCGTCGCAATGACCGATTTTAAAATATTTTTTCCAAAAATTTAAGAATTTCTTTGTTAAGAGTGTGTGTTTGTAATAGTAAAAAATTCTAATAAAATATTAATTTTTTATAAGTGAAAAAATTTTTTGAAAAATACTGTCTTTTACCCCAGAAAACCCATGTAACCCCTTGTCCGTTTAGTTTGTTTTTTTGGGTTCCGATACGCGATTAAAAAAATTACAAATAGCACAAAGGATACTATTTGAAATAATTTCATGCAATTGAGCCACTGTATATATTATATTTATATTAATATTTTATATTTATTTAATTTTTTTCTGCATTTGTTTGGTTATGTCGATTTTTTTACTAAAATTTTTTACATTTCCTATTAAATTCATGTGCATAATTAACTTAAAATATGTTCATTCGATTATTATTTAATTTTTAGTCATTTAACTCATTAATGTTTTGGTTGCAATATTTTTCATACGCTTTGGTGACTAATTTTTATGAATGGCAGCAGTTCATAAACACAGAAAAAAATTTACATACAAATAACGGTAAACATAAGCAGCATGTGATATTTAATAAATTTTTTATTCGATATACTTTTTGCAACTCTTTCGCGGTATTTGAATATTTTCTTTGCTTCGCCTTAATCAAGCGAATAGTTCCGCCAGTCACAAGTACATATAGTATATTAATAGTAGCAACAAAAACATCTGGTATAAATAGAAATAAAAGTAATTGCTGCTGTTGTATTTCTTAGCAAGCAAAGCATAACGGAGTGGGCAAACAAAAACTGGAATAATGCAATAATAAATTAAAATAAATAAATACTCGAAGCAGTGCACTCGACTAAAGCAGTTGGGAAAACAAAGCGCGTGCTCGCGAAGTCAAGTGGCGGCGAGCACCGGGAGGGGCCATGCAAATATTTTAAATTGAGTGAACGTTGGAAATTATTATTTCGACGATGGACTGGAACTGCTGGACACAGACACAGCAACCCACCAAGTACATTAGAAAAAAACATGTTATACGTAATGGAAAAAAATAGAAAAATATAATTGGCATTTTGCAATGACGTAAAGCTACAAGTACACTCTCTTATGTATATAGACACGTGATGGATATATATACATATGTATATACATTTTTATATTTTTATTTTTTCTTATATATTTTTTCCATATAAACACATATCTAAGTGCGATTTTGCATGAAAATCCACGCTCGCTTGCGCTTCAGCCTTTTCTACGCTACCAAAGCTGCAACAAAGCGCTTGCAACTGCCCCAAATGAAGCTGCTTGAAGTTGCACGCTTCGTTGTCTGTGTCTTTTGCTGGTTATTACTTTGGTTTTCTGGCTGACTAGCTGACATTTGACTGGTTGACTGCATGTGCCTCCGACTGGTTGTGGTCGCAGACATTTCAATATTTGCTCAGACACGCAAACACACACATACCCACACACAGTTGTACAAAGATTTATGTGTGTGTATTTGTAAACCGGTTGATCCAGTCGGTTCAACGGTGGTCACGACACGAATGTGGTGGCATATGGGATGAGAGGTGCTGGGGATAACCGCAACGTACGGCTTTGCTGTGTTGCTTTAGTCACTGCATCCATATGCACTTAAAAGGCAATCGCTTCGAATGGCTGAGACAATTCTATTTTAATTATTATTTAAATTGTAGACAATAAACGTTTACCTCAACCATTAAAATATTCATTTATTTTAATAGATGCAGGTGAGAATTTAGTTTTTCTGTGGAGCGCTGAGATGAGCTGATGTGCCCATATAAGTTAATGTAGTATGGTATACATATGTATATGTTTATAATATGTATGTGCGTATATAGCTTTGTATATTTCTACTAAAACTGAGTTTTGCAGATTTTTTACTTCACGAAAATCAATGTTTCTAAATTTACTTGCTTTTGACTTCTTGCTTAGTACTACTTTTGGTAGCTATAAAAACTGTGCTAATGTATGTATAACGTTGTCTAAATCTGACAATGTAGCTTTTGTTGTTATGTTTTGTGAAAAAAAAATAATTTTGCAGAATAATAATAAGAGTTTGAAAATTGTGTTCAATGTTGTTTTGTAGATTTTCAAGAAACCAAGAAGCTATTTTATGGACTGAGACCAGCTTATGTAAGAATTTGCAAATTAAAAAATATATGCGATTTATGGTTATTATTAAGCAGTTAAATGTTTTACTACCCACAATCTCACCTTGTTTTATACTAAAATATCAATCACCAATAAATCACATCACCATCTTCGAAAATGTTAAATGACCGGTTTTATTAAAAAAATATCCCATCCAATCGTAGTATATACGAAAACAATGTGTTTTAGGACTTGTTGCTATCAAAGATTACTCTAAAAATGTATCTACAAATCAACAATTTGCCAACCAAAGCACTGGAACATCATATATTCACACGAAGCCATCTGGTGGATATCGTTAGATATTGTTCTTGGCCCAGAACTCAGGAACAGGCAACGAAACGAGAGCTACAAAGCAAAGGAAAATCAACAGACTCAAAAGATCAAAAAAGACGTCTATTTCTTGAGGCTGTTACAGCCAAGTAAGCCAAGAGTACAGGTGAAATCTTGACAATTGGACTCTCCAAACCAGTGAAGTTTTATATTTTAAATCCCCGTTTTCTGAACACACCTCGTACATACATACATACATGTAAGCCAGTCCCTCCGTTTGGAACATACGAACCTGTAAATTCTCACATACTCTTTTCCTTTTAAATAGCTCTTTATAAGTATGTTGGAAACGCTAATATCAGATCCTACAAACTGCACGGTCAAAATAAAGTTCTTGTTTGGAAAACTTTTTTATATGACAATATATCTTTACGAAATTCGACATGAGGTATTGTTGATATTAGTGCTACATTCTCCGACGGTAATGTTCAAATTGGGGAACTATAGTTCTTAGCTGCCATACAAAATTACTTATCAAATTGAAGTCCTTGTATGGAAAACTTTGATTTCTGTTAAGTTATCTCCACAAAATTAGACATAGAATATTATCTATTATCCGACAACCACAACTTATAGCTGTCCAAACTGACGTTTTTATATGGAAAACTATTTTATTTATCAAAGGTATCTTCACTTTATTGGCACAGATTATTGTCCAAAGCAGTGCTAGAATCTCCAAGGAAATTGTTCGATTTGAATTGTAATAGCACATACAATATACATACTTATTACTTTTTGTTCGACAAAAGATTTTAAAGAAATTGTTCAAAGATTATTTTCCAAGGCAGTGCTACAATCTGCGAACAAATCGTTTGGATCAAAACAGATCTATAACATATAGATGCCACAGGAGTTGACCGATGAAAGTTCCTATGACAGTCGGGTTTACATAGCCGGAACGGACCAGGACCATTTATGCGGTCAAGAATTGTCAAATCGGCATAATTCTACCGCTATAGCAACAACAACCTATCGGATAAAGCACTAAAAATCTAAAATGTATCGATTTAAACGGGGTTATATGTCCGAAAAAACCACGATACACCAGGTATGTTTAGCATTCAGGGAGTCCCCGCATGACTCTAATCACGTTTTTGCATGCCCAGCTGACCTACACATCTGACAACCCTTTCCTATGGTCCGTCTCTACTGGGGTCTAGATAACCGTTACAACAACAACAACAAAAATCAAGATAAATTTTTTTGTACACTTATGCTGTAAGAAATGCATTTGTGAAGGCTATTATTAATTTTTTTATATTATATTTTAATATTTATTTAATTTTGATTAATTTTAATTTTTACGTTCGGCCGTTTATTTTATTTAAATTTGCCAGTTTTTATTTTTTTTATTTACATTGTTAAACATGTTTCTAAACAAAATTTAGGATATTCGCGCCTTCCACTACAGATGTGTTTGGTACTTAACAAGTATTGTATGTACATTGTATGTACATACATACATACATATGTAGTATGTATGTTTGATACATAGCAAAATCCTGACTCTGGTGGCAGTTCGAAACCGGCTATAAATGCTAAAGCTTACTTATTACAATATGCTGTCAGAAGAAAAATTAATTATCATAAATAAACTAAATTATAATATTTCAATTTTAGACGTTATTTGTATTAACTTAATTTCTTTTCAATTTTAATAATTTGTTGTGAAATAATTAACCCTTCAATGTCATATATGCACGCTACTTCGCTGTATTTTTAATTAAATGTATAACGCTACATACTTATAGTATATTTATTTACCTTTTATGTTTGAATATTAATTTGCATGTTTTCATTAGCACTAACACAAGCTAGCAGCTGCCAATTTGCTAATATTATTCCACTTATTTATTCAGTTAATTATTATAGCCTTTCCAATTTATTTTTGCACTTTGTTTAAACTTTTTTCAACTTTGTTTAAAATTTTTTCACTTTATTTAAATTTTTTTTAATTTGTTGAAATTTTTTCACTTTGTTTCAATTACACTTTCCGCTCACATTAATACCACTTGATTTATAGCAATTTTTACGTATTCTTAGCACACACTTCACATACGTATTTGCTTCGCTTTTGTTATTATTCTTTTCTTTTAGTTGTTTTGTTATTGTTTTTCACCTCATTTGTTGAGCACTCCAATTAAATTAAATTGTAACAATTGCAAAGCGCATCACTGTACTCATTCGCTTGAATAACACTCATGCATATGTATATGTATGCTTGTGTGTGTATTTACTCCAATTGCATTTGCACTGCGCCTCCACACTTCTACATTTTCGACATTTGCTTTGCTTGTCTTCTGCTTCTTCTTCCTCGTTTTTGCTACCCAAACACACTAGTTTCGTGTTACTTTCTTTCACTTCTCTTCACTTACTGCCTTTGCTTATTCTTTTGCTTTTGCATCGTCACTTTTTGGTATCGTTAAATATGTAGGTACTTCACTTTAATTTCGTTTGTTGCTTTTCATCACTTCGTATGTGCTTTGTATTATTCACCTTTCACAGCGGAAAATTATTATTTTTATTCCTGGCTCCGCATGCAAATGTAAACAAAAATGCGGGCAATTGTAATTTTTTTTGCGCTTTAATTGTTTAATGCGCCAATTCTTTTCTTTTTTGATACTTCCACGCGTAAGAAAGCCAAATTCACTGCGCTGCACTTTTGCTATTTCAACTTTAAAACTTCGTAAATCGAAAAAATTCGTATGCACTTCACTTCGACAACGTGTTGTTGTTGTTATTGTTGGTAGCGAGCACCAATAAATAAAAATTCCCACAACGATCGCGCACTAACCGACTCTGTACAACATATTCGACCGGCTTTTAAGAAACAACTGAAGTGTCGGGCAGCTGGTACGGCCGCAGCAGCGACAGCAGAAACAACAGCGCTAGAGCCGAACCAGTGGTGTACGAATGACGAAGGTGGCAGCGGTGTGTACGACGCGGTCGCCGTCGCAGCAGCAGCGTCAGGTCGAGTTTTTAGCCAGCTGCTATGGCACATGGTGCGTTGTAGTTGTTGTTCTAATTTAGTAGCGCGCTGGTAAATGACGACGGCGGAGTTGTTTGCAGCTGGCAATGCCACTCTGTGCATTTAGCAGAGAGCAGTTGTGCTCTCTTTCAATTGCAATTCAGCTGCTGCTTGCTTGCGTGGCTCTTTTTTTAGTGTGTTTTTGCAGCAGCAAAGTTGTTGTGTGCGGCGAAGAGCGACCGAAATGTTGTGTGTAAACAGCTGTTCTGGCTACTCAGTGCGTGGGGGAGTTTACCTAAAAGTATGCCACAGTTATAAGGCGAATTTAATGTATGACTCGTGGGCTGCTTAGCAATGAGTGTTGCCGTCAATTTTAAAGGGGAAATATTTTTTTTTGGGTGGAAGAGAAAATTATTTTGGTGTTTGTTGGGATTTTTGTAGGCTCTGAAGACATTTGAGTTATAACATTATTAAAGCAGAATAAAAGTATGTATTTTTAAATACATAAAAAAATATAAAGAAATAAAATTAAATGTGAAAACCAAAAGTTGACAGCTTTATTTTTTACCGTTCTTTAGATTGAGAAAATTATTTTTGCTTGGTGTACCTTTCGTATAATTTTTTTCAATTAGCTTAGCTTTAGAGATCATTATGTTACTAAAATTCTTTCATTCATCTGATCAAATTTGAACCGGACTGACAAAAAAAAGATATTTCCATGTAAATATGTAAATAGGCTTATGAACCCGACTGCGCTTGATTCAATTTTCCATACATTTATTATAAGCCCAGACTGGGATGGCCTGCGTTGCCTGCAGCGAATGACTTTTAATGAATTAAATTGGCTTAAGGCGAGTTTCCTGAAGCGGATCTTTCGGTTGAGTGATGACTTTTGATGTGGTTTGGGTAAAAAGTCATTGACAATCGCAATCATGCCAACCGATTATCATGGTAGAAAAATTCATGAATATTTACTCCAAAATTTTGGTTGCATACAATGTAAATGCCTAAAAACGACCAGAAACTGTTTTTTATTACCATCTTAATATTTGAACCTAACGAACGAGTTCATGGTGAACCCTGATTTCATGTTCGACATTTCAGGATGATTGTGACTGACTTTTTGCCCAAATAACATCCGGAGTGATCACTCGGTATCAACTGTAACGATCCTTTACTTTTGATTGTCGCTAACTTGTTTATATAAATGTGTAACTGAACCAGTCCGAGTCAAATTTGTTCACATGCTATATTGGAGTCCCTAGTTACAAATTCTGACCATTCTGACAAGTTAGATTCCATTAAAATTTTTAACTCTTTCGATGAGTTTCTACGTAGGGGCGGATCCAGGGTAGAAGTTTGAGGGGGTCAACTTTATAATTTTGTACTTGGAACTCCAAGTCTTTTTTTTCGCAGAGTGCCACTTACTATGGAAATAACGTATAACATTTAACATCCCCCCGTGGATCCGCCCCTGGTTCTACGCTACTCGTTTAAAACTGCTAAACGACTTACTCGTCGTGGGGAATCGCCGGCATAATATTCTTTGTGATAATCCTGAATGAAACTCTTTTGTTCTCTTATCTCTAGCCTTAAGTTCAGCTTAATATCTTGGCTCGCTATGGCGGTAGCTTAATCCCTTACCATTAAAACCAAAAACATCAAGTTTTGAACTAAACGAACCATTCTCCCGCATACATACATATATCATGATTTTCTTTCTAATTCGTGCACGTTGGCTTAATCTGACGCAATTTACAACATTACCAAAACTATACTGATTGCTCTCTTGAGCAGGTGGACGGCAATGGTTGGGTTATTAACAGTGTGACCATTTTAGCATTTTTGCAGCTAAATTTAGTTTTTTTTTTGTATTTAGACGCATAATTTTCATTTAGCATTTAGCATTTTTCTTAGCTTTTTGCGATTATTAGTTTAGCATTTTTTAGCATTATTCTATTACCGACGATCTCATACAAAAATGTGATAAAAACATGTATGATAATGATATTTCGACCGACTCTTCGGAAGTTGAGGAACAATATTCATTTGATAATGTATTTAGTTTATAATTAAAATGTATCATTTGTAAACAAATGATATTTAAAAATGTACTGAAATGCTATTAAATAGCAATGTGATATTGAATTGAATGATCACTTTTTCTTTTATGTTTGTAAGACTCTTTATGATTCTTTTTTATTCAATAAATAGTTTTTTTTGTTGTTTGCCATGGCTCAACAATACATGGTTGAATTACTACATGACATTGTTTTTTTCTAATGAAATATATTTCTAAGGCAACATTGAATACAAGATTTTTAAATAATTAACGCTTTATAGTGATCATTTTATGTAAAAACCGTTTTTATATTTAGCATTATTTTTTGGCATTTTAATATTTTTTTTTAGCATTTTTTAGCATTATTTTAATGCTGATTTAGCTGCAACACTTTTTTAGATCTGGTCACACTGGTTATTATTGAAAAGGGCGAAATTCAACTTTAATTTATTTTAGCCTCATGCCATCGCTTAAGTGATTTTTTATAGCATTATTCGCGTTCACTAGTGAGATTAATTTTTAACTATGCGTTCTTAGTTTACTTCCTGGAATTTTGGTCTCATTGCAAATGTCAAACCTTTATTCGAGTTCGGTCTCTACTGCTATATTTATGACAAATCCAATTTTTTTATACGACACCTGTCAGTTTAGCTGAGCTAATTTAAATCCTAAATGCTATGTTTGGACAAAATCGGGAAACAAAAGATTTAAAAGTAATGACAGTCCGCTGCAGACTGCGAAAGTGCGTGAGACGAGGTATGTTGACGAGCGGTAATATCCAAAAGCTCAACATGACATGTAGCGGTTAGATGGAAATGGTTCACAAAATCTTCACACTACTCAACCAAAGTCACTCGTTATCGCTGTTCAGTTTGACATTGAGGGGTTACCATCTTTTTGAAGACATCCATGTTAAAAGTAATAACTGCAGTATTAATACAATCTTGGAGAATGACCCTTTAATTAATGATATAGCACTAAATATATATTTTTACAATAACAATGAACAATACAATTAATAAATATTTATTTAAGGCTTTTATACAGCAAATACAAAAAAATCTATGTATACTAGAGTGGGTTGATTTTCAGGGAGCTACTGGGGATATGTATCCGTACTATAAATCGCGTATGTGAGAAATGTTCTATGGATCATTCAGATTTTTAAAATTTCGTCTTAAAAATCGCTGAATCGAATCGAAACCGGTTTTAAACTCATATTCGTAAATCAGCATGTTATAAAAGTCCCACCGAATAGGGGCATTGAAAAAATATCGCAAATAGCCAATAATGCTTCTAGAAAGTCCAAAAGCCTATCGAATTTTCGCAGTCAAAACTTAGAAGAAGGGTAAAGAAGGATTTATAGCCAAGTTGGGGTAGATAAAAGTAGTCCAAACGAGTATACATAAGTGTATACAGGCTATGTTAGAGCTTCATAAAGAGGATCTATGTAACTATTACGTACATAACTAAATCAAAAGAAGTAAATTAAATTAATCGTACGAATGTAAGGACCATGAAACTTGTGAGGATTCCTGTAAAATTTTTTAAAAGAACTTTTTAAAAAGACTATTTGCGAATCAGTAATGCAAGTATAAAAATACAGACTGGAGGGATAAAATTAATTACAGTCGATATAGGGGGAAGGGAAAACATATGTACATACACCGATAGTTCTTTTTTGTGCCGACTAACACTATTCTATCTACATATATTGACCGATATAAAATATTTATAGTAAGTCCGCGCTTAGCGCGGTCCATCGAAGGACGGAAATTCGAAAAAAAATTAAACGAGACTATCTTAGCATGTAAATGTGTAATACTAAGGAAGGATGGATAAAAAATTATTTTTTTATAATTATGCTTAAGAAAAATAACTATAAACAATTATTTTTTACAAAAATAAAAGCTATATACAAGAAAAAAATAAAAATCTTAGTCAATCAGAAAAAATCACACGGAACCAATTCTGATGAATACGGCGGTTAATTGATGATATCCTTTGTATTTTTGGCTTTAAATTCGATCACAATCGGGACTCGATGCTATGATGCATTATCATAGTGTAAAATCCATGAATTGTTCCTCCACAATTCCGGTCGTTTTGATGGGTATTCTCACGCAAACGTCTCAATGCGGTCAAATAGATCTACTTATTGACAATATTGCACAAACTACGAATATCGAAAAAAAATGATCTTCACTTTGATTTCTGAGCAATTTTGACGTGATTTTTTTTTCGGTTACGACTCGTTTTTTTCGCTCCATTCTGAAGATTGTTGACACAAGCACTTTTCAGAAGATGTTGAAGGTCCTCCAGAACTAGGCATGTCTGCAACGATCTCTCGACCATATTTGAAGACCTGAATCACCGTAAGGCTTTTCCAACATTCGCAGCGATACCGCACACGAATTTTTTTAGAAATACAAAGTTTAAAACAGATACTTTGTACGATATTTTTATCCATTGTAAAAATCGCAACGACTTCTGAGGTCTACCGACTTTGGCAGCTGCTGTAAACAAACTAGTTGCTAGATCGTGCTCATATTTGGCATAGTAATTAAGGACAGTCCTACCAACTTACCAAAATAAATTTGGTTGAATTATAACAACCCGTAATGCCCTTGAACTCTTGGTAAAATTTGGCTTATTTTCATTAAATTCCGCACTCTTCCATATTTGCCTCATCTAAACCGATTTGCTTAGCTAATTCCACTATTTCATCATTATCGGCAGAGTTTCCAATGTCTTTGCTCTTACTTAAATCTGTCCAAATGTTGCATAATCCTATTAAAGACCTTTTTGTTATCTCATTCCAAGAAAAGTGTACGTTTTTTACAGCGTTCTAATGATGGTTCTTAAAAACTTATCTTTTTGATTGATTCTCTTCTCAGTATACTTTTTTAGATATCTGCTTTAATGTTGGCCGCAAGGAGTAGAGTTTAAAATTGGATATAATACTTTGGTCCATTGGTTTAATTAATGAATGTCTCCGGCTTGAAATAAGAAATCGCTAAACCAGAGCAGAGATAAAGAGATATAGCCAAACCAAAGGCTAAAAATCAGGAACAGACTAATTTTTCGCTCATAATCGAAGCCACAGTTTCAGTATATCGTTCGATAAAATATATAAATATATAATCATTAATGTGCCACAACACCAAACCTTTACTTCTAAAGCATGGGCCACAATGCACTGCCTAAGTTATTCGATATTCTCTCAAACACATACCGGCAGCTTAATAAAATCCACAGATAAATCAATTTCTTCAATTAATTATCAAAATTCCAATATTTGTTAGCAACACACGTACACATGCGTACACAGAAATGGTGAGCATTTTCACACAACCAATTAACGGAACTGAATGCCCAGAACGAAAATTGTCTCTCAATTGCAAGCAATAAAATATTAACTGAGAATATCCTCATTGCTTTTGCGTCAATTAGATGCCAATAAGATTTGAAAAATGTGCAATGCGCCACTAATTAGTTTTCGAACAATAAAATACGCACGGTGAAGGGGTGGCGTGGCATGGACGGTATGGTAAGACGAATGACAGGGCGGAGCCGTGCTATAGAGAGGAGGAAATGGAAGGGAAACGGATCAATTACAATTTATTACAGCTCATTGATAGCAAGCGAGCGGGCATTTGGGCGAGTGCAAAGGGGTGAATGCCTATACAGGGTGTTTTGTCAGCCTAATATCTACTTAACTATCAAATTTTTTGTCTTCTGTAACTTTTTTTTACTTGATTTGTCTTGACCTTTTACATACCAATTTTTTTCTTTTCTTCTTTTCCAAGAAGTTTTGAGAGAGAAGAGTTCAAAAAGTTCCTTCCATTCGTTCCATATTTTGGGAAGTTTTCTTCATTCATTGTTCTGCTGCTTTTATAGGCCTTTTGAATAATTTAAATTACTTTTGCCTTAAAAAGACAACTTAAGATGGTCTGCGAGAGTAATGTCTGAAAAACTAATTTTGCTTCCAGGCCATTCTCCACTACTTTGACTCAATTTCTTACAATCTAGTCGACTGCATCGCTGCTTACACACCTTCGAGAAATTGGTGGGCAGGCGAAGCCCCTATAGAAGTGATGCAGTGATCTTCTTTACAGATAGAAGGAAGTTAAGAGATGGCGTTGGAGGTTGATCTTCAGTCGGGAACTCAGGCTACCAGATAACTGTAGTGTCTTTCAAGCGGATATGGTAGCCATCAAGGTAGCGGTAGATATAGTGCTTCGAAGGACAACCTACAGAGAGCATTCACTCTGATAGTCGAGCGGCTAGACTGGCCTTGAGCTCACTAACTGTGAGTTTAAAACCGGTCAAGAAGACCCTATTAGCTTCAAGCTTTGTCCATATTAGACTTGTATGAGCGCCCGGTCACAGATATCGTGAACTGCAATGCCGACGAAATGGCACCATTATCCCTCTTGCGCTCCAGTGATGGACTTATGGACCTCCAGTGAGTTGTTACTCTCTCTTCTATTGACCGGCTCTTACCAGACTTCAATTAAATTACTATCTCGGTAGACACATCTTTGGCGAACTCAGCAAAGTGACTGAGATTAATCGGATCTGACTTAATAAATTTGTGGTAAGAACAAAATGTTTCGTCGATCTTTGAGATGATCCGACATTACTTTATATAAGGAGTTTTTAGTAGCAGAAATGAAAAATATCTGTCCAAGTGCGATCCATAGATCTTGGGTCATCCCAACGACCTGACCTAACCTAACTTTCCAGGCAATTCAATGATATGGTACCCTATACAGTCAAATATTCCTTCGTTCACTGTTCATTATTTGGTAAAACCTTTGTAGAACTAATTTCTGACACTTTTACTTGATATTTCCTTATGGAAGATAGTTCTCAACAGTCCAGTTTGGGGTGCTTGATGTTTTTTTACTGACACTTTCGAGCTCATGAGTGCTGTGTGCTTCAAGCTGTTTCCAGTGTTTCTTTGAAAGTAAATGTAAATAGTTTTACTGTGGTTCTCATACATATGTATGTGATAATACCCATAAGACTAAAAATTATGTTCTTCGATAACTCTACCCAAAGTGCAGAAAATATGAGATCTCCTTAAAGTCTTCGTCTATGAGATAACGGTAGCTTGACTTAGATTAGATCTTCTTCTTTACTGGCGCTACGCGATTATAGCCGATTAGATAAATAAATGAGGATTACATCGTGACCTAAGGTCTCTATTCTAAGTCACAACGACTCACTAAGCCACAGCACATTGATAAATTCCAATATACTGCTATGTGCTAGTGAGGCGATGAAATCCCTATTTGGAAACATAGATCCATGGGCCTTTATCCTGCGCCTACAGACAGATGTGCAGTCAATTAGCTAACGAAGCTAGGCCCATGGTATGTAAGTGCTTCTTGAGCTTGCAATGGTCAGTGTAGAAGGCAACAAATAGCCTGAATTTGTCCCTTGGAAAGTTAACTACATAATTAAGCCTTTTAATAAGCCCTCCCTTCCCACCTATTCATCCTTGCGGAGTAGCTCCTTTATTGTATGGGGACCAAACGCAATGAACGCTTCGACTTATGAACATCTTAGCTAAACCATTAAAATTCATGAATTGGCTACTTTTCGCTTTTCGGTTGTCTATTTAAGCTTAGCCGCCGTAACATCTACCTATCTTTATTGAGAACCCTGTATGTCATTGAATAAATAAATGTATGCAACTGCAGAGCGCTTGCTTGTAGCATTGATAATAATCAAACCAATATATTTTCAGCACCTACGACATGCACGCGACCGCCATATAAAGTTGCATGTACTCACCCACACACACACATGTATATACAGCATTTGTATGCACATGAATGCCGCAGTCAATATGGGGTTGCATTAGAGTTATGGCTTCGCCAAGCAACAACATGTAAGCAACATTTGGTAATGCGCACACACATGAGGAATTTGTTTTTATTTTTATTAAATTTACACGCTGGCCACCGCTTGCAACAAAAGGAAATTTGTATGCCACAGCGGAAACAAGAAGCAAGTGAGGCAATGAGAGACAGAAAGGGTAGAAAAAATGAGCACACAGCTTCTTGGCGGGCAATAAGCGCCCGTGTTGAGTAGCACCCGTGTTGAGTAGCGCCAGGCGGCGTCAGGGCAGATTGCGCTGCGGCACGTGCAACAAAGCGCACGCGGTTGCACGCCCGCTTGTCCATTCAATTCATATGCCAACGAAGCGTTGGACGTTTCGCGCTCACGCATATTAGTATTGGTACACGTGAGTGTGTATGTGGCAAGCAATATATTGGATTACAACGTTATTGAAGTGGGCTTAACGCAGCAGTAAAACCAGCAGGAGCTGCTGACTCCGCAACGGTACTGATGCTCTGCTGTTGCAGTAACTTGTCGATTGCTGCCGGCTGCCACACCGCAAAGCTGACGCGAGCGCGTAAAGCAAATTTACTAAGTGACAGCAACATATCGGCTAACTGTGTGTGAGTGTGTGGTTGTGTGCAGCGGTGGCTGTGTTGCATGCCGCACGTTCGATTTTTCATTTTCGGCTACGCGTCTGTACACCAAAACATTAATGGTGTATTGTGGTTGCCAGAGCACATAAAAATATGCACACATACACACATACACCCACCTATGCATATAACGGCATTGTTGCACGTACGGTTGGAGCACACGCTGCCCCGCAGTTACCTCAAATTACACTACTTTCGTCAGCGGCCGCGTTGCATGGTAATAACAGCGTATTTTCGGTGCTTTAATTGGGTAGAAGTGTGTGTGTGCCACAAATTGGTGAAAGTCAAACATTAAACGCCCTTGCCATTTTCGCCAGCACACATACCGTCCTAGTCCCCCACTGTTGCATGTGGTATGCTATTGTGAGTATGCTCTTTTACTTTCATTCCATGATATTTCACCGCCACAAACACACCCACACACATTTACGCTTGCTTGGCGCTTACTCGTTCGTGCAACGTGCCGCATCAGTTGCAGCACGGCACAGCGGCATTCGAATGTTACAACAAAATGCCATTATCTACTATTGGTTATCAGTTTGTTTTTTCACAGAACAATATGCTTGTATTAAGTGCGTATGTATGTGTGTAGTACTCTCTGAGTATGTGTGTGTGTATGTCTCTTAGGCTAAGTGAGACATGCGGCGTGGAAATTTTCACGTATCTCTGTAATAAGTTTGTATGATCTCAAACGCATAAACAGTGTGCGTCATATGCTTAACCATGTGCTAGATGGAAAAGAGAATAACATATTTTTTTATAATTTAGAAGTCATCATAATACTACCTTACCTATATATCATCTTGCGATGGTAAGAGTCTATCATTCTTATGCAATATTGCTTTCTTATGGCGTTGCTTTCATTTGTATTCTCAGATATAGTTTTACCGAACGTTGACATTTTGAGTGAGATGTAGACCTGGTTTGCTTCCACGAGGTGTATCCTGCATAACGCTAAATAACCTGCGGCCTTTTTAGACTCCAACGGCTTTTTGATCCTAAGCGTGTCCGTCAAACCACGCCTTGGCCTCGTAACTGAGACAACCTTGGGACCATATGAGGCGACTATCTTTGCCGGAGGTGGACAAGGGAGAAAGTAGGTCGAATCCGACCACGGTTAAACTGGATGGTCTCCCAGGAGGGACAATTGTAGAAGTTCTTACTGAGGAAGAGACATCTCGGTAATCTTACTTTCAGAGAATCAGAAGGTATATCGGAAACTGCGATTAACCGTCTTAACAAATTTCTGAGAGGCTGAAAGAGCTTTGTATATTTTTAAAAGGATTTATGAGTTTGTCGGTACCACACTAGATCGCCGTTCTAAGCTGTCCAGTTAGATCCTTCTTACTATCGATCTTTTAATCTATCCTAACGCGACTTTTTGAGTTGATATGGATTTTGATATTTTTTGATGTAAAACCATCAACGCTGACATGTGAAGCAAAAGTTTAACAGATAATTTACAAAAAGCTTTTCAGAATATTCTGTAGAAATGCTGCCGATTTTGATTAATTGGTTGAAAAGAGAAGCGCCAGACTGCGGGTACTTAGGTCAGGATTAGGTCATTGTGATCTGGATTTAAGCCTTATCCAGTAACTCAGTGGATTTGGTATAAAATCCGATTCGTTCCACACCAGCTGCCCAATGTCTCTTAACTTGGACGATTGGGCGTCGCGGAAGCTATACCGTCTCAGCCCGCTAAAATCCAAAATCTCATCATCCTCCGAGAATGCCCTGCATACCACCATTTATACTTTACCAATTTTCATAAAAGTAAGAACGGTGATGACCCATACAGTGTTACTTAGTTCCCGTTTGCTGAGAAGTAGAAGTTTTTTAATCTTTCCTCAATCAACACTACCCCTACTTTTTGGTAGGCTGTGTTTTTTCTCTAGAGTCCATTGTTTTAAACAACCCTTGAAGTTTCTGAATAATCTAGGACAGTTTAGAGGAATTGTGTGCCTCTATATGACTGGGTACCCAGACGATATTTACCACAGAGAGTCTAGTTATTGTATAACATAAAGCAGTGGGATTTAATACAGTCGCTACGGATAGCCTTAATTACCACTTTACTGTCCACTAGAAGGTTTACGGACTTTCAGAATTTCAAATGGCACCTTCTGTTGTGGTCTTTATGTCTGAATCGAAGTAATTTAATTTTAAGCTACTTTCGGCGTGTGGATTGCTATAGAAGAATCCCAGTCCAGTCCCTATTTCACCTTTTTATCCATTAGAAAATATGTACATTTCGCAATTGGAACTGTCGATCACAGAACCATTGGAAGCAACCCTCTTTTACCGGAAAATGAAAACGTTGTGTTTTATTTTTCATGGATCTTCTTTTATCGGTTACATTTGGTCCGAGTCCATTAACAAGATCGAATATAGTAACATATAATGGTTCCAATTGCTTAAAATCATGAGTTGGCTCACCGTAAGGTTTGCATCATACTTTACCTGATATGTATTGGCCGGCAGCAGCCCCTTATCTTACGTCACCAATTACCAAATTGAAAATTATTATTTCTGTAACCGAAGCTCTAGACATTAATTATTAGATCTCATTTTTTATTATTACAGAATATTCCCAACTTCATTACCAAATTTTTCTGAATTATTTTGTCCTCGAACAAAATATAAATAAGAAAATATAATTATATTCTTTAATCCTTACCGATGTACAGGTTGTAATATGGAAATATTGCCCTACAAGATAGAAGAGGCTAAGAAAATTTCGCGCATTGTATGTATCTTTTAATAGTTAGTTAGTTATATAAGTTTGTATTGTGTCCATTGTACTTTGGTCCATTATTAGAAGTTTGACAATTCGGCCGAGAGCACGTAAGCGACAAATCAATATTCTAGGCGCCCTACACACTTTCAACATTTTATAATCAGGCTTCAATCGGCTGATGTATTCTTTGTCCTAAAAACAATACTTCACGTTTCACACCAAATGACTAAGTGTTGCTGGCCATTAGGCTGGCCAATGATCGTAAAAAAGCCACGTGCCACATTATATCAATATCAAAATTTCTTTTATATGAGTCCTGCATGGCAATAAAATAATTCATATTGTGAATAAAATAATCATTTAAAGAGATGATGAGAAATATGGTGAGGATATGGTGAACCCGATTCCTTAATCTACGATGATTGAGCAGACGTTGCACCATGAAGAAGTTCGAATGGCAATTATCCGCCTGAAGAACAACAAAGCAGCGGGGGTCGATGAATTGCCGGCCGAGCTATTCACATACGGCGGCGAAGTACGGATAAGGAGCATGCATCAGCTTCTTTGTCGAATATAGTCGGATGAAAGCATGCCCCAAGATAAGGAAGTGAAGCAAATAGGTCTGGTAGTAAACGAGGACAAGACGAAATATCTCCTGTCATCAAGCAAACAGCCATCGCTCTAGCGACTTGGCTTGCACTTCACTGCTGACAGTCATAACTTTGAAGTCGCAAATAATTTCGTCTATCTTGGAACCAGTATTAACACCAACAACAATGTCAGCTTCGAAATCCAACGCAGAATCACTCTTGCCAACAGGTGCTACTTCGGATTGAGTAGACAATTTGGAAGTAAAGTCTTCTCTCCATGAACAAAGGCAAAATTATATAAGTCACTCATCATCCCCGCCCTGCTATAAGGTGCAGAGGCATGGACGATGACAAAATCTGATGAGCCGGCGCAACGAGTTTTCGTGAGAAAGGTTCTGCGGAAATTTTGTGGTCCTTTGCGCATTGTCAATGGCAAATAAGATACGATAGGAACGATAAGCTCTACGAGATATACGACGACATTGACACAGTTCAACGAAATAAAAGACAGCGGTTCCGCTAGCTAGGTCACGTTGATTGTACGTCCAGCTCTGAAAGTATTCGACGCAATACCCGCCGGGGGAGCTGGGGAAGAGGCAGACTTCCAATCTGTTGGAGAGACCAGGTGGGTAAGGTCCTGTCTACACTAGGAATCTCTAACAGGCCAAACAGCAAAGAGGAAAAACGACTGGTGCGCTGTCGCACTTAACTCTGTTGTGAATCTGGTTAGATAGAAGTAAGAAACATTAGACCGTATGTGAGAGTTTGAATTTGAACTTTTCTGGGTTGGTAGAGTTATACTATATATAGTACTTCGAAAGGTCTGCGATTTATTAAACTATATAAGATCTATATGCAATGAAATCACGTCTGCGGAAACGTTGCAGAAGTGTTTTGGAAGTATTCTTTATCAAGAATACAAGTATTTGAGTGACATAAGGCATTCGTGATCTTCATTGAGAAATGTTTCGGGAAGTCATTCGCGAAACAGCACCGAAACATGCCAAAAGGTCGGAAAATCTTGTAAACAGTGAAGCCCGACAACTAGGTGAGACTAGAAATAGCAGGCGCAGACTGAAAAGAACAACGTTTCATGATCTATTACGAATCTAAGAAAATAACAAATATTATTATATTTAGTTGTTAAATTTAGTTTAAAAAAGAAAAGCTTGTTATTACAGCTTTTACTGTTTTACTTCATATATTGAGAAAAATATTGCTTGTTAGTTTAAATTTATCACTAGTTACAATTTCAATGAAATGTAAAACCATCATTTATTACGTTTCAATAAAAATAAAGCACGAAAAAACGTTAACTTCGGTTGCACCGAAGCTAAATACCCTTCACAGGTGCATTTCTGTTAGTAACTATGTGTTCAGTTTGTATGGAAACTATATGCTATGGTAATTCGTTCTGAACAATATTTTTGGAGATTATATTGTTACATTAAGCAGTAATCCATGCCAAATTTCGTGAAGATGCCACGTCAAATGTGAAAGTTTTCCATACAAGAACTTGATTCCGATCGTTCAGTTGGTATGGCAGCTATATGTTATAGTGCTCCAATATCGGTCGTTCCGACAAAAGCAGCATCTTGAAGAGAAAATGACGTTTGCAAAATTTCAAAACGATATCTTAAAAACTGAGGGACTAGTTCGTATATATACAGACAGACAGACGGACAGACAAACGGACATGGCTAAATCGACTCAGCTCGACATACTGATCATTTATATATATACTTTATAGGGTCTCCGACGATTCCTTCTGGGTGTTACAAACTTCGTGACAAACTTAATATACCCTGTTCAGGGTATAAAAAGGCATTCAGAGAAAGACGTGAGGTCATTGAAAACTTGCCACTTGCCCTCCACCTCTGTTAGTGATGAAAATATCAGAAAAGTTAAAGAAGCAGTGCTTGAAAATCGTTGTGTGGGCTTCTGACAGAGAGCAGATGTTCTCAGCTTTTCTCTTGGAGCATTTCAATACATATTGGTTAATGTTTTGGGCAGGAAGCGTGTCAATGCTAGACTCATAATAAAATATGTGAATTTTTTACAAAAACTACGTCGAGTTGAGATCTAAAAAGAAATGATTGACACTGTTGATGAGGACTCTACATTCATCAACGCATCACTACTGGTGACAAGATGTGGGTTTATGTATGTATACGATGTCAAAATTGTTCTCCAGAACTGAAGCGAAACTGAAACGAAACCGAGAAAACCAAAAATAACTGAAGGCACTGAGGTCATCCCAGTCGAGGCTTATACCAAGTGCATGCTAAATTGGATTAATCATTAGCATGCTTTTATATTATATAGACGACAATAAAGATTTGTATTAAAATACACAAACGATAAAGTAGCATTTTTGTTAGTCCGATTTAAATGTGATCAGTTGGCAAGATTTTTCTCCAGTATTTTCGTAAAAGATAATGCTGTTTTGTACAAGATTGTCTCCTTTCAAAACATTGGCAGCTGTCTGCCGTAGCTAAATCTGCTTCTTCGCTGCAAAAATTGATTGCTGTATGGGAGAAATTTAATTTTTTACATGAATAGCTGTCTATCAGTGATATTATGATTGGAATTGTGCACCTAGATTTACTGCTAAACCACATTTGCCACCGTGCACTTCAGTCATTCAATTAAAAATCGACCGTTTAAGTACACTTCGGACGCTGTAAGTGGTTCGTTAGTTATATTTACGGAACTTGCTTTAGTATTTGTGTCTCGGAACATATATAGACGCACAGCTGTGAATGTGTGTGTGTAGGTACAATAGTTAACTTCATTTACAGCATGGCAAAAGTAAAACTCATAAAACAGCAGATTTTCTGTGCCACAACAATTGCAACAATTACTTTGGTCGGATGGTCGGTAGCGTTAAGCATGAAAGAAACAGAAATTACAAAACCGGAAGCGGAACAAAACGAACTGAAACGAGGCGAAAAAAGCAACAAAAACAACAGGATTGAAAAACAAAGGAAGAAGGTGGAAAAGGCAAGCGTGGGAATGCAATGGCAGTAGAGCAATGGTTAACAGCAAAGCTAAAGAAAAAAATACAAAAATAAAAAAAAATTAAAAAAACAACGAAACAACAACAAAACTAACAAAAAGCAGCAGCAACAATTTTAAAGAACCGCCAACAATAACAACAACAGCAGAAAACTCCAACAATAAAGCGTTATTGCAGTGAACGGCAGCGAGTGGCGGCATGCACCGCAGCATCCAGCAGCAACAATCTCCACAACAACAACAAAAACAATAACAACACGAAAAACAATAACAATGGCCAACAGCGCACTTTTAGTGACGGCAATTAAAATGCAAACAACTGCAATAATATGCACACACACACAAATACATGTTAAAATGCATATACACATACAAACACACACCCACATATACATCTTTCCGACACAATGCGGCAGCGAATTGTAACATTCAATCGAACAACAATAAAAATAACAGCCATCAACGGAGCTTAACGGTATTCACAATGACAATGCACGCTGGAGTGGTAGTAGTTGTTGTTGTTGTAAAAACATATGCATGCCGGCATATACTTCTGCACTTATATACTTTACTTGCCAGCGCGCTTGCATTACCGCTATGCAACCGCCGCGTAGTAGTGCTTCTCTTGTTGTTGTTGTCTGTGCGGGCAATTGAGTGCAATCGCCATGTTGCCCACAAACGCCGCAGCAACAATACTAATTGCAACTAATTGAAATATTCAGGCCAATGGAACATCAAAATGCGAAATCAAACAAACCAACAACAACAATAACTACAACAACAACCAAGCAACCAACCAACTTACTGTTGAACCAACCCAGCAACCGCACCGAATCAACCGGCGACAGTAACAGCAACAAATTGCAGCTGTGTGGAGCTTGCAACAAAGCAACCAAGGAAGTACAGCTCGTTCCCTCGTCCGCTAAACCACATAATTACTCAGCGGTGGCGCTGGTGGTTGGTGGGTGTTCGGTTTTGTTGGTCGCTTAATGACAACAAATCAATGAAATTTAACATGGCCAAACAATATTCGTTGGTGAAATCGTCAAAAATTCATTGCTTGCTGTGCCGGCGAAGGCAGCATTTGTGTGGCACAAACCGCAATAATAAATAATCAATCGAATGAAACACAAAAGTAAAACCAAAAAGACAACAATAACAATAAAGAATACAACAAGTGGGCAAAATGACACAAACAAAAAATCTATTGTTTTGCAAATAAATTGCAGTCGCCCGATGATGAATGCTGTTGGCGGTGGATTGCGGCACAGTGAGTTTTAATTGCATGGTTTTCTAATAAAAAGAGGAGAAAATAAGTTAATTTAGTTCAGATAGCCCCTAAGTTATAATACCCTGCACAGTTTCAAGTTTTCTCACAAGAACTTAATTTTGATCGGTCAGTTTGTATGGCAGCTGTATGCTATAGTGGTTCGATCTGAAAAAATTGTCTTGAAGATTGTAATGTTGGCTTGGATAATAATCCATGCCAAATTTCGCGAAGATATCTCCTCAAATGAAAAAGTTTTCCATACCAGAACTTTATTTTGATCATTCAGTTTCTATGGCAGCTATATGCATATGTTGTCCGATTTGAACTATTTTCTCTAAAATTGTACAATTGACTTGGATAATAATCTCTACCAAATTTAGAGAAGATATCTTGTCAAATAAAAAAGTCTTCCATACAAGGACTTCAACTTGATAAGTAACTGTGTATGACAGCTTTAAACAATAGTTGTCCGATCAGAATATCATCTTCGGAGATTGTAGCACTATCTTTGGCAATACCTCACGCCAAATTTCGTAAAGATACCTCGTCAAATAAAACATTTTTCCATACGAGGACTTGATTTTGATTGGTCATTTTGTATTTCAGCTATATACAATACTACAGTGGCCCGATATCGGCGCCTTCGACAAATGCGCATTTTCTTATGGAGAAAAAACCTTGTACAAAATTTCAGTTCGATATCTCAAAAACTGAGGAACTAGTTCGCGTATATACAGACAGACTGACAGACATGACTAAATACATTCAGCTCGTCGCGCTGAAATATATACATACTTTATAGGGTCTCCGACGTATGCTGCTGAGTATAAGCAACGAGTTTAGTATACTTGTACCATGTTGAGGGTATAAAGGAATCGGAAAAGATATTGTACACTAACTTCAATGGTCCCTTAATTAACCACTCTTATGGAAACGTTCTTTGGTTTAAAATGTTGCTAGGTTTTATTGGTGGTAGGAATTCTTTCATTTCTTTCTCCAAAGACGATAGTCGAAATCGAATTGATTTTTCTTAAATTCTTTCTGTATTTCTATTCGAATAAAAGTTGCCCCCAAAATTATGCTACAGTAAATATTGACACGATCGTTTTTCCCTTCTTTCAAAGCAGTGTTGCCAAAACATTTTTCCTAAAGACCACTAGTGTTGTACCTAAACCGCAAAAAAAATTAGCGTTCTCTTGAAGCTCAGCTTTTTAATTCAAATACTTGAAAAAAGGAGGAGAGGAATGTCATAATCTTGCAACGACTTTAAATAATCTTAATAAAACTAAACTAAATAAAACTTGTAACAGAAATTAATTGATATATATGTAATAGTTTTTAATTACTGATTGAAAGCGGTTTTGTTAACACTTAAAATCTTTCTTTTCCACCAAAGAGAAAGTAAAATGAATCATTCTGCAATGATTTGCCTCTAACGAAGTAATAACTTTCACATGCTGGTATATTTGACAACTCATTGAAATAAAGAATCCCTAAAAATAGGGAAGCGAGACGATATGCAAACAAAACAGGAAGAGGCCGAAATGCGGGAGTATTAAGAGTTTGAAAAGGTCGACAGGGGTGATGCTGGAACTGGATTATTCTACGAAAAGATGCGGCGACTACTGGATGCATACTCTTGTAGGACCCAAAGTGGTGATCCTGCTGAACAGCAGTGAAAGTGTATATCTGGAGATGGCGAGCCCGATTCCCCAATCGATGACGATAGAATAGATGTTTCATTGCCAGACTATGATGAAGTTGGAATAGCAATAACAAGCCTGAACAAAGCGGGAGAGGCCGATGGATTACCGGTCGAGCTATTCAAATACGGCGGCGAAGGTGCATGTATCAGCTTCTATGCAAGATATGGTCTGATGAAAGCATGCCCGACGATTGGAATGTAAGTGTGTTCTGCCCAATCTACAAAAAGGGGGACACTACAATCTAAGCAAGTAACCTTCTTAACATAGCACTCTACAATTTAACAGATTTCCATGCAGCAAATCTTGAAAAAGACCCGTGAAAGGAAGATCGGCAAACACCACTTCTTCGTCAATTTTAAAGTCGTCTACGACAGTACGAAAAAGAACTGCCTTTATACCGCTATGCCTGACTGAGACTCTTTATCGAGTCACTTTTTCAACCTATTGCTCAAGAAAATAATACGAGCTGCAGAGCTAAACAGAGAAGAAAACAATCTTCTATAAAACTATGCAGCTGCTGACGTACGCCGATGATATTGATATCATTGGCCTCAACAACTGCGCTGTTAGTTCTGCGAACAAAGACCAAACTCTACAAATTCCTTATCATTTCCGTCCTGTTGTATGGTGCGGAGTCATGGATAATGACATCATCTGATGAGACGGCCTCAAGAGTGTTCGAAAGAAATGTTTTGGGAAAGATTTATGGTATTTTGCCCGTTGGCAATGACAAGTATCGCAGTCGATGGATCGATGAAAGAGAGAGAGAGGGGCTGCGGTGGTTGGGTCATATTGTTTGGATGGAAGAGAACACTCAAGTGTGGAAGGTTTTCGATTCAGTACCCACCGGTGTAAGCAAAGGAAGAGGAATACCTTTACACTTTAGTAGCTGACAATGAAGGATGAACTGGATCGGTTGATTGTCGACGTGAAACAGGATTAAGATGATGAAGCATTTTTTCCTCCATTATCAAATAGCTAATCATAAGTTTAGAGTTCTTCATTTTGATTGAATAGTTCCAAATACTCTAAGATGTAGGGACGGAAAAAACGAAGAGTTTTACAGACAGACAGTCGAAAATCAGTTCTCATTGTCCTCCTGACCATTGTAATAAATATGTAAACTAGGGTGTTTTTTTTTTTTTTGAACTATTAATTTTTTTCAGTCCCGTCACGAAATTTCCTTGGAAATATCCTAAAAAAATTCTCTGAAAATTTTAGCCCTTCATATTAACATTAAGAACTGGACCAAGGCCAGTAAAAATTTTCCATAGAAAATACACTACAATCGCGAGTTTTTATTTTTAAATTCCTACAGATCATAGGTATTTTTTGGCTTCGCTTTGACTTTAGACGCATATTTCTCAGAATTGTTCACTCTACAAAAGTGCCCAGTGCAACAAAGTCGTAAATCACAGAGAGTAGTACGAGGCTCTAAGCCCGATTTTTCCAAGAATTTCGCATTTTTTTTGTATATATCTCGTAAATGGCAGGAGCTATAGAAAACATGCACATGACAAATTTGTAGGAAATTTTATTTGCTATAAAAAAGGTCCAAGGTCGAAATCGCTATCATTAATACTTCTCGAGATATTCGGATTTTAAAGTAAGGCTGTATGCAATTTTCATAGATTTTTTAATTAATGTATACAACACAGCTGCTAATATAGCCCTGAGTGAATGGTAATATTCAGAAATGGATGGGATGTTTCCAAAGTTTATATAAACATTCAAGAAATTTACGTCATTTTGTTCCACAGTGCATTGCAGTTAATGCACCGTTAGATAACAAAATGTGATACTAAAATGTACTAAATTATATTTCTGTGTATTTTGTACATCAATTCCACAGTACAATAATATTGTTCGTCAAATTATTGCAAAAAACATATTGTAAAGAATGCATCATAAATCTCCCATGCAATACATGTGTGTCAATAAAAACCCTGCGGAGAAAAGCGCTGTCTCCTAATCGCTTTAATAATTCTAGTTTACAGTTATTTTGCGACTGTGATTATAGAGGCTATTTCTTTTTTTTATTTTTTGCTAAAACCGAAAATGTTAGTAAAAATTTTGTAAAAAACACGTAGAATTATTTGTGTAGTAGTTGCAAGAAGTGCTTCGCGGAGGTTTGCCACCTTGTTCAAAATAAATATTCTATTGTACATCAGTTCAACTTCTGCTTACAATATTCTGATTAAAGTCAGCTCTCTACTGCTGGGTTGTTATTGTCCCTCTAACAAAGTTGTTTTAACTAATTCAATATTTTAGACAATTGCTGCAAATAGAAATGTTCGCGTACAGAAACATGTGTACACATACTTGCTGTTGTGCGTGTACCACATTAGATTTGCTCTACAAATTAAAATTATTAGCGCATCATATAAACCAGCATTGATACAAATAGGTATGGTTGAGTGAGCCACCGCAGGCTTTCCGAGTTAATTTCCGGCGCACAATTGAACAAAACTGTTCATGTGTATGTATGCGTATACGGAAGGTATATTTTTGAGCACAAATGCATGGTATTAATTTTTATTGAATATGCAAATGCACAAATTGCATAGATCGGCTTTCAATGTGGTTTTATATTCGCTGCGCTTGCTTAGCACACACACATCCATTTTGGGTATAAATATTGCACAGAATGAGCACGGCAATATGTCGATGACAAATCAACCAAATCAGCAGTTTGGCATCCGTCGTGGTGTCATAAAAATATGTTTGCAATCGGGAATATTTTTATGTATGTTTTACATACTGGCAGCATTTTGTTGCAGAGTATAATAATTTCGTAAATTTTACGGCAGTTTGTAAATACTTAAAACTAATCTAGAACTATTAGATTCAGAGTTACTATAGGGTCATCCATTCATCCCATCAGAAATTCTCAAAATAATCGCTGCAGAGCGCCCAGGAGTACTACTGAATAGGTACAACGCCTGCCTTGAAGCCGGAATATTCCCTGAACCCTGGAAAAAGCAACGGTTGGTGCTAATCAGTAAGGAAAAAAGAGACCCCAATTCGCCATCAGCATACCACCCTCTATGTATGCTTGACCCAGCGGGAAAGCTATACGAAACCCTGCTTAAACCCAGACTTGAAACGGCTATCAACGAAGCTGGAGGATTGTCCCCTAGACAATATGACGTTAGACCCGGCAGATAGGACAACCATAGGAGCAATAAAATGCGTTATTGACAGCGTAAAAGCAGCACAGCGTAGATGGCATAAATACAAAAGAATAGTGTTGCTGATGAGTAGATATGATCGATGCTCTCGAGAAAAGCTTTAAGGTACCCGACTACCTCAGAGCCGTAGTGCGGAGCTAGAGGGATCACGACAGATAGCGGTCACGTCAGGAGCAGCACAAGGATACATCCTCGGACCAGACTTATGGAACATTAGCTATGACGCTATATTAAAACTAGAAATGCCAGATGAATCGTATTTGATAGGCTACGCGGACGACATTGCAGCAGTAATCACAGCAAGGGACACAGAAGAAGCGCGAAGAAAGCTGAACCAGGTCATGATACGGACACAAGCATGGCTCGATTCACACAGCCTCCAGCTCGCTACGGATAAAACAGAGCTACTGCTGCTAACAAAAAAGCACATACCTCTCGAAATAAGCATGCACACGACTACGGATATTCATAGGACAAAAAAGCAGTTAACTACCTAGGCGTAAGACTGGACCCCAGACTAACCTTCTGGGTACAAATCCAGCACGCCGCAGGAAAAGCAGCGAAGATTACCTCTCAACTGAGCCTACTAATGGCCAACATAGAAAGCCCCAGTCAAGAAAAAAGAAAGCTCCTAATGTCGACAACAATAAGCGTTTTATTATACGGAGCTGAGATATGGGCAGATGTACTTAAAAAGGAAAACCGGCGTAAGGTAGCGGCCAGAGTGCACTGCACTGCAGCCCTCAGAGTTGCATCAGCCTACCGAACAGTATCCAGCGAGACAATATTAATTATAAGCGGAAATGCCCCAATTGATCTTCTAGCATACGAAAGGAAAAAGCTGTGGGAGCTAAAGCAGTCATCCGAAAACAACAAGAGCGCAATAGAACAAACAAAAAAAGAAACATTAATAACATGGCAACAAAGATGGGACACCGAAAGCCGCGGCAGATGGACGGCCAGGCTTATAAAAGAGCTAGACTCATGGACAGGCCGAAAATTCGGAGAGGTAGATTTTTACACAACCCAACAGTTATCCGGTCACGGGTACTTCAAAAAGTCCCTCCACAGAATGGGAAAAGTCGAAGAGCCGTCATGCCTATACAACGACGCGACAGAAGACGACGCTGAACACACATTCTTCAAATGTGCGCGCTGGCAAGGAGAACGCACCGCTATAGAGGACCTGGTTGGTCCAATAAACGCGGACAATTTAGTCAGCGTTATGTTGGAAAGTGAAGCAAACTGGGGGATTATCAAAAAATTCGCCGCACTCTTGCTACGCAGAGAAAAGCGGGACCTGGACGCAGGTGCGTAGATGTAAATCTCTCAATGAGAAAAATGAAACGCCACCCTGAAGTAATGCAAACGCGGTCCCAGGGTGGACAACGGTTCCTTAGAGGGGGGATTTTTAGTGATCTGCAAGTGGCACATACCGCTGCTGTGACGATAGCACCCATGATGCGGAAGGCATTTTCCACCCCTTCGCCCGCAAAAAAAAAAAAAAAATAGGGTTATCCATTTACACGTTCCCTACTTTTTTCAAGAATAATCACAGTAACTTTAATTGTAATGGGTAATGCTTCTTATCATTCGAAAGAACAATCTTTGGCATTTATATTTTTAAGATTAAAAAAGGCTGCGGCTCCTATTATATGGCCTAAACGTTGAGTCCAATTTTCGAAGACTCGTTCGAGCACTTCGACAGGTAACTGCCGAATGACAGTATGTTTGCTCCAAGGCCTGTATTGAAACGGGATTGTCCCCATAGACCTTAGACTTTACTACATATCCTAACTGGAAAAAGTCTAATGGTGTGATATCACACGATCTTGGTGGCCAATCGACCGGCCTAAAACATGAAATTATCCGCTCACCGAAGTGTTCTCTCAATAAATCCATTGATTGTCGCGATGTGTAGGAAATGGCGGCCTCTTGTTGAAACCAAATGTCGCCGAGATCACCAGCCTAAATTTCAGGCATCAAAAAGTTGGTTATCATGGCGCGATAACGGTCGTCATTTACGGTTGCGTTCTAACGGATATACTTTCTGAAGAAATATGGACGGATGATTCCACTGGTCCATAAAGCACACCAAACCGTTCTTTTTTTTTGGAATGAAATGACAGCTCTTGAATCTAAACAGGTTGTTCTTCGTCTCAAATGCACCAATTTTGCTTGTTCATATACCCATTGAGCCAGAAATTGGCTTATCGCTGAACAAAATTTGGCTTGAAAAAGTCGGATTTTCTTGGAACTTTTCAGGAACCCTTAGAGCGAGGCGGTATCGCTTGGAAGGTCGAATACTATCCAGTAATGAATGCTGGGTCTCAAAATGGGCGATGGTGCTACGAATATTACGCTCAGTAGGCCGATTATGTTAACCATAAGTTGAGCGAGGTGTCCGAAACACATTCTTTACAAAACGTGAACTTTCGTAATTTGTGAACATTGTTCAGGCGCAAGTCTATCCATGATGAAATGCCAAACATTACTGAAGAAAAATAACGTGACTCAGGCGTGTTCTGTCAAAAAAGGCTATTGGGAAAGTTCCTCAACTTGGATCACCTGTTAAATATTCGGTTGTATCCGAAGTTAGTCCTTTCTTATTTCTTTGATATTAGTTTAAAAGGAAAATTCATGTTTATTGTTGTCTGGATTGGCTTATTATGATTACGTTGGCTGTATGCTCTCTTGTTGACATGTGTACATACGAATGTAGACAGGTATTCAATTAATTAAAGACTATTATTAATTAACTCATAAATTGGAAGGAATGAAGCGTGTTTCACTTGTTATTACATATGCACATACGTAAATTATTTGTGTATGTCATTAAACTCTTGAATACAATAACAACACTATTTTCAGCTAATTCACAATAAAGGCATAAACCAACATCGAATTAATGGGCATTAATAGTTTGTAATTAGCTCATTTATTTGGGTATTAATGACAAAACATCAAAGGCTTAGTTGAAAGGAAAGAGCGGTCAACAAAAAATTGTTTCTAAGAGGTAATTAATCAGGACAATTTTACAAAAGGAAGTTTGGACAAGCGAGGTAAATCGGTCTGGTAGTAAGCGAGGACATGACGAAATATCTGCTATGTATTATCAAGCAAACAGTCATCGCTTTTGCGACTTGGCTCGCACTCCACTGTTGACAGTCATAACTTCGAAATCGTAGATAATGTTGTTTACCTAGGAACCATCGTTAACATCAACAGCAATATCAGAAAATCAGAGAATAACTTTTGCCAGCAGGTGCTATTTCGAATTGAGTAGGCAATTAAGAAGTAAAGTCCTCTCTCGACGAACAAAAACCAAACTCTATAAGTCACTTATTATACCCGTCCTGTTATATGGTACAGAAGCATGGACGATGAAAACATCTGATGGGGCGACGTTACGAGCTTTCGAGAAAAAGGTTTTGCGGAAGATTTATGATCCTTTGCGTAAAGCAACGGCGAATACCGCAGTCAATGGAACGATAAGCTGTACGAGATATACTACGAAATTGATATATGTAGTTCAGCGAATTAAGAGACAGCGCTTACCCTGGCTAGATCATGGCGTCCGAATGGATGAAAACACTCTAGTTCAAAGCGTCTTCGACGCAGTACCCGCCGGGGTAAGCAGAGACAGAGGAAGACCTCCACTCCGATGGAAAGACCAATTGGAATCTTCAATTGGAGCCAAACAGCAAAAAGGAAGAACGACTGTCGTGGTGTCTACGCCAATTAAATAGAAGAATACAAAAATGAGACCGCTGTATAGGTGTCAGGTAAACGTAAAAAACCTCATGGACAGAATTTCCATTTTCGAATTGCTCCTGAATGTCAACAAATAGACCATTTCTGAAGTGAATGACCACTGATGATGAAAAGTGAGCCGGCGCAAACGATGGCGAAATCAGGATTGACTGTCAGTAGTGGTTTACAATGTGTTTTGGTGAGACTTGCAGTGAATCATCTACTATGAGCTACTCTAACACGGTCATACTATTTAAAAAGCCGCAGTCCTGGCTCCAAGTAATTGTTACCTGACTCATTCCGTAGAAAATGGTCGTGCTCGAATTATGGTGAGCCGGCGTAAGTCAAGTCAGACTTGTACTATAATATATGGCGGTAAGATTCGATCAATAGGCGAGGAATTGTGTCCCAACAGAGTAACAATAGGTTCCACACATCGACAGTAAGTCGCCAAAAGCTGAAGTAGCTTGGTTAGGGCGTTCTTAGATTCTTATGTATGTATTTACCTTGGAGTCCGTACCTGATACAAAATTATTATTACCTGTTGCTGTCTATGGTTTTGCTGGTGAAAATTCGCTTCAAGATTCTTATAAACCATAAATCGGCTGTCCAGATTTCTATGACAGTGGAAATTACCTCCGAAAATGATAACTACAATAAATAAAACCTTATAACAAATATGACCTGTGATATATTTGAACGGTTCTTACCAGAAATATTGGTAGACTACATTTCTGTTGGTAAGACAATTGGAAAATAACATACATAATAAAATCGAAAGATTTCGATGTTCTTATCACAAGCATATTTTTGTGGCAGAGCGGAACCTAGCATCCATTTTTAGTAAAACCTTAAACTGAGTATTTTCGAAGCTCCACTTTCAATTTTCTCCCGGTCTTTAGAAAACTTGATCTTCCCCAGCAGTCTGAAAAGCAATCTTCAAATACTTCATTCTCAATAATCGAAAAAAATGTACAACAAACATTCATTAATAACTCGCCAAACATTGCTTTTCCTTTTATGACAAAAGGTTTATATATTCAAGTTATTAACGAATGAAAACAAAATAGTAAATGATAAGAAACTTAAAGTGAAGCAAGTTCAAAGCTTTGAAGTTAACCAGCAAAATCTCTGTCCAGATTAAAATTTCGTTGTATGGTCTCAGCTAAACGCGATAAGTCTGGCTAAACGCGATAAGAAATGTTGATGAAAATGAAATAATTATTAATTAGCGATTTGTTTGTGGCCAGATGGACTTTTCTTAAACTTTCTCTTTCTCTATCAAAATAATGGGTGATCCAAATGGAGGTTCTTTTTCCAATAGCGTTTTTTTGACATATAACGTGTGGGTCGTGTCAAGCAGTCATGGTTTTTTTGTTCAGTGTTGCTAGGCATATCATCATGGAAAGACTTATGCTTCGCTCAATTTATGGTCAACAGCTTGTGCAAGAATTAAGGCTCTATTGCTTGATACTTGAAAATTTCTTAGAAGATCCGACACACTGGCGTCACTTCGCACACATCACATTACCATCAATCGGATTATTTGAAAGAACCCGTCGGTGAATAGACATTTTCACGTTTTGAGCCAGTTGATTGGCCACCAAGATCGTGTGATATCACACCGTTAAACTTTTTTCTGTGAGAGTATGTAAAGTTTACAGTCTATGCAGAGAATCCCGCTTCAACTCAGGCCTTGGAGCAAAATATCATCCTTGACAATCGCCAGTTACTAGTTCAAATGCTCGAACGAGTCATCGAAAATTGGACTCTACGGATAAACCACCTGACTCGTGGCCGCGGCCGACATTTCAAAGAGATAATCTCCAAAATAAATGCCAAATAATGTTCTGTCGAATAATAATAAACATTCCCCATTAAGTTTGAAGTCTCTCTTTTCTTCTTTAAAAAAGTAGGGAACCTCGAAATGGATCACCCTGTATATATGAAATTAAATAACATCAACTCTCACTACGTCTCAGCATCTGCTTGTCTATGCTATGCCTTTTGAGATTATTCGCTAAGGTATTTTGCTCAAACCACTTAACAAATATGCCAATGCTAATAATTAACTGTGCTTTTCAGTGCTTTAACAAGTGGCATATTTCTGCCGTCTTTATCTAAGCGCTCACAAGACTTTTGTAGCCTAGCTGTCTGCGACATTTACGGTTAAAGCATGCCTGTAATTATAATCTTCATTAAAGCGCCGTAAGCGAAAAATTGTCGCTCATCAACGCCAACTCGATGGGAAGATGTCACATCGCTTAGCAGTCATTAGCTGTGGCATGCGATAGAGATGTGTAAGGAGC
The DNA here is from genome assembly GCF_016617805.1 of Bactrocera tryoni. NCBI lineage: Eukaryota > Metazoa > Arthropoda > Insecta > Diptera > Tephritidae > Bactrocera > Bactrocera tryoni. The sequence continues at coordinate 22,099,650 of NC_052502.1, forward strand.
AATGATGGTTCACTGAGCCAACTGACGGGGCTGGTAGGCAGAGGTGATTCCCTTGTGAATTAAATGTTGGTTAAAGCTTTTGACTTCTTCTTTCAAGCAGGTGCGCCATGTCGCCAGCTGATTTTAATCGCACGCTGTTGAATCAGCGCTTTTTGTTTGTACCACTGTAGGCAAATTAGTTTCGGTGGCTGCTGTTCTCTGTATAACTGATAGTAATTAGTAGAAAGCAAAAAGTTTAACTAGCTAATTTCGAAACGTTTGACGTGAATTCATTAATTAATTATATACGGAGGGGAAAGATAGTGATGCGAGTGATGCCATAAAGTTAATATTCCACTAGGGAGAGCTCCATTACTAATTTGTGCAGTCAACAGTTGACAACATTTAAGAAGCTTAATAAATTTTAACGATGGTAATATGGCTGTGAACTATCAAGGGACTAAATAAATCTTTAAGCTCATGCTTCTATATATTGAATGATGTTGAATGAGCATCCAGGTTATGAGGAAAATGATGAAGAAAAATGCTAACTTCAGCTGAAGCGAAGCTATAATGATAAAGTGTGCCGATATCAGAGGTTCTGACAATTAAGCAGTTTCTTTGGGAGAAAGGAACGTGTACAAAAAATCAATATATTTAAAACTGTGGGACAAGATCGCGTATATACAGGCGGACATGTCTAAAGCGGTTCAGCTGATCACGTTGATCTTTTGTATACATACTTTATTGCGTATCCGACATTTCCTTCGCAAACTAACTTAATATACTGTGTTTAGGTTATAAAAAGGTAGATTAATGGTATTATTTCGGTTATATAACCGAATAGAAGGTATGGCTACGTTATGTTGTTGACTTTAACTCCATGTTTGCCTCTGTACGATGTATCCTCGTCCAGCTAAATGACCCTCAAAGCTAGTCAAGATGTGTCTATCCTCACTAGAAATAGCATCAAGCATCCTCAAGATGTCTGGTCATAGGGGAATTGGTGTCAACTGTGAAGCCCGAGATCTACCGCCCTTGCTCCGCGCACATCGGGATTGGATCTCCATTGGCGTCTTGTGTTCTAACACTGAACCAGGTCGACGAACTACTCCTATTAGACCGCAAGATCCTTTTGGCCTAGAGTAGAACACAGCAGATACTGTCGAATGTTTATCTTGTCGCTATCGTCGATGTTCTCATTTGGCTTATCGGTTTGTAAGGGTCTTATGATTTATTAAATAGGTACCGCAACGGACCAGCGTTCTAACCTAACCTGGTTCGGTAAACTATTTTATCCTAATTTGAGTGGATCTCTTATTATCTAGCCTGAAGTGACCTACCAAACCGCCTTCAACTGCACCAAAGAGCTCTAAAACGTTAATATTCGTCGAAATCCATTCTAGACAAGGCAGTTCTTTCTTCTACATCCCGTTCTTCTTACTACCAAACATAGTTGTACTTTTCTATAGAATCTAATCTAATAACAACCCTTTTCATATCTAAACATTTAGTTAAGCTGCGCCGAGAAGTCATATTCTAGGATCAGTATTGATTATCGGCTCTGTTTGAGCTGATACAAACAATTCAGAAAACTTAGTTAGCAAGGACACTGCATAATCTGTCAGGATTATTACTGGATTGATGTAATCGAAGGTCGATCAAACGTAGGATATCCAGTCATATATGTACATTAAAGGTTTGTCAAAATCCAATCTGATTCATCTATCTCTCAGATTCCGTTAAGTAAGTACCCGAAATAAGTTTTGGACAAGTAGTGACAATCCTTTACATTCTCAGAAGTTATTATCTTTCAGTTTTCCTTCGTCTTTTTAGTTCAAGTCACGAAATCCTTAAATCATCAAACTTAGATAAAAACCTTTCAAACTTAGCCATAAAAAGAGAGATTTCTAAGGATATACTATAAAAACTATATCATGAAGGCTTTGGACACCGTGGGATCTATGTTTCTTTACGTTTTCTTTTTTTCATACTAATAACATTAAGATTAATCCAGTAGACGACGAGACTTAGTCGGTATTCTGAAGTTTTTACGCTCCATGCTCAAATAAACGGAAAATAACTCGCCAGGTGGTCTTCACCATTAACACCCATCACCACTTAGTAACGCATATTATGCGGGTAATTATCATGAAGATTGAATTACCACATTATTCTGCGTCAAGTGCCAGTAAAAATGTGCGCTCACCCTTCTTTTGTTTGCTCAAAAAAACAATATAAATAATATTATTATGGCAACCATGGTGAACTTTTGTAAGACAGTGACGTTCTAAAGGACAACTATTACGCTTTAATTGAGAGCGGTATAACAAAATTTTATGCGATACCAGTTGACAGCTTGTTAGGGACCATCAAAGTGAAATATACTTGTACATAAGAGCAACTCAAGATGAGAAAACAAGCAGAGGGCTGGTGAAGACATAATGCATGCTGAAAATTGCAAAGAAACCCGAATATGAAAATGGAAAAACTGTAGTAAAACGAAGGCGAAAAAGTTTTCAATGTAAGAAAATAAAAACAACAAAAACCGGTTTTCAACACATTGTGACAGTGGAATTGTAAGCGTGTACATTTTCGACACTTGTTGGTAATGAGCAGCTACAACAGCAAATGGAAGGCAACAATGTGGCAAAAATGGCGAATGTCAAGTGATTTAAAAATGTCAACAGTGACCCTGTAGGAAAAGAAGGATTTCAAAGTGTGGAAAATCTGCTATGAATTGATATCAAATTCTTCTTTCATCTATACGCATAAAATATATTATACAGTCTCTACAATAATCAGAACTCTCTAACCTAGTCTACTGGTATGTTTAATAATAAGAAAATGATCTAATGTTACTTCTACTAGAATGTGAATAGCCGGCATATTCCATTCATGCCTTGTTTGTCTGCTTGTTACACTAGTAACGGTGCTACTTCACCGAGATTCAGCTATACCTTTAACATGTTTGTTGATTAAATACTTCCAATTAGCCAGGGACATGTGTATGCCCTCTTTGTCGTGTCTAATTACAGGGTGGTGACTTTTCTGACTAGTTCATCTGCTTCATAGTTAACAAGAATACCACTGAGTTCTGGAACTAGCAGATACATACATATGTATGTATATCGTGAAATGATTTTAGATCCAATAATAGATCAAGGCAATCTTTAATTCTTTCGCTGAAACTCCAAGAGACTTTAGTAAGCGAAAACCTATCTGTAAATATATAGTACATATATTTCTGCTTGTAATCACCCCCTTTGTAAGAACAAAGCTTTCTTTAATGTGATTTCGGCTTGCAAGACATTGCAGTGATCTGGTAGTCGGAATTCTGGTATCTAATCTTGCTGAAATGGCATGCCCTTCCATTCGATTAACCAGTTTGATCTCGTCCACATAAATACTTGTTTCTGTGTCTTTGTACCAGAATGACGGGTCTTCCGATAATGATATGGAGAGGAAGCGATATCCAGGGAGTAAGAGGTTTTAAGCTGATAGATACGTTAGGAGTATGTGGCAAGACATTTGGGACTATAGATTTAAAGGTCGCGAGTACGTCTGCGACGTTACGTTTGTTGAAGGTAACCCAGATTTCAGATTTTGTCTGAGGCCGGGTTTTTTTCTTACTGGACATAAACCTCTGATTGTATTTATGCATCAGAAGCACCTATCTGATAGGTCGGAGTGTATGTGTGGGTCACATATATGTAGATGATTGGCCACATGTGAACGTGGAGGGCCCGATGTACTCGGACATTAAGGATCTTGGGGGTATGGAGATTAACTACACTAACGGCCTAAGTGCCCAACAGTTGGTGTCGTTTGGTATGTTTCCGCGGAAATTGTTTAGGCGACGTTTAAATGAGTAGTATAAATATTGGTTGCTTATCTGAATGGTATGTATGTGTGTATGGTGCTCAACCCCTGGTCACCAGTCCAGAGCAGGATGGAAAGTTAAGTGGTAGTAGTTGCGGCTAGGAGATCTGAGCGGAGACTTAATTATGGTATCACGGTGCCAGGATCCCTTGAAGTTCGTTTTGATCTTCTCATGCGGTACGGGTCTTCGGTAAGTGTCGTGTTGGTTGCGGCTTAATTCCCGAATGTGGAATTGTATTGCAACCGGGCGCCGGATCAAAAGTAAGTCAGAGGTTGTGGATGGGCCTCGAACTTTACCAAGGTACTTAGTTCGTTCTTAATGAACATGTGAAAATGTCTACAGCTAACCAATCGTTCGATCAAGACGGAAGTTAATGAAAGAAAACAAATTCCGACATCAAGTCGTTTTTATTTTTCTCAGTTTTCCCTTTGTCTTCAATTCGGACCTTCACTCTTATTCAATATTTTTAGCTTCTCGAATCAAAGTGCATTTCGTGAGAAGAGATTCAAACTTAACTTGTAATAGGGAAAAACTTTAAAGGAGAAGTGGGAGATCTGGTCACAGAAGTGTGTATATGCCTTTGCTTAAGTAGGGAAAGCTTCTGGATTTTTGAAATAACATAATATTTCTGTCAATATGAATACAGATATGGTAATTCCAAGCAATGGATTCATAATTTCATTTCGTGGGAATAATGATGTTCGGAGAGCATTATCGGAGCATAAAGCTATGTGCACCGATGGAATTGTAGAATGTGACTTTGGATTTTCCGAGGTTCTGTTCGGTTGGTAAGTATCCTTAAATTTGCTATTGGAAGAAATATATAAGAGGTATGAATCCAGTTTCATTTGACATCGAGCAAAAGAAAAAAATTGGAAGAACAATTTAATCCATGTTCAAAAAACTTCTGTGCAAAACCAACATCTGTTGTTTCTTAAGAATCTTTCAAAGAAGGAACAATGAAAGTTATGACCAAATGTTAGCCTTATTAGTACAAGCCACCATTTCCACATTTTTCCTACTGGTTGCATTCAAAAATGTGTTACAAATGTAACATCATCCCCACTTACAGCGCGTTCTTACTTTGGCTATTATCATCATTTTTATATCTTAGCGCTGAAAACTGTTTCGCAACGTTTATCTTATTGCTTCATTCAGAACTTCTGCGATGTCAATTTGACCCTTTGACATTTAGTTCATGCATCCATCAAGCTTTTCGTACGCTTCCTTACGATATTACGCTTTCAGCAGGTTGCACTGCAATTACGCCTGTACTAAAATTTTAATAAACCACAAAGTTATTGCGAAAATTGTCAATTGCCAATAAATGGCTGGGAAAGATGAATAATAAGTAAAAAGGGGGTGGAGCGAGGCATGAAAGTGTCAAGTCAAGAATTAACGTATAATTGGCGGCCAAGTTTTCGGGTCATGACACTTACCGGCACCAGTTGCTGTCAGTGCCTTCAGGTCCAAAGGCCATTTAAGGCATTATTATTTGCTTGGCGGGCGGACAGGCGTGTGAGTGACGGCGCTCATTATGCCTGCGGGGATGCGTGCAGCTACCGACGCGATGTGTAAGTATACCTATAAGCAGGAACGCGGTCGACTTGACCTAGTATGCAAATTGACAGTGTCTGTTGGATGATTTTTTTTATTAAATTTGTTTGTGTTTTTACTAAAATGAGCTGAAATTGCAAATTGTTTGTGAAAGTGATGAACTTTTCAGTTTCTCTAAGTGGAAATGAGTTAATGAAAATTAGCTACAAGCACTGATTGTCAAAATTTGCTGACACAAATGCAGGAATGATTCAAAGATAATTTACTAAATATATTTTGGGTTATTTGGAACTAAAATGAAATTCCCAGTTTTAGGAAATGTATCTGAAAAATGAACTTAGGAAGCCCGTTCTACGTAAAGTGCCTGACGTTTGGAGCAGTCTCTTTGCCAGTTTTAGTGAAGTCTTCTGGCCCCCAGAAGGTAAGACTGCCGAGGAGTTTCAGCCTTGGCCATGCAAGGGCTGACCAATAGAGGAGAAAGTGTAAAGTTCTTTTCACCTCATCCTCCTTCATACAACTTTGATAACTAGCAACGGACAAGATTTGAGACGTACGATTGCGGCGAGATGAACTTTGCTCAGTGCAAGTAGTATAGAAGATCTATTGCCTAATCACTCTGAAAGAGGCTGCACTTTATGGCTCCGCTTTGATATCAATCATTTCTGCCTGAAAACTTCTTCTTTAGGGGGTATTCTTGTCAAGAATTTTGAAAAATTCGATTTTTTGTTTTTTGCATATCTTGAAAGTTTAGACTTTCAACAATATGACCTTGGAAGGATTTTTCAAAATTCGACTTATTTTCGGAGATACAGCCGATTTTGTGACGTGGCGTCCGTGTTCACTAGAATTGTCTCCTAAACTTTAAACTCGTTTTTCTCAAAACTGACTTTTTCGGAACGATACCCACGATTTCTCAGGTTCTACTTGACCGATTTACTTGACATTTTTATAGAGTCTTCTTTATAGGCTTGTCTATGGTTGGAATTAGCCCCATCCCCAAATTTTTATTTTTATTATTTTTAAAAAATTCGAAATAATTAGAAAAAGTAATACAAAAAAACTTTTTTTTTCAGGCAGTCGCCATTTTGTGAAAAACAATTTTTCCCACTTTTCTGTAATTCCGGTCACGACAATATTCTAGATTAATAATCTTTTGTTTTTTTGGTTTCAGATAACTAAGAGGGTTGAAATCATGGGTATGGTCACGTGGAAATTTTTAGAGACCCCCCTACTTCGTCTGCTCATAATTTTCGAAATGTTTTACTTTTTTTAGTTTTTTTCTGTACTCTTCTAAAATTAACAAATAACTAATAAAAAAAATGGATAGTAAAAATATGAATTGCCTTTTTTTACGACACTTTAAAAATTGCCGGAAATTCATTCTTCTAGACCAGAATACCCCCATAAAGAAAAGATAGATGAAGAGTTCCTTACAAAAAAACTCCACCTCCTACCTTCTCTCCTTGCTTCGATCCATCCGTGAAAAGCTCATTAGATATTTCACCTTATAAACAGGTTGAAGACGTGAACCTCCGAATGAGGGGAGAGGTAAGTTTGGAATCGTATACCTCCTTGTAAATAAAACCACTTCACTTTTTACTTTAGTTGAGGCTAATCCGCTTCTATGTGCGTTAAGGCTACGTTAAGGTAGCCTTCGGTTAGCTCCTTCCTTTTCTTAAACCATATGGGCAACGTTGTCAGCCTAGACTATCACCCGATAACCAAGGGGTGTCCCTATAAACCTGTCGGAATGTGTTTGCATTATGTCGTAGAAAAGATAATATATCAGGTGCTTGAGATTCGATTCGATCTCAATCTTTTCTAGAACTTTAATCACCATCTCCGATGTTGAGAATGGCCCCTATCACAAATTCCACGTGCATTGGGTGATATCGTCCATCAGAATTACTTTATAATAACAATAAAGTTATGACGGAATGCGTTGTGAGGCATATTATTGCCCGGTGCTTCCCATTTTCTTTTCTTACCGGCACAGCCAGTAGTTGCTGCGCTTCGCTTTAAAAGCTGACCACTTTCTCCTTTCCCACTAAAAACATTTACCCAATACTAGAATTGTCTTGATGAAGCAAAGACGAAAACTATCACACAATTTACTAAAAAATTTCTTTGCTGCATTTGATGGGGTTGCGGAAGCCCCTTTTCCTGTTATGCAAGCTTTCTTGAACATATGCCATGACGGCAACCCTCCCAAGCAGCCTTAAAGTAGTTATGGCACATTCTTCGCTGGTTGTGGCGTTGTCAGCCGATCGAAATGGTTGCATTAATGCGGCAAAACAGAAATGCGCCAGCAAAGCAGCTTACAAATAGAAATAGTGTTGCTGTGACTAGGGAGGAGGGGGAGTGCTAGTGATTTGCTTAATGCAAAGCAGTTACATACAAAAGGATTAGCAATTCTAATTGAATGGAATTAGCAAAGATACTCGTAAAGTAAAATAATAATAATGCGGTTTAAAGGCTGATGTTAATGTAGCTGTGGTCAAATCGTCTCTTTGTAATGCCGATTGTAAAATGTCTGATGGGACGGGAGGAGTGAGCAAACAAAAACATGTCTTTAAATATGTGCAATATACATATACGTATGTAAAATAATGTTGTCATTTCCAGTACAAAATTTGTTTAATATTCGAAGAAAATAGTACTGGAATTATTAGTTTGAGAACGAAGAATAGTTTTTAGAGCTTTCGAATAAACAAAAGAACGGAGTGATCTACTATGGGCGTGGCCTTTAATGCGAAATATCTTCAATTAAAACAATTCTATGATCGAGCCGAGGAAGCACCGAACAATATATATGGTTCAGTAAGTTATGAAAGAACCAGAAAGTGTCCAAAAAGCAGGCGATAGCCCTTGAAAGTTTAGGGGATCAGGGAGGTAGCTGCTCAGAGAGAGGTCTGAGAGAGACAGTGGGACCAGAAAACCGTTAGAGGAACAGTATATATGGTTCATATGACTTTCATAGAATCAGTGAGTACTAGTGAGAACCAGGGAGTGTCCGAAAAGAAGGCGATAGCCATTGAAAGTTTAGGAAATCAGGGAGGTAATTCTTTTAAGAGGGGTCTGAGCGAGACGAGATCAAAGAGGTATTTCTTTCAAGAGAAGTCTGAGAGAGACGGTGTAGTCCAAAAATCGTTGGATCAATCAGTGAGTTCTAGTGAGAACCAGGTAGTGCCCGGAAGAGCAAGCGATAGTCATCGAAAGTTTGGGATATCAGATAGGTTGCTCTTCTGAAAGAGATCTAAGGGAGACGGTAAGACCAAAAAACCGTTAGATGACAGAGAGAAGAGGTAAGAATCTCAGAGCGGGGTCAGGAGAGCAAATGACAACTGTTTTCCAATGAAAGAGCCGGATGGTAGGTATCAATGAGAGAGACATATAGTCTATGAGGTGGTCCATAGAATACCTGAATAGCGAAGTGGTGGCATACAATGAGATAGCCAGAGAGTGAAAGTCAATGACAATAATATAATTGCTGTTTCGGAGAGTGTTATTCAATGAAAAAATTGGACAGTGTGAACTAATTAGAGAGCCGTTAGATAATTCTCCGAGTTTCGTACGATATTGATATAATTGAACTTTAATTGAGCTCTAAATAGCTTTAAGTTAAAGCCAAAGTTAACCGAGACTTATCATCGCATATTAGTGAAATCGGAAATAAGGTGTATAAGAAAATCTGAAAGTTTTATTCATCGAACAAAAGCAAATATCGCACCAATATTAGCCTTCGTAAAGATAATAAATAAATTCTTTGTTAAGAATACGAGAGAAGTGTATTAGATCACTTCTACTATGTGAAGAGAAACTTCTCGCTGACTTTCTAGAGTTGCTTACTTCAGTAAATGAGTGTAATACTGAAGTTTGAGCATTAAGCTCCTTAAGGTTATTACTTTAATACCAAAAAAATATATTTTTAAATATAAAACGTAGTTATAATTAATAAAAAAATGCTGAAATTTTTAAACTTTTTTAGATTTTTTACATTTAGATTTTAGGCACGCGTTTCGAAAAGTTGGCATAAAATATGGGATTAACCCAAACCACTTACCCAATGAGTTATTGTCAGCGTTTTTGAATCGAAATTTGTCACGCCGATTCAGTATGAAATTAGTCAAACTGTGGCAAGTCACGCAGCGACGCAACAGCGATTCGTCAGTGTCAGCGATGGCAGGAGATACGAGCAAATACGGACGTATGTGCATATGTGTGCTTAGGCAGGAACGTATATAGAAGCCACATATGCTAGAATTATACATACATACATAAATATAGTACTTATGTGTCTAGGTTTCATGTGCGTCATGTGATATGTCAATAGCCCTTCCGGGAAGCAGAAATCCAACACGTACGCCACACATATTTTTCTATAAAAAGAGGATAGGATATGTAAGTAATGTGTATAGCAAGTAAAAATAAAATCTTATGTAAATGCTAGCAATATGTTGGTATATCAAAAATGTCAACCATTTCCTGCTGTTATCTCATTTCCTCGCGCGCTATGATAACCACAACGCGCGCTATATAAACCATGCTTACGAATGCTAAACGCAATTTTTAGTTATTACTGTGAAAATCGCCTTAAAAATGAGGAATCTTTGAAAACCCATAAAATCATTTAGTCGCTCGTTTGCCTTTCAAACTTAAAATCCAACAGAATTTGGTTTAGTCACGCTATGAAAATTAGGCAACACAATGCTTTGACCACATAACTGCTAATATGCTTCGCTATTCTAACACTATTGTGCCTGCTACATGCCATTTGTGCGAACATTTTCGCTTTTGTTGTCCTTATGATGAATTGTGCGGCGATTGTTTTTATTGCGTATACGCCCTGTCGTACACAGCGGGCGAATGGTTTTAGTATTTCGCATAAATGAGGTTGAATTGTGATTTTTTAAGCTAAAAATATTTAAAAAAATATAAGCAACTGAAATCAGGATAAATAAATAGCACTTAAGGGAAGCGTACGAACTAATGAAGCATAAATAATAATTAATAAAACTATAATGTTTGACTTAATAATAAAAAAAAATTGCCTTTTCATACCTACAAAATTAAAAAAAATATTTGCTACGCAATTTTTAAAAATTAATAATAAAAAATAAAGTAAAATGTATTCCCCGCGCATTGAAAACCAAAAAAAATTTCGACTTCCTGCTTCTCTTTATTGCTTCATAGCTAAAATTTCCGCCAAATGATTGCGCGGCATAGCTTTAGCAAAAAATGAAAAGGTAAGCCAAAAAATGATTGCTATAAATATAAATAGAGATAAAGCAGGAAGTTACTTGCGTATGCCTTGGCAGGTGAAAAAGGACTCCATTAAGCAAAAGGATGGAGCCAATTATTAGGAAGTTCATCGAAGGCAACATCGAAAACGCGGAAGCGGCAAAGTAAGCTAAAATTTGTTGGGGTAGTACTAAGGTGAGAGGGTGATATAAAAAAAATGTGACTTTCATTTAGCCATTCATGGTTAAAGGCGTAATCGGCATTGCATAGCGGAATCTAATAGTCAGGTCGGCAGATATACAGCTAGTAACCCGATAACCGCTTTGCTGACGAAAAATATGTCTGTTCATGAGAGTGGGCTATCAAAGAGCAGATATAGTATTTTTCACTGCTTCTAAGTTTCTATTGTATTTATTAAGAATAGCATAGCTTAATTGCTAATCTAGCTGTGAAAATATTTTTTTCACTTAATAAGTTTCCTTGAATCCGCTGCAAGTAGGAAAGAGTTGATGCTTGTCCCGGCTTTTCATTGATAAGCATGAAGATTAAATTCTTGCTATCCTATTACTAGGTATTAGCTTTAGAAAAGATGGTAATGAAACTTTTGTAATACAAGTGTCGATATTAGTTTCAGAAAACATCGGTATGAGTATATGAAAAAACTTAGCTTTTAGTATTCGGGATCAACCATTCAGTGCAATGTTCAAAGCCCGTACCTCTTTTGTATGCCATCTTAATTCATTCCATACCGCAGTGAGTACATTTAACGGGGTTTTCAATTAGAGCGCTATAAACCTTTTTTTAAATAAAACAAAAACAGTTTGGGATATGAAACAAATTATTTATTCCTTCGAAAGTACACTCAATGCCATTATGTATAGATACCGATTTCTTTTGCATGGACACCACGGGCACGCTTGTTGAAGCACTCCAGCCGCTCAACCCACACTAAGTGTTGCTAGGTGCAATCTGACATTTCCATTGGAAAGTTTGACATTTTTCAGCATAACATCTCTCAGAACGTTTTGTCATTTAATCGTGAATTGTTTTATTTACAGGGAATTAAAAAATTCACCTCGGCCAAAAAATGGAGTTAACTCGTGAACATTTTCGTGCGATCATTTTTCACAACTTTCGACGTGGATTATCACGTCAAGAGTGCATCGATGAACTAAAATCTTTGTATGGTTATGAAGCACCATTCTATAGCACTGTGAAAAACTGGTACAACGAATTCAATCGCGGCCGACGCTCGCTCAAAGACGAATTCCGTGAAGGCCGTCCAAAAACAGCCGTTGTGCCAGAAAACATCGATACCATACGTGAACTGATTAAGCAAGACCGTCATGTAACATACCTTCAGATAGAGGTATGCCTATGCATTTCTCCCACCAGCATACATTCGATATTGCATGAACACCGGGCCGTAAAAAAGGTTTGTTTTCGTTGGATCCCGCACAATTTGACAAAGACGTTTATAAGATCGTCACAGGTGACGAATCATGGATCTATGCGTATGAGCCCGAAACAAAACAGCAACCGAGAAAAAAAAAATAAAAAAAAAATAAAATAAAAAAAAAAAACATTTTCATGATAAATATGCATATTTACATTATTAGGCCAGAAATATTGCACAACTTGTTGATTCACCCGATTTGATTCATTTTAAGCAAATTACACCCGATTTGATTCATTTACATCTCCCAATTTAGCCACTCAGAAGTTCGAAAATCTTTATATTTGGTATATGTGGGCTAAGGGAAATATATACTTCTTCTTCTTCTTAATTGGCGTAGAAACCGCTTAAGCGATTATAGCCGAGTTAACAACAGCGCGCCAGACGTTTCTTCTTCTCGCTACGTGGCGCCAATTGGATATTCCAAGCGAAGCCAGGTCCTTCTCCACTTGGTCCTTCCAACGGAGTGGAGGTCTTCCTCTTCCTCTGCTTCCCCCGGCGGGTACTGCGTCGAATACTTTCAGAGCTGAGGTGTTTTCGTCCATCCGGACAACATGACCTAGCCAGCGTAGCCGCTGTCTTTTAATTCGCTGAACTATGTCAATGTCGTCGTATATCTCGTACAGCTCATCGTTCCATCGAATGCGATATTCGCCGTGGCCAACGCGCAAAGGACCATAAATCTTTCGCAGAATTTTTCTCTCGAAAACTCGCAACGTCGACTCATCGGTTGTTGACATCGTCCAAGCTTCTGCACCATATAGTAGGACGGGAATTATGAGTGACTTATTGAGTTTGGTTTTTGTTTGTCGAGAGAGGTCTTTGCTTTTCAGTTGCCTACTCAGTCCGAAGTAGCACCTGTTGGCAAGAGATACCTGCGTTGGATTTCTAGGCTGACATTGTTGGTGGTGTTTACGCTGGATAGACGAAATTATCTACGACTTCAAAGTTATGACTATCAACAGTGACGTGAGTGCCAAGTCGCGAGTGCGACGACTGTTTGTTTGATGACAGGAGATATTTCGTTTTGCCCTCGTTCACTGCCAGACCCATTTTCTGTGCTTCCTTGTCCAGTCTAGAGAAAGCAGAACTAACGGCGCGGGTGTTGAGGCCGATGATATCAATATCGTCGGCCGATGATATCAGTAGAGCTCTTTTTCTGTTTATTCTGCAGCTCGAACCATTTTCTCTGGTGACAGGTTGAAGAAGCCGCACGATAGGAGTCGCCTTGTCTGAGACCTCGTTTGGTATCGAACGGCTCGGAGAGGTCCTTCCCGATCCTGACGGAAGCTTTTCGTGTTGTTCAACGTCAGTTTACACAGCCGTATTAGTTTTGCGGGGATACCAAATTCAGACATCGCGGCATAAAGGCAGCTCCTTTTCGTGCTGTCGAAAGCAGCTTTGAAATCGACGAAGAGGTGGTGTGTGTCGTGATTCTCCTTTCACGGGTCTTTTCCAAGATTTGGCGCATGGTGAATATCTGGTCGGTTGTTGATTTGCCAGGTCTGAAGCCACACTGATAAGGTCCAATCAGATTGTTGACGGTGGGCTTTAATCTTTCACACAATACGCTCGATAGAACCTTATATGCGATGTTGAGGAGGCTAATCCCACGGTAGTTGGCGCAGATTGTGGGGTCTCCTTTTTTATGGATTGGGCATAGCACACTTAAATTCCAATCGTTGGGCATGCTTTCGTCCGACCATATTTTGCAAAGAAGCTGATGCATGCACCTTATCAGTTCTTCGCCGCCGTGTTTGAATAGCTCGGCCGACAATCCGTCGGCCCCTGCCGCTTTGTTGTTCTTCAGGCGGGCAATTGCTATTCGAACTTCTTCATAGTCGGGTAATGGAACGTCTGCTCCATCGTCATCGATTGGGGAATCGGGTTCTCCTTCTCCTGGTGTTGTGCGTTCACTGCCATTCAGCAGGCTGGAGAAGTGTTCCCTCCATAAGGGAAATATATACGGCTGAGCAAATTTGATTGTTTGCGCTTTAGTGGTTTAGAAGATATATACATTAAACTGATTAGATAGACCACGCCGACTTTTTAAAAATTTTTTGCCTGTAGATGCCTCTTACTACTACGATCCCCTATAACAAATTGCAGTTTTATATCTCATTTTAGTCCTTAGTTATGACACGTTATGTGTTTTTGGTTAATGCCGATTTGTGGGCGAGACAGTAGTCCGATTACGCCCATTTACGAACTCGTAGTTTTTTTGGTATTAAATAATCCACATTACAAGTTTCATCGAGATATCTCAATTCTTACTCAATTTACCACTTGTACGGACGGATGGACGGAAAAACAGACAGCCACCAAGATTTCAACTAGTCTCGTCATCCTTATCATTTTTAAACATTATCCTATATCTAACTCGTTTACTTTGAGGTGATAAAAACAACCGTTAGGTTAATAAAAGAATTATCCTCTCTAACTGAGTATAAAATTAACTGTTTGGTCTCTATGAGCGGAGGGAATCATTCATCCATGTTTCTTAAAAAAAAAGCCGGTCACAATGTTGTAATCAATGGTAACGCTATGGAGTTATGATTAATGATTTTTTTCATGCCTAAATTGAACAGTTTTATATAGTCAACGTTTGCTTTCAACAAGTCTGCGATACACGAAATAAAGCCAAGGAAACAAACAATTTATTGTAGGACACTTTTAATGAGCGCATTATCTTGCATCGTGGGCCTGTGGCGTGGCCTTCAAGATCGTGTGATTTAACTATTGGGTTATGGTAAGGTAATGTTTAATGTTGTTTAACTTGGCACTCATTAAATGATCCTACTTTATATTATTTTCCTTATCAAGATGTTAAAAAATAACGCTTAAAACTTTTTTTTAAGAATTTGAGGAAAAAAAATATGAGAAGATTCCAAGAAAAGTAATAAGTAAATGTTAAACCAATACTGCTAACTATTTTCTGAGAATAATTTTATTGTGCAGCTTGAGCCTCAGTTCTTGGTTGTTGATATTTTTCAACTCAGCTGTTGCTGCTTTTGCTCTTTTGTGCACACTCAAGTTAACTATAACTTTTTATTAGATGCATAAGCGCTTAATATTGGCAGAGTACTTGCTCCGCACAGCTGCGAGTGCGCACAGGGCGTAAAAGTTAATGTTCTTGGACTGCGCTTGATGAGCATAAAATTAAAGTAAATATTAAGAGTGGCATTGTTGTTGCTGCACTTGCCTTATTTGCCAATAATTTACAAGCTTAAATTAAATGCCATACCTACATTTAGAAAGCATAGAAAGCCAAGTACGTGGGTGGTGTGTGTATTCCTCAACTGGCAAGGCAATAAATTGTAGATAATCATTTTGTTTGGCGCATGTTGATGGCAGTTTTATTTCAAATGCACGCCAAATACACGCACACATATGTACATACATACACAAATACATTTAAATTGTGCTCATTTCGTTTCGTAAGTATTATTCTGACGGTATTTTGATAGGCGCGTTGCTATTTATGTTGGTGTTCGTGGTATTTGCTCGTAGTTGGTTGCGGAAGGCGCTCGCTTGACTGACAATATACGCTGGCTTGGCTCGTTCCTAGTTACCATGTGACATAAATCAGCTGCATATGCAAATTTTATGTGTCTCCTTAGTTCATTATTGTATTTATACCTAAGTAGTGGTATAAGTGTGTGTGCAAGACTTAAATGTCAGTAATTTGCCATTTAATGGGTGTGTCTCAATTAAGTTTTATTGCCGAACATATTGTTCATTGAATGCATAGATACTTATGTAAATGGGTGAGTGTATATGTGTGTGTGTGTTTGAAGGGAGTTTATTAAAAGGCGACTAGTGTAGACAAAGTTAAAGTTTAGTGTTTAATAAAGATGCCGTGAATTTGTGTCGCTGTAAAATTTATGTTTTCCTTTTCTGTAATAAAGTTAACGCTGGAATCTGCTGGCAAATATTTCGGTTCTGCGCTCAAAACGCCATAAATAAATGCTAAATGTATTTGTACAACAAACACTTAAATGTTTACGAAGCGTAAAAGTTCATTGCGTTGTTTCATCGTCTACCGTCACCTGCCTTGGGGGCAAAAATTTAGTGAAATGCAAAGGTTTTACGGTTCTTGGATGTTTAAACCATTTTTTGTTGAAATTTATTAATTAAATTTTTATTTTATGTTAAGTTAAGTTACGTTAAGTTTTTATGTTATAGTAAGTTACGTTATGATATTTTTTGTTAAAATTGGCATTGTTGGGAAAAATTTATAATTGAAGTTTTTTTGTTATGTTATGTTATATAACGTTAAGTTATGTTATGCGGTTTTATTACTTTTTGTTAAATTTGCCATTGTTTGTTAAACAAATTAATTTTATATATTATGTGCTAATATATGTATGTATGCTAAGTTATAAAGTGTTATGTTATGTTACGTTAAGTTGCTTTTGTTCTGTTAACAATTTCATAGTTTGGCAAAATATTATGATTGAACGAACCTCTTTTTTTTGTTATGTTATATAACGTTGAGTACTATTGTGTTACGTTAAGTTATGTTATCTTATTACGTTTTGTTAAATTTGCAATTGTTTGTTAAAAAAAAAAAATATTTTACATCTTATGTACATACTTATTTTATGCTAAGTTATCATATGTTGTGTTCAGTTATGCTATGTTATGTTACGCTAAGTTGCTTCTGTTTTGTTAAAATTGTCATTGTTCGATAAAATTTTATAATTTCAGTTTTTATGTGATGTTACGTTAGGTTATGTTAAGTTTCGTTATGTTATGTTAAGTTAAATTATGATTTGTTATTTTAGGTTAGTATTTTTGTTAAAGTAGTCATTGTTTGTATAATATTTTTCAATTAATATATTCTACTATATTTAGTATATTAAGCCATGCTGTGTTATGTTACGGTAAGTTAGGCTACGTTATGTTAAGGCATATTTTTGCGCTATTTTGTTAGTCTTTCAATGTTAAAACTAATGTCTCTAATTTAATATATTTCTTTGCAGTGCTGTTTTATGGTATATAGTCTAAGTTTACAATATAAAATCTGATCAAATTTGGCCCGGACTGAAAAGCCCAAATTCCACGCATTTTAATACAAATCTTTATTATCACCTTCAAAATAATCTCCCTTTTTTCCATACATATGCCATAAACCTCGGCTGTGATGGCCTTCAGTGTCTTCAGTGAATTTTTTTTCTAGCTTCTCATCCTTTTTCGAGCGCCATTCGCTGGATTGTTGAACAGTTTCGACTTCATTTTCATAAACTCCAGTCGCATCATTAGTAATGGTGTTTTTAATGAATGTAGGGTTCCTAGCTATGTTGTCAAGCATCTGTTTTGTGACCTTTACTTGACGTCGTTAATCTAAAAATTTCGATGTTGAGATCTTCTGATATTTCTCAGATATAAACATGACGTTTTTCAAGCACTATTTCTTGAACATTATCATCATCAACAGAGGTGAACGACTCACATGAGTTGTCGATGACTTTACGACCTTAACTGAATGATGTAAAATATTCATAGAAATACTTAGTATAAAAATATAATAAGTTTTTAGATTTAGTATTATGTAACATTTGCCCTAGCATATATACATATGTGTACAATATATACACATAGTTTTCCTTACCACCCTATTTCTCATCATTATGTCCGTCTGGCCGTCAAGGAGGCGTTAATGGTGCGATGCAATTACTTTGTTTTATACGTGACAATATCAAAACTTCTTAGCAAAATAATTAAATTGTTCCGCTTGGCTGGGTTGCAGTCGACCAAACGACCAGTCGCGATTGTGCAATCGTCCGCCTAAACGAATGCGGGCAGTTTCAAATTTTAAGTGCATACAAGCTACATACAATTATGCATTTATATGTACCTTTAGGTCACCTTTAATTACAGTAATGACGCTGACTCGCTGGAGGGCCAAATATCGCCGAACACGACAGAATGTGGACTGCAGGAAAGGTAATGACTTTTCGCTCGTTGGCCAAATGCTAACAAACATAACTTGCAACCGAATCAATTATTTGTTGTTTTAGTCTTGTTTTGTTATACCCTTTTCTATTCTGTTTGGAAAAGTTAAGGGAGAGAAGCGGTTGTTGGATGGGCAACACTTTGCTACTCTACAGTGAGTTGCAGAGAGTTGGGGTGACGTAAGAATACTTCGCCATGCAATGTATATTATTTATTATTAATATTAATATTACCTTAAGTAATCGTTGACAGCAAAGATTAAATTCTATACATTGCCATAGGAATAAGAAGAAGGTCATATGCTGTATGTATGTATATAATGAAGTTTTGTTCGAACTAATAAGATTTATCATAGTCGATTGATTGTACTAATTTCAGTAACGAGGATGCCATCACCGCCAAGCTAAAGGACACTGCCGGTCTAAATGCCTCCTTTCGACGAGTTGGAGTCATCTCCGGGTTTGCTGAGGAGACCTCTGACATATACCAGACACAGAAGAGTAATAAGTAATAATTCGCTCTCTTTCTAACTTGAGGCGCACCGTCTGGGAAAGCTCGGACAAAAATGCGAGAAGTTTCGATTTTATATCTAGTGAAAACCCAGCTATTTCCAAGAGGTTAACTTCTTCAATTTTGCGACGGGGGAGGTTCTTATAGTTACTTTAACTTTTAGATAAATAACTCCCTTAATCTCAGAATGAAGAGTTCTAAACGATCTTTCCTTCTCTGATCATATATACATTAATTTTAGGAACACAAATTGGGAGGTCCCGGTGTTATACGAAACTTCGATCAGCTCTTTCGACCGTGCCCGCGGTCCTTATCAGGCGCGGTGAGAAGAGTTGATCAAAGCTTTTCCCAACAAAAACCCCATGCCATCCGCGGGCGCGATTGATAAAAACGTCGAGGATTATAGCACCGTTTGTAGTCTTACTCTTGAAAGCTACTGTTCTCTGAAAACTCAAAAAAGCAAAGGGAGGCCTCTTTGATGACATCGGAGCTAACTGAGGTCAGAGCTTCGAGCAGAAAACCTTCCAATAATGCCCGTAGACGTGACGACTGGTCGATGTATGAACATGACATCCTTGTAGAGGGCCTTCTGCGGAATTGTATCGCGAAAAATCCTACTCCATTGGGTTATCCAAAACATGCTGCTGCTGGTATGCCTTTAGAAAGGGCAAGTCGACATTGCTCTCCCCGCTGTAGTCTCAGGACTAAAGGGAACCCTTAGGCCGAAGAAATTTGCGGTAGACACCTTTAGCGACATAGAGAGGGCTTTCAGACATCTCTCGCGAGTTCATTCGAATGCCTTCAGTGCGTTGCTATACTCGTCCCAATAAAGCTGATTTTTTTTAAGAGTACTTTGAACAGGTCCTCTTTGGACATGCTTGATCGTGGGAATTCCGATCCCACATTCATGAAAAGCATTATAACTGCTGATGAGACATGCTAGTATTTATATGTTTGCATTCAAATAAGTCAACAATCATCGAAATGGAAGGAAAGACGCCAAAAACTAGGTGAGACTATTTTTTTGCAAACTTGTGGTTTGGTGCATCTTGAACTTGTTCCGGAGGAGCAGACGCCCAATAAGGAGTTCCATTTGACCGTATTGAGTCCTTTGTGTGAGAATAGTCGTGGGAAACGGTCGGAATTCATGAATTTTACTCGATTATAATGCACCATCGAGTTGAGTCACGATTGTGACCGAATTTAAATCCAAAAACACAATGACCAAGAGATGAAACAAAATTCTTTGAAGGAACTGAAGGCCATCCTAAGTGCTTTTGAAAGTGTTTCGAAGACTGGCAAAATCGTTGACATAAGGGTACTTTATCTGGTTGGGATTACTTTGAAAGCGAAAAATTAAATAATTAATTAAATATTTTCCTTTTTATTTAGTTTTTGTAACAATGTACATATGCACTTTCAATCAAATAAATTTTGGCCTAATTTACCAATTTTATACAATAACTATTTTTCTCATACATAGGAATCAAATTAGCGTGGAGAGCAAATATAAGTAAGTGTGAGCATTGTGTCAATATGAGAGAATTATCAAATAAATAGGCATATATTACGTAAATATTTGTAATAATACGATTGGGCTTCTGTGTGCACTATATGCTTCTCACGTTCCTCCTACACAAATTCGACCATATTACTTTGCCATCTAATAATGCTTTGTTTATTTGTATTTGTATTTGTATTTGTATTTAATGTGTTTTATTTACAGAATATGATTATATGATTATGGTCGTTGGTATACAAATATGAAGGCGATATTATTGGGCCATATTTTTTCTGCAGAAAATATTTTTTGTCTTCAAAAATAGTTCGTGTATTAGGTAAAATTTGTTAGATTCAGAGAAGAACAAATAGTTGACTAGTGACTTGGATATTGATAGATCTGGGTAGGTATAATATCTGATGATATTACTAATTTCAAAAGACTGTTTACAGAAAAAAGTTTGCAGTCTTTAAATAGACCGAAAATAAAAAAATTCTCCAAAAGTTCACCAAAAACACACGAATCTAAAATATCGGTGTAACGACCATAATTCATACCGTAAAATTCAAATACATGACCTACAGTATTTTAAGCATGAAATGGGCTAAATATAATCATATTTGTATAATTAGGTGTTTATATACATATGCAAAGAAACATATGTGAATATATGAAACTATGGAAAAATGCTCCGTTTATACTCTCTACTCTTTTGCAATTTCATACACTCAGTTAGGAAGAAATAGGAAACTGATGCCTAGCATAAGACAGCGACATTGACAGCCAATATTGCTCAATATGTGTATAAGAAGGTATATATGTATATGGCATGTATTGGTTAGTGAGACTATCGTCTATCGGCCATGACATTAAAATTTTTGTCACGTTTACTTTTACTTTCACACGAAAAAGTAACGTTATTTCAATGCAGCTTATGTAGCCTGATAAACAGTCAATCTACCCACACTTACAGTCCCACACAAACTACAAACACACACATGAACATAGAAACATGCATGTAACCGAATGACGTCTATTTGACAGGCAATTTGATCAAACTATTAGGACACATACTCGTAAAGGCGTGAGCCATAGTCAATGGAATAACGGTTAAATAATAGTAGAGGCGTTCAAGAAAGGAGCTTGTGTCAAGAGATGAACATGCATGTAGCAGCACACCCACACATGCAAACTAACTGTGTCACTATTACTCTTCGCATGTGTTGCGTGGAAGAATTCGTAGCCTCATATATGTATGTATATTTGGGTGTGTGTGTGTGAATAGAGATGTGTTTGTTTTGGCCTGTGAATTATCGTTCATCTTGAGACCGAGGCATGATAAGAAATTGGCGTCGGATGCGACGTGCTGGTGAGTAATAAACAACAATGACACATTGAACACATTGACTGACGGACAGTGAGAAAGAACCGATGTTGTTGATCAAGCAACTAATGGACACACAGAGCAATGAAGGTCGATGAATCAATATGGTGAAGATAGCAGGAATATAGGAGTTATTTGAGTAAATATTTTGTATAGCTAGAAGAAGCGTCTGTTTTATCTGCAAACACAAAGAAAAGTTTCTATGATAAACTTTACTTCTGGTTGAGAGAATAAAGCATAAACCCCATGGATGTTATGACTCATCAAAAATAACTGAAGACGAGGTAATGAAAATCGCAAGGTCATTACTATACCAACTACACCATTTCTCTACACTCCATACCTGAGCTCCGTTCTCTTTTCAAAGAAGCGACATTTGAAAACAGCAACAAAGTTAGCATGTTGAACTCCATATAAAGCACGATGTGGATGCCTCATTTAATTGCTCCAACTGGTTTCTTTGAGGCTACCAAATTTAAGTTTTTGCACATTTTAGATACAAAATTTCTAGAGGAGTTATATTATAAAATATTCGTGTAAGACCTCATGTAAGCACAAAGTATAACAGACTAAGTAGTAGCTTGTTCGATTTGCTTTATGAATTCAAGAAAGTTATTTTTACAAACAGCCGAAGGTAGGTATTTTATTCCAAAATTTTACAATTACGTAATATAAAATCCAATAATATGAATCAACTCTTTATGCCATATCCTGCCTGATCATATTTAACCCGGACTGATAAAACGAAAAATACGAAATAGGCTCCTATTGAGCCAATGCAAGTGTCTTCAACAAATTTTAGTTTTTTTCCATTTCGGCAGTTTACTATATTGTTGTACAGTTTCGACGTAATATTCATAAACTGCTCGTCATCAGTAATGCATTTGATGAATGTAGTGTCCTTAACGTTGTCGAATATCAAACATCTTTTTTACGACCTCTACTCTACGTCATTTTTGGCAAAGGAATCAGTTTGTTTTGCTACGAGTGTAACATTGGCTCACTTCATACCCAAAACATTAATTGAAGTGTTTTTAGCTAACCCATAAGAGGTATTAAGATTCTCTGCTATTTCTCTGACGTTAACACGAGGATATTCAAGTAACTTTTTTAACTCTTTCAATGTTAGTCCGGGTCAAATTTGATCAGATGGTATGTAATGAAACAATATTTTTTATCTTATGGACATTGATTTGGTTACATAGAACATTAAAGCAACGAATAACATTCATTGTTAAAAAAAATTCCTCAAATATTATTGTCGAGTGTTCCTAACGTATAAGTATGGACTACTTAGACTGTGCTGCCTTTGCAGGGACGTTTTCCAATTCTATGGCTTCTAAAGCTTGATGAAAGATTTGGTGTAGACAGGGTCGCATGGACTGGGTGCATACGGTTAGAGTTTTTGTCAAAGGTAGTGACAAAATATCTTGATCTTTTGGTTATTGTATCATCCAATTTCACAATAAACACACAATGGATTCCAGGATATAGTACTATTACTGGTAACATAAAACAGATGAACTAGCCAGAGCAGCCACCGACCTTCAATTAGATTACGGAAAAAAATTTTAAATTTATTAACATCCGAATACTTATAGATATCTATAATATAAACAAAGTTGAGTTTCGGTGAAGTCAATTTCTAATTGCAACTATCGGACGAGGGTTTCTCGACGATGTTTTGAACGCTGCACAAATTAAACCTTTTGTATTACTGAAGCTCGGGGTGATTTTGAAAGGAGATAATCGAGTGAGAGGATTTTTTTGTTTTATTGGTTTCACAATGAGAACATTAAAGGCCTAGGCATGTATTGACACATGCACTATACCTATTTACTTAATATGGGAAAAAAATAAAAAAAAGTAAGCTGTCAGTTGACAGCTGGCAGATGTGAAACATCGAAATTATTTTATAAAAGTAATAGCAGAGAACGTATGTATATTTATAGAGAAGGTTCACGATGTCGAAAATTTAGGGATATTTCAATTTTGGGATATTTACTGTTTTGGATGAGCGTGTTCGTCAGGGGCGGAAAAATAACAGAACTGAGCATTTTCAGTATTAAATGAGAAAAACTATGCTATTTCCGATGTAAAGGAATGTACGCTTACAGATTCGCATATCTACAATGCGCCAAAGACTCTGCATATAATTTATATATGTACATACATATGTCTGTGTATTTTCTATATACATATGTACTTGTATTTTATATCAAAGCACACAAGCATGTACGTACAAATTGAACTATTTCATGATGAATTCCTTAAAAACTTTTGAACTATGTATGTACATATGTAATAAAGTCATGTTTATGTTGTTACCAAATATACTGTTATGCACCAGAAAGTGCATGGTCAGCGTCTGCACTACCTGTTGTGCAGCATAAAATTCGTGGAAGCGAATCACGCCACTTTTAATTATTAAAGTTAGAATTAAGTATAAATATTGTAATTCGGTTAAGCTAACTTCAGTTTTGAAAACTCAAATAAAGATACGCGGTAACGCTGCCTCAATGCAGCTCCGTGAAAAAAAAAATATATTTTTTTGGTTTTCCAATAACCAAAAGATTAACTTATATGCTACATATACATAGACTACGTATAGACTACTACGTAATATAGCGTGGCGATCGCCACGGCGAAAATTATGTTTACTCGCGCCTATAGATGTTTCTCATCAAAGAGTTTTACTTTTAGGGCGGGATTCTGGTAATCAGTCTCCTAGTCTCTATTTGAGGCATTTTGAGGTAAAATCTCAATTTGTGTGACTAGTTACTATTCACTAAACAGTCTCTACCGTTAGTCTCAAAATATTGCCTCAAATTTGAGACCTGGTACGTTAGCAAGTCACAAAACCAAAAAGAACTCTTGTCTGCCATTTTGAATAAACTGAATAGATATCATCATAGATACTAATCGATTGTCGTTTTTTTATATTTTGTAAGCAACTCAATCACGAAAAAATTAAAAATAAATCAATTTTACATAAATTTCGTAAATATTATGAAACAAAGTTAACATATATTTTTATTTTTATTGGTAATTATATTTTTTGACTATGTTATAGATATACAATTTAATATTTGTTATCGACATATTTATTTTCATTCAAGTGTAAAAACATCTCTGAATAATGAAATGTAATAGATTCTGTGACTGTCACTTCACAGAATAGCTTAAATCGTCTCAAGTCTCAAAAATTGTCTCTAACTTAAAATCTCAAATTTAGAGACTTGAGACTGTATCACCGTACAGAATCGCACGGTTAATATCACATCAAAATAATAAACAGTGTTTTGTATGCAATTTTCTTTCTGAAGAACATTAAGTGCATTCGACGATTTTTATGATAAGTGAGTTTATTCAGTAAAGAAAATAAACTAACTTTCGTGTACGGAATCAAATTTCTGTACCCAAAACGTTCAGAATGTTGGAAAAGGCTATGATAATGGTTTGTCGCGAGCAAGCGTATTTGAATGTTACAAATTATTCAAAGTGGGTTAAGAATGCGTTGATGTCGAATCTCGTCCAGGTCGAGCAACAAAATCAAATGAGAATAAACACGTCAATAAAATAAAGGAATTGGTGCTTGAGCATCGACGATTTACAGTCAGAGATATTACTGGCACCGCTGGAAGATCGAAAGAATCAGTGAAAGCCATTTTGAGATATCATTTGGTCCTAAGAAAATTTAAATCACAATTGGTTCTAAAATTGCTCAATTTTTCGAAAAACATCGTCACGTTAATGTCTCTGAAGCAATGCTTTCCGACTACCAGAATATCATTAAACGTATTATTACTGGCGATGAGTCTTGGGTCTATGCTTACGACACGGAAACAGACAATCAGTCGGCCGAATATCGGGGCAAAGTTGAGACGAAGCAGAAAAACTGCGTTAAAGCAGGTCAAAAATTAAGATTATGTAGATGCTTTCTTCGATTATCGAGGTGCATTTCGAATTCTTTCTGACCGGACAAACTGTTAGCAAGGAATCTTCTTCTTCTTCTTCTTAATTGGCGTAGACACCGCTTACGCGATTATAGCCGAGTTAACAACAGCGCGCCAGTCGTTTCTTCTTTTCGCTACGTGGCGCCAATTCGATATCTTCCAAGCGCGGCGCGAGGTCCTTCTCCACCTGGTCCTTCCAACGGAGTGGAGGTCTTCCCCTTCCTCTGCTTCCGCCCGGTGGTTACTGTGTCGAATACTTTTAGAGCTGGGGTGTTTACATCCATTCGGAAGACATGACTTGGCCAGCGTTGCCACTGTCTTTTAATTCGTTGAACTATGTCAATGTCATCATATATCTCACGCATTTCATCGAATGCGATATTCGCCGTAGCCAACGGACTATAAATCTTTCGCAGAACTTTCTCTCGAAAACTCGCAAGGTCGACTCATCAGTTGTTGTCATTGTCCAGGCCTCTGCACCATTATGAGAATTATGACTTATAGAGTTTGGTTCTTGTTCGTCGAGAGAGGACTTTACTTCTCAATTGCCTATTCAGTCCGAAGTAGCACCTGTTGGCAAGAGTTATCCTGCGTTGGATTTCCAGGCTGACATTGTTGGTGGTGTTTACACTGGTTCTCAAATCAGAATGGAAGACTATATTATAATACTATTTTTCACCAAAATTTGAAGCAATATCGTGTAGCAACCACCGTGTTCACCTGATTTAGCTCCTTGTGACTTTTGGCTATTTAAGAAACCTAAACGCTCGCTCCGGGGAAACTGTTTTCAGTCAGTTGAAGTCATTAAACGTGAATCGCTATGCGCATTGAAGGCTATTCAGTAAATTGACTTAAGCCACTGTTTCGAGGTTTGGCAAAAACGTTGGCACAAGTGTATAGGGGTCAAGACGGATTACTTTGAGGGGATAACATAGATTTTAAATAAGAAAATTTTACGAATTTTATAATTATGAAAAAAGTTTGATATTTTGCTCATAGTAGTACTTTGGCTTGCAAGCCATTCCCGAAGGCGGAGAGAATGCTAGATAATTTTCTCGAGATTATCCATCCCTAAAAATGTAGCTATGCTGCAGATATTCGTATAACTCGTAACAGAAATTGGCTTGCTAGGCGAAGCTGTATCATCAAACTTCCTATAATTACATTTTTTGTTACTCCCAACACAAAGGCGAAGATTATCCGGAAGAAAAGTCGCTCAGCAATAAAAATTACCCTTTACCGAAAAAATTCCGAATTTCGAAAAACGCTCCCACAATTTAAAGTTCATTCCCATCTGCAATTATTCCACTCGCTGTAAACAGTGTAATATTCCCAACAACCACGAGTGCATAACATTTGCTCTATAGATACAACAACCATATGATTATTGTCATTTGCCGCAAGTGTCCGTGATAACCGTGAATTTTCACGCTTTGTTGCACCGAAAATAAATTGTTGAAAAAATAGCTGAAGCTGAAAGTGCAAAGCTAAAGCAACGCTTTCGGTTAAAACAACACAACCTCTCATACCAACACACTCAAATACGCAGCAGTCAGTAGCGTAGCTAGGGGGCGCAACGTCTTGGGGGCGGCAAAACAATCTTGCTGTTTTTTAATATTCAGAAAAATACTTCAACAAATTTTTTTTACAAAATTTATTATAAAAGATAAAGAGTTGTACACTCACAATGTAATAATCTGAATAACAATGAAAAATATTAATTTTTATCGAATACTCTTCAGTCTTTGAATTTGTCTTATATCTTTTGGTTTATATCTTTCTTAAAAATAGTGATAAAACTTAAAAATGCACTTTTCTAGCTTTGCCTAGCGACGTGCCACTCTCACAGTTCCTCTATGCTTTGAAAGTAACAAATACTTTTATTTCTCCAAATTTCCAAAAATGGTATTTAAAAACTCCAATTTGGGCAAAAATTCCTGCAAATTGTGTGACAAGTGTACAAGATATTGTGCGAAAATGGGTTTTTTCTATGGCTTTTAATAAGATGTCTTCTAACTTTACTATAAATTTCCTCAAAACCATTATTGTGAGAATTTTGTAACTTCAGAATTTGCGTGGCTTCTAGTTCTTAAATTTAATATACTTAATATCGAAGATATTTTGTAAAAATTCACTTTTGTTCGAACCCCTCATGAAACGTGTAGGTAGGTAGACAAAGGGGGGCGGCAGAACATCCTTGGCCCCGGGGCGCCCGAAGTTGTAGCTACGCCACTAGCAGCAGTGCATGTGCTATGTGTGTTTGCGTGTGTGAGTGCGACGTGCCTCCATGTTAAAGTCATAACGCGCTTTAACGAGCAGCAAATGCTCGCCATAACGATTAGAAGCGGTAAGCGGAGCAAAAACAAATGTATTTATGAACATGTGGTAGTATGTCCGTGTGTGGTACGTATGCGCTTGTTGCCTGTACCAAAACGGCAATAATTGCAGTGGCGAGGGCAGCGGCAATCGTCCGAAAGCAATTCCCTCACAAATTTAATTGTGTGCGACGAAGCCGCACAGTGGGTCCAATCGCGATATTGAGATGCGTCACAGCATATTTGTTTAATAAAAGCAGCTGTCCCTCTATGTTATCCAAAAATGTGTGTTTCTATGTATATGTATATGAGTGTTTGTATGTGTGTGCGTGCCCTAGAGTTTGCTTGCGTTTAAGGAGTTCATGATGCGAAACGCTGAGCAGTGAATGAAACTAAAACCATGCGTTAAATACAAAAACATTTGTATGTGTTAATGTTGATGTGTAAGTATGTGTGTGTGTGTGGCAGCTACAGCAAGGGATTTTGTGAAAATTGTTATTGAAGCCGCATGGCCAAAACACTGACAATGTTGCTAGCCAGCTGGGCGAGTAAACAAATGTCAACAAATTCAAACACACACACAATCACATACACAATACAAAAGCTTTTACAAATATATATACTTATATACTAGCACATGCGCTCAGTTAAGTCCGTGGCTGTTAATATAGACTCGAAGCTATTAGCTGATAAGCGCGCAATAACCAAACTCCGGCGTTGAATGCCGACAATCAAAGCGGTTTTCGTAAAATTCCAGCGACATGTTGCTACTTTGAAAGCAATCGAGAGTTGGATCATATTAGGGTGATTCGTAAACAAATCAGTGAACGACTTTCTATCACTTTTTAACTGATGACTCTCAAGTGTTTTAAGTCGTGATCTCGCAACCGCGGGGCATAATTTTCTTCCATACAGCTTCTATTACTAATATTCGGTAAGATTCCCAACCTTACAGCATAAACGCTGATAGGGCAATATCATGTTCGAATCCCCACAACTGGGAAGAAACTAACCTTACTGAGAACAAAGACCTCACTAGATTTCTTATGATCGTCAAAAGGCTCTTGAAACAGGGCATGAACTGATGATAGGTCAGTGTTGGCCATCTGCCGTGAAACCCAGCTGTTCAGTAGTAGAACATACGAGGAGGGGAGAGTTCCCATTCTACTGAAAACTGGGCTAGGACTTTCCTAGTTAGTTCATCACTTTTACAGTTACTTGCAATTCCGCTGTGGCTTGGCACCCATACTAGTCTTACCAGAAAGCGACTCGAAACGATTGATAACGAGGTTAGGTCTTCATTAACCAGCCCTGCGCGCACTGTTAGTTTGTTCAAGGCTAGAATCGCCGCCCTGGTATCAAAGTGAATAGCCATCTCCTTAAAGGAAACTGCATTTTGAACAAGTAAATCTACTCGTACATTAATGGTCGCAACCTCGCTGTGAAAAACGCTACAATGGTCAAGATGTCAGGATTTCTGAAACAAAACTTTATACAAAGTTCCTACCATGTTCCCCTCCACCAACCATAACCTTAAACTTTAACTCATCTGCAAAAAAAAGCTCTCTGCCCTTCTCCTCCAATGGCTATTTCCCACCCATAAGTCCCTCGTGGGCTTGTGTGCAGAGAAAAAGCCGCCAATCTGACGACTCCATGATTCAAAAGATTTGGAATAAGGTCAAAACGTGCGAAGATTTCCGATTATTTTGACATGTGATTATTAGAAATCAAAATTCTCTGAGGTTAATAGCAACTTTCTTGGCTCTACACTTTTGAGCGATATCTATGTCCACTATATGCAAAATTACATTAAATGGTTGGAGTAGGCTTTAACCCACCACATATGCTGATGTGCGCCGCTGGTTGAACGCTCTAGGGTTTTCTTGCAAGTGTGATTTTTTCTAGAACTCTCCACAATACAAACTCCATCAATCATAATTGGCTTGACTATAATATAGTAGAGCTAGAGGTTATGTACCACCCTTAAGCACTCGCATGTGCATACGTATATCGAAATATATCGTGATTTCGTCATATATAGCGAAGCGCTGCTTATACAAATTAAGCGCTGCCTCCAGCGATTTTCGTGCAATCACAAATGCCTATCAGCGAGAAAATTGCCCACTTGTCAGAGTGTTCACATGCGAATTGGAGGCCGATAGGATTTTCAGTTCTATTTAACTGATTTTAGCACTGATTTGCGTACTCGATTGACAAATGTCATTTAACTCAATCATTTTCTTTACCAATTAGCCCACTCATATGAGGATGAGTAGATGAATTTTAAAGTTTCAATTGGAAAATTGAGAAATATATCCAATTTATATGATTGGGGAAATGTTTTAGCAAACTAAATCTAATTTGCTAAAAAAAAAATAGTTTTTAGTTACAAAAATTCTCCTTTTACTTCGTTTGAGTGAGTTTGTTATATAGATAATCGTTACAATATTCTCGATAAATTAAGTGTTACATTTACAAAGATCTATATATATTGAAAACGATTATCTTCTGCGAATTCGAAAGTTTCCAAGTTTTATATACATCACCATTTCTGAGTATCCTAGTTTTTTTCTCAAGTTTAGTGAACACATAGTAATCGGTAAATGTGAATCAAGTTGTAGATCCATAATCAACTTTCTCATGGCGAAGGAAAAGGTTTTTTTTCAAAAACTTATTCTGAAGCTATTTTAAAAAATAACACCCAGAATGGCTCTCTCGGCATGTGCATATCTAGAAGTATATCGATTCCACTCTTAGTTTGCTCTCTTATATATTAATCCCAGGGTTGCATTTAAAACCAGTTTAGTTCTCGAAAAGCAGTCATCAGATTACTTTCTCATCTGAATATATAAGTATATAGAGGAGAGTTGAAAAAACTTGTGTCTTTCCAAGAATTTATTTAATGTATTTGTATTGATGTTTTATCGTGGCTCCGGAACTAAATGTTTTATTATTTATTAGTAAAAAGTACTCAGTCGAAAAGGTCTCTGCGTCTCTTGCTTGATTGAGCATTTATATAAGAATTAAAGATTTGCTTCCGCCGTTTTCCAATAGATGTCTCTAGGGTCAAGCACTGGTCGATTAAATCGATTAAATCGTTTTATATCGATCTTGGACATTTGTGTCAGCACTAACACAACAAAATATTTGTAGAGATCTGTTTGCATCCCAAACTTATTGTCAACTGAAAATGCCACTTTTTGGCCGAATTCTCGACATTTGCGGGAAATTTTGTTTTTTTTTTTACTTCCAAGAAAAGTGAGGCTGAGGCTCATCGAATGTTTTCGGATACATACAGTAGTGAGGCTGTCCTAAGTGAAAGAACATGTCGCGAATGGTTTCAACGTTTTAAGAATGGTGATTATGAAGTCGTAGACCGGCATGGTGGTGGAAGGGAGAAGATTTTCGAAAATGCTGAATTGGAAGCATGGCTCGGCCAAGATGCGTTTCAAACCCAAGAGGAATTGGGCGAATCGATGCAAGTGACACAGCAAGCCGTATCAAAACGCCTTAAAGCCATGGGAATGATTCAGAAACAAGGAAACTGGGTTCCTTACGACTTGAAACCAAGAGATGTCGAACGGCGCTTCTTTGCATGTGAACAGCTGCTTCAAAGGCACAACCGAAAGGGATTTTTACATCGCATTGTAACTGGCGAAGAAAAATGGGTCCACTACGATAATCCTACGCGAAGAGAGTCATGGGGAAAGCCTGGACATGCCTCCACGTCAACGGCAAACCGAATATTCACGGCCCCAAGGTCATGCTCTGAATTTGGTGGGACCAGCTGGGGGTGATATATTATGAGCTGATAAAGCCAAGTGAAACCATCACAGGAGATGGCTACCGAACGCAATTGATGCGCTTGAGCCGAGCACTAAAAGAAAAACGGGCACAGCACGAGGAAAGACACGATAAAGTCATTCTCCAGCATGACAATACTCGGCCTCATGTCGCAAAGGTGGTCAAAAAATATTTAGAGACGCTGAAATGGGAGATCTTACCCCACCCGCCGTATTCTCCAGATGTTGCTCCATCTGACTACCACTTGTTCCGATCGATGGCACACGGTCTAGCTAACGAACACCTCAGTTCTTATGAAGAAGTCAAAAATTGGATTGATACTTGGATCGACTCGAAAGATGAGGAGTTCTTTCGTCACGGAATACGCATGCTGCCAGAAAGATGGTCAAAAGTAGTAGCTAGCGACGGCCAATATTTTAAATAACATTTTTATAACCGTTTTTATACAATAAAGCCTTAAATTTACAAAAAAAACCGGGGGAAGCAAAGTTGTAGACCTAATATCTATATAAAGAAAATAATTATAAAATAATAATATTATATCCGCCACTTGCAGATAATTGCAAATTTTCATCATCGAAAACCACTGAACAAGTTACTGAAGTAACTTTTCAATTTCATAGGGTACATACTGTAATATTTCTTTTTGCTTTTGTATTATCTCCACACACCCACACTACATTCAAAATTTGCGAACAGTTATTGAAAGTCAAAGGCCAAGGGTATGTTGAGCCTTACTAATTCCGATGACTTAGTCAAAAATATAATATATCTCGATTTGTTATTGTGGATTTGTGTCAAATACTTTATTCACATACCTCTTCCCATATACCAATATGCGCCCAAAGCTTCGCTAAGCTTTTGACCTATTAAATGTAGGTCAACATATCGATTTCATAAATTCAAATTATTCAAATCCGTTTATCCCCTCCCGACAACAATGTCATACAGTTCAATAATCATTATCCATGACACGTGTGCACTTTGATGTAGGTGTCGGTTAAAAAATGCCTACGACGTCATAATGCAAGAGAGAATTGTTAAAATATTTATAGCAAATTTTCATAACTGTATTGTTTAGAGTGGGTGGAGAAGATTGTGATTGTAAGTTGATATGGCATTCTTTGGTGAATAACTTATGAGATTCAGGGTGGGGGAAATTTCCAAGATTTTTAATATCTTTGCATATTCTAAGAAAGCAAAAAAAGTCACAATTTGTGTAAAAACTTAGAAATAAGTAAAATAATTGTAAGTTACAAATTAATAAGTGAGGAAGCGATAAGCTCGAGTGGAAGTGAACTGCAAATAGGATCGTAAGTTACAATAATGTAAGAGCGGATGAAGTGCATAAAATATCTGTAGCAATTTTTTTAAAGGTTTTTCATTGAAATTCAACCGAATGGATAACATTATTACCCCAGTTTTGTGAGGTCAAGGTAACATAAAAACATATGCTATCCAGTTTTAGTGGCAAAAATGCATTTCCACTTTTTTAATATAAATTATGGCCTCCTTTTGATTCAATTCAAGCATACCAAACGCTTTTTCCAATTTCCCATATATTTTTTATATACCCAAGCTGGGACGGCCTTAATTCTTTTTAGCGAATGACTTTTAATAGCTTCAATGGACTTATGCAGCGTTTTCTGAAGCGTATTTTTTCGAAAACAGAAAAAAATCGAAAGGGAGCTAAAAATGGCGAATACAGTGGCTAAGCAATGAAAATCATATCGCCTTTGGCCAAAAAGTCATTTAAAATCATGCTAAAATGTACCAGCGCATTATTGTATTGAAACTTGCTTTTGTCTGGATGCCACAATTCAGGTCGTTTACGATAAATTATTGATCGTTTCAACCTATAGTTTGAATTTAAGGTCAACCACCTTGATTTGTGACTGACCTTGATGTAATTTTTGTGGTTTAGTCTCATCTTTGATGCCCAATTCGCTGGATTGATCGACTGTTTCGATGTCATATTCGTAAACCCACATTTCGTTACTGAGGAATGTAGGGGTTTTTAGCTACGATGCCAAGCATCTCTTTTGCGACCTCTACCAGATGCTAATTTTGCAAAAGATTGGGGCATTTTAGTATGATTTTAGCATTGACACTCGTTATACCCAAAGCACCAACCAAAATGTGTTAAGTCGAAAGATAACAGATTATTAGGTATTATTATATCGTCACTAAAAGAGGTGAATGGACGACTCACATGTGCAAGTTTTCGATGAATTCACGACCTTCACTGAATGCTTTGTGCCTCTCCAATACTTGTGTTCGTGCTTAAGAAGACTTTTTGGTGCAGTCTTTTGAAATAATTTTATATAAGATATAAAGTTGTTTGTATTCTTATTGTATAGAGCCCTTCATATACCTTTAGCAATACCAGGTTGCGAAGGTATATAAATTTAACGATTTATTGTTGAAACGAAATGAACTACCTTGTTGGATACCTTCAGCCTTTTTCCTCGAATTTAAAACATTCTCCGAACATCAGAAAAATTTCTCTGTAGCTATTTGGGTTACTAGTCGAGGAGCTTTGAGGTATTGCGTTATTTAATACAATT
Source organism: Bactrocera tryoni (assembly GCF_016617805.1). NCBI lineage: Eukaryota > Metazoa > Arthropoda > Insecta > Diptera > Tephritidae > Bactrocera > Bactrocera tryoni. The sequence continues at coordinate 22,133,761 of NC_052502.1, forward strand.
ACCACAACCCCATTCTTTCAATTATTCTTTCCATATTTTGCTTTGCTGACTTCAGCTACCGTTGTGGTTTGTTTTATTGCAATTTATTTGAAATGTGAAGCTTAGGTTTGCGTGCAAATAATGATTGAAACCAGAGTCTGTCCGTATTTCTAATTTATGGCGATCAATGTCAATCGAAACTCGTAAATGCAATGAAATCGATTTTTCCTTTCGTTGTAATAAATCAGAATGGGAAAAGCAAAAGGAGCAAGAAGTGGCAAGGCAAGTGCACCTGTGTTTTACTGGCATAATAAAGGTTTTGAAATTAAAAATATATTGCGCAAGAACGGAAAACGATTATGAAGTTGGAAATGAGTGAAATATGCGGTTTAGAGAGTCTTAAATTGCTTTTCTAAAGATGAAAGGAGTATATGGTATACATTTCTTAGAGAAAAGATTAAATTAATCGAAGAAATGCCAATTTCTTGATTGAAATTGATTTGTGATTATGAAGCAACTTGTTTTGAAGAAGAGATTTTTTTTTAAATAGTCCTGAAAGTATAAATGTATTTCGATATACCGGTATCCCTTTCGAACTTATCTGAAACTGGTACCTTCCTGACGAAATTCTGGCAGTTGAAAATTCAAAACACATAACTAAGTAAAAAATATTGGGTGGTCGAAAAACTATTTTCGTATTTTGTTAATAGATTAAGTTGCAGTCGCATATCTCCACTGATACCAATCACATTGTGTCTTACTATATAGTGTTGGAAAGGTGAGATCTTAAGCTTCATTTAGCTAAAATAAATTAAATTCGCGGGGGTTGAAAAAAAGTTACGGCTGTTCAAAAATGAATGAAAATAATTAAGAAATTCGCTACATTTTGAAATTTTTGTATACAAAAGGGAAGAATGCCACGCAAGCCACCCATGAAATTTGTGATGTTTAAGGAGACGATGCTGTATCAGTTGGTGTAGCACAACAATGGTTTGCTCGCTTCCGTTCTGGAAATTTCGATTTGCTCTCTAGCGGAAAAATAGTAAAAAGTGGTCGACCAAAATAGAATATATTTGTTTATTTATTTATTAGTATGAATATAAAAAAATCAGTTGAAGTTTGATTAGAAATACGAAAGGACTTCGACTACTCAATATCAATTGCTTCTAGGGAGAATATGTAGTTGGCATGATTACTATGAGTATATGTTTTATATAATACTAGTATATATAAATAGGTGTTTAGCACACTATATATACATACAATCTTCCCTTCTATGTGCCATACGTAAAAGTGACAACAAGCTGTCAAAGTCTAGATAAATGGAAATAATAGGAAAAATACTTGCGGCATACTCGCATATCCTTACATACACTTATATGCGGGAGCATGTTGTCCCAGAAGGACACTTGCCAATATTGCAAGAGAAACCGCTAGAAGAAAGCCTTATGCATATTGTTGTTCCTTAAGCACACTCAGACTATAGTACGGATGCACAAATACTGTATTTTATTTCGACAGCTGTGAGCTTGCAAGAGAATCAGTATGAATTATCAAAGCAAACAAAACAAGTAAGGAAGTGTCAAGCACGGCTGCAGCCGAATTAAAGGCGTTGAAATGCTTTCAGATGTCAGCTCGTAATCTATGATCTCGGCTGATCCCCGGCTTATCCTCGGTTAATCCATTGAAATCCCTTGACACTGAGCTGATTCCTTCTTTGAATTAATTTTAATATACATAGCTTAGCCTACTACTCTGTAGCTTGTTTTTTCTTCAGCCCTAGTTCAACATCTCTTTTTCTGCCGTCTCTTGGTCCGTTTCTTGGACTTGCTTGAGCACTAGTCTTACTTGATTGACTTGGCATGAAACCTAATTAACTCTCACTTGAACCGTAGACGGATAGAAAGGCAGACAGTTATCGGGATTTCAACGTTTCGTCATCTTCACAAAACTCTATAAATCTCTGGATTAGCTTTACAGGTAAAACAGCTGAAAACAGCCGTTAGCTGAAGAATAAACCTCTTCTACTCTACATGTTACGGGAGTATAAAAATATATTTTTAATATGCATAAATAAAATAAAGCTTGGGAAAATAATATTTACGCAAAATAACAGTTAAAACTATTTTTAGTAATTCAAAGATAAATGTGCAGTGTCTGGCTCCTTAACACACACATACATACATATACATATAGAACATTTAAGATTTATATTTTAGATTCAAGCTGCCAACTTAACAAAGCATTTAAGTCCTTAGGCAATCTAAAGTGAAATTCTTAGATAATAAGCAATAAGACATAATACGTTTATGCCATAGAACTAGAAGCCAGTCTCTTAGATGTCACTTTTGTGGATAAACAAAAATTTTTGAATTTAAATTCAACGCAGACTTCTGTATTTATTTGTGAGTATTAAGTGATATGCTGTATGAGTAGAAATATTGAAGTATAATACAGGTGTAGACTGTATATATTTGCATATATTTTATACATTATGTATAAATAAAGTGTGCTTAAATCAATTTGGATTGTTTGTTAGAGTCCATAAAAGGATAACATCAGAAAATTGCTTCCATTAAATGAAAAATAAGAAAAATGTACGAATTCTTATTTTCCCTCTATTAATTTTCCTTTCTTCTCCAATATAGTATGTAGAAAACTTCTTAGTTCTGTCTAGATCATCTCCGAGGTTACGTTACTTTTTAGGTACATAAATATTAAAGGTAGAAACTTACCGTTTCTAAAGAGTAAACCCAGAAACATAAAAGTAAGAATGCGGTAGTGAATGCTTACTTAAACATATTCATCTCCCATTTGAATACAATACGATTTTATGTTCTGTCAGTTCTTGGAATATAGAAATAAAGCTTAGCAATAACCTACCCTGATATATATAGGATGTGGGTCTGAACTCACCTATCCGGTTGAAGTAATAAATAATAGAATGTCTATATAATCGCATTCAATTGGTCTAACCCTTCAGCTTACGACGAATACTGATCTCGAAAGCCATATTTACCATTGTATAATTTTCGCAAGATTCTTTTAATATGCAAGCGTACATCAAGCTTGTTTTAATAAGAAGGTATTGCTTCCCCAATTGTTTTTAAGCTTTGAATAGGCCTCGAAGAACAAATGCAAAATTCTACAAACTCTTCATCCCCGTTCTGCTCTAAGGCGCAGAGGCATGGACGATCGCAACATCTGATGAGACGGCGCCACAAGTTTTCGTGAGCACACTGCCAACGGCGAATAACACAGTTGATGGAACGATGAGCTGTACGAGACATACGACTACATTTGCATAGTTCAGCTAATTAAGGGGCTATACCACTGTAACGCATGAAAAATTAGGCGATTTTTTTAAAAGAAAGTACTCGATCGAATGTTTCAATGTTCTTTGGACATAATAAGGTATATTTTTAGCTATATTTGAAGAATTTTTTTTTACAAAGATGTTGGAAAATAACGGAGTTATGGGCTGTTTTCGGAGGTGCCAAAGAAAGTGTGCCAACTGCTGACATTATTCCGGTCGAATGTGTAGCCGAAACAAAAAAATTCAAAAAGTTTATTAAACTGAAAGTTATTTCCTATACAATGACCTACGATCTCTGAAAAATATCAAAAACTAACAAAATTACTTAATTTTGAAAGAAAAAAATCGTTTTTTTTTGTAAAAAGTGTTCGTTTTTTAATGCCAAATTGACTATTTTCAACCAATCAAAAAGATTGTAAGCCGATTTCACAGGATATTTTTGGAAATATAAACTATCGAAAAAGCCAAAACAACATTTTTTTTTGAAAGTGTCACACTGGTATAGCCCCTTAAGGGATAGTGGGTACACTCGCTAGTACCCGCCGGTGAAAGCGGAAGAGAAAGGCCTTTACTCCGTTGGAAAAGCCAGGTGAAGAAGGACCTGGCTACATTTGGAATCTTCGATTGGCACCAAATAGCGAAAAGGAAGAACGACTGGCGAAGAAGAAGAAGAATAAAAGAATTACCGAACCCGAACCGAACGTAGTATTACGTCTGCTTTTGCTTTGGTAGATACGAGTATTTTCTCGGAACATATTCTTTTGTCTCCCTTAAGACTTACATAAGAATTGAAAGATTCTTATATGGGGTCAGGACTTTTAACAGATTGATGCGAGCTTTTAATATTATTTTTAGATACAGTGGTAAAATGCAATACATACTTTGACACGCACTTAAATACATATACATATAAGTATATGTACATATATACTCGCACTTTACCGTATCGCTTCTTAAAAAAAATCTCTCATGATTTATTACATGCTCTTATTTTATGTCATATTTTATACACATAAGTCATCAGTCATATTTCAAAGTCACAAATTCTGCACAACAACAACTCATAAATTTCGCTAGTGAGTAGTACGAAGAAAGCAAAACTACCTGCGCCAACAGAGTCTTCAATAATTTATGAGTATTATATATACACTTTTGGTCTCAGTGCCTCATAAAATACTATTAAGCTTCTATACCGTGGCGTTGAGAGCATTGACTTTCGTTGATATTTGTTTGTCTAGTCATAACTTAAGCTCCAACGCCTTAGCACTGATTGTGCACTACTCGGGCGTGGGAGTTTTCCTTGCTTTTCTTTGTTGTAGCTTTTTTTGTGTTCTTTTGGGTTTAATGATCCTTAAATAATTTCGCTTTATACGCTTCGCGGCGAGTGGGAGTGCTTAGCTAGTGGCTTGCTTGCTTGCTTATTGGTTCTTAACGGTAAACATTTGCTTGTTGTGGCAATGTTTGCAGTTTGTTTTTCTACTGTTTGTTGTTTTTGTATAAAAATATATATATTTTTTTTAATACAAAGTATTTGATTTTAATGGGGCGAAAGCAATTGAGATTTGATTTGTGTAGTTAAAAATTAACTACGCGCTGTTTTTATGAGGAAACCTCTTGGCAAGAATTCCAATATAATCAGTATTTATTTTGTATGTTTTAATCCCAGAAACATTTCTCTGAATACTGAAGCATGTTCACTCAGTTGGAAATAGTTAGAACTATAAGTTGATTTCGTGCAGCATCTGGCCAATCAGTGGTTTGGTCTCACAGAAGCCTTAAATAAATAAATTATTGGTGAGACTTGTCTGAAATGAGTGACCGGTCTTTAAGGTGGTCTCCGTTGAGGCCTTTTAAAATTAGAGGTGGTTCAAATTATATAGACTTTTTGACGCCAAGGGACTAGGCTTGTCTTTCGGATATAATTGAGATAACTATTGTTTTCGTGCACGGTTTGGTTTTAAGACTCATGAGTCAATCATAATATTACTTTTTTTTTACTGACGTAGCCAACGCTTACGCGTTCGCGTTTATAACCGAGTTAACAACAAATTCTCCTATTCGTTTCTCCTTGTCGCTATTTGGCGTCAATTTGAGATATCCAATGAAACCTGTTCCTTCTCCACCTGATCTCTCCAATGGAGTGGAGACTTTCCTCTTCCACTGCATCTACCGATGGGTACTATGTTAAATACTTTCAGAAGTCCATATAGCATAGGAGTGATACGGGATTTGTAGAATTTGGTGTTTGTTCGTCGAGAAGAACCTTACTTCTTAATTGCCTGCTCAGTCCAAAGTAGCACGTGTTGGTGACTGGGTTTCGAGTCTGATATTGTTATTAGTCTAAATATTGGTTCCAAAATAGACCAAATTATCTACCATTTCAAAGATATGACTGTCAACAGTGACGTGTGAACCCTGTTGTGAATGCGATGACTGTTTGTTTGATGACAGGAGATATTTCGTCTTGTGCTTAGGTTCCAATCGTCGGGCATGCTATCGTTCGACTATAAGCTGTTGCATGCATCTTGTCAGTTCTTCGCCGCCGTATTTGTATAGCTTGATGGACAATCCCTCGACTCCTGTGACTTTGTTGTTCTTCAGGCGGGTAATTACCCTTTTACTGTCGTTTAATAGGCTGGAGATGTGTTCCCCTCATAAATTTATAACTTCTGGACATCTGCCACTAAATCACCCCTTTGGGTTCTACAAGAATATGCTCCGATAATAATTAGTGTAGACAATAAATTTTAGCTATAGCGTGTGAGCACAGAAGCTGATGCCAAAAAACCGTATTCTCAAGAAGGTTATAGCAGACGTGGTTTCCGGTTAGATATCCAAAGAGTTTTGGGTGGCTTGTCGTAAATTCCGAACTTGCGCTGCACTTTGTTGGCTGAAGAGTTCCAAATGGGTTTGAGAACTGTAACAAGCTGTCATTAGGTGGGGGAAATAAGCGCTAGAAATTGTTCATATATTAACTTCTGAAAAGAAGGGAACGCAGACCATGTGGATGATTAATTGATGATGGGAAAAGCGGAAGTATCTTGTATTTTACAGAACGAATAGTACTAATGTAATGTCTTCGGTAACCGAGTTATAAAGTAGTGAGTAACATTACTGCAGTCGCTTTTTTGAGAAGATATGAGAGACAGATTAAATATGTGTAAGTCAAGTCAGCGAAGCTCCTGGGGCTCTTTCTTATAGTGATGAAGTCGTCATTCACGACCTCGAACTACGGTCGAACAACTACCAATGCAATGGAAGATATGATGCCGCATTTCCATCAGCAATGTGAATGAAGTCAACATTCGAGATCAGTATTTTTAGCGCTGGAGAAAGAATTCCAGACCTTGCAAACATGAAGGTGACTGTCAACATTTTTTGTACATCCTAGCAATCTTAATATTCGAAAATTTTAATAAGTTGGTACAGAGGAAACTATAGTATCCCGTGTAACTTTATCTTTCACTAGAAAGTTATTGACTAGTATGAGTAGAGTCTCGATTTAGAGTTACTTGAGTTCTTTAATGAAAATTCTTATTATTAAACTAATTGACTGAATCTTAATCATAGTACTTTTAAAGAAGAAGCTTACGATTTATATTCAGTGAGTTAATAACCTTAAAATAAAGAAAAACGTTCTAATATCCTTCACAAATACAAAAATTCCTCAAAATAATTAGATTTGGCACGACCAGTTTGGGTGGCAGCTATATGCTATAGTTCTCCGATTTGAACAATTACTGTGGATATTGCTCTAATGTCTTAGGCAATATTCCTGTCCATATTTCGTGAAGATATCTCGTTAATAGAAAAAGTTTTCCATGTAAGAACTTATACCGTGTGCCTGGTGGCTGTACACGTTCGCAGAATGGAGCTGACAGATCGCAGCATCTGGGGTCCCAACGATATGATACACTGGAAGAGTTATCGATAGTGAGATCACGGAGTCTGTTAAAATTCGCGTCAATCGCAGGCAGACCTAATAACTGAACCCCATCTGGTATCGTAAGGGACCCAAACTGGTTTAAGTGTGGCTCATTGGCTTACGAGATTAACCTAAGCTAACTTAATTGCGATCCTTCAGTATGTATGACGCCTATGTGTCATAGTGGACCGATATCGGCCGTTTCGATCGTTTGGAACTTCGAATTCTCAGCATGAATGTATATGAACTTACTTTTCGTGTTAAAATATTTTAATTATTGTCCATTTGTATGAAGCTTAAGTAAAAGAGGCTTCAATTCTGCCGATTGCCATTTTGATTTTCTTCTTGGTGGTTCGATGTTTCCATTCGATATGTATTTCAAGCAGCTATCTGCTCTTTATATACAAAATATTTATATACATAATTCTCTCTGTAAATATATAAATTTTCGCTCATTTCTTATCGGCTTGAGTCATTCACTTTTGCACGTTTTCTTTATATCAGTCGACTACTGCATAATGAAAATCTTCGCAATTACGAAATTCGAGTATCCGGAAATTACGCGCAGATTTGTGGCTTTATTTCTTTACTACTGCTGACTTTTCTCCCTCTCTCTTCCTTAAATGAAGAGCTGCGCAGAAGAAGAAAAAAGAGTGAATGCCTGCAGCAAGTGAAGAAGCGTGGCATTATAAGTAAATATACTTATGCACATATTCAATTCATGAAAAACTGCAGTCGTCGCGGTTACGAAAACATAATTCAATGCATTAAATGCGCTTCAAAGAAATGAATGAATAAGCAGAAGTAAGTAAATGATGACGCTGATACGATTCACCGATATGAAAATCAACCAACAATATCAGACTCGACCAGTTGGCAAAAAGAAATGTCAGTCAGTCTCCGCGTTGAAGTGTCATATGGTGTGTGGTCGATTTATTTCAGTAAACACACACATTCTTACAAAAATGTTATTTAATATTTTCCATTGTAATTTTTTCTTGGTTGTAATTAAAAGAAAGATTAATTTTTCTCCTTTTCTCATAGCAAAAAGCTGTAAGTCAATTGCTGCCTTAAAAGTCGATGTGTTTTATGTTAAAAATATTAAATATATAGAAACTTGAAATTGGTTAAATTCAAAGAATCAATAGGCTTCATTCTGAGTACACGACCGAAAAGATATAAAGGCTAAAATATAGTATTGAGAGCTTAGAAAAAATCAGTCCATTTAAAAGAAAATAAAAAAATGTCTTGGAAAAAACTGATGGTCTCCTCAAATAAAAGTCGATGACGTAAGGCCAGAAAATTTTCATAGTTTCTACATTTTTACCTATTAAAAGAAGGATAAAACTGTCGAGTTATAGCCTCTACTACACCGCTTACGAGTTAACACAGGGGTACTCCATTTAGCTGAGTGGAAAGAAGAGGCGTACCCGAACAATCCTCCCCTTATTGCGGGGCTCTCGTCTATACTCTGTTGAAAATGTGAAGTCCGTGGGTATCATTCTTGATAGAAAGCCATCATAGCAGCCAAATGTTTATAAGAGGTTGAGGAAGGCATTTGTTGCCTAAAATTATTGTAAGGAGTTAGTAGGAAGCAGTGCAGTGTTGCATCAAAAGTTGGGCTTTGGCTTCACGAAATCACAGTTATGCCAATACTGTTCTATGGTGTATTGGTCTGATGGATGTTGCTCGATAAAGTCACACTTGCTAAACAGCTAAAACTGTTCAACGAGCGGCTCACATTGGCAACACCAGCGATAACACTTAATGCCATTCTAAATAAAAAATCCGTAGGCATTGAAGATGCACTGCTATCTATCATATACCCAGAAACTGGACACATAAAGGGTGGTTCCAGGGAGAAACATTCCGAAATCCTATTTCATTTTGACTGCATCACTGATAATTTAGAGCACTGCACCGTGGAATCCACTTTTTTCAAGAGATATGTGAATGTGGCGAACTCGCTGGGGAAGAGGCGAATTAAGCTTCTTCACATGTATCTTAGCTCTTGTAGAAAGTTGGAGTTGGATCCTCTGTAATGAACTCTTGTTTCAGAATCCAAACCACAGTAGTGGCTTTCAAGAAGAAGTAGCAGCAGATGTACTTCAACGAAGTGCGGCTTCTTTTAACGAGGTATGCATGCAGAACTGCTATTCAGGCCTTGAGACTGCTGAAAGTGAGCTCAAAGCTACCAGCAGCATCAAGCTAATTTCATTTCAGACTTGTCTGGGTGCCTGGCCAAAGCGGATTCGTCGAATTTTGTAAAGCGGATGAACTTGCAAGAAAATGCACCTATATACAAATTCCCTAAGGATGGGAACAAGCAAAGTCGCTTGTCTTCGTGCACTCGCTCGCTGGACTTATGGGTTTCGTGCGAGCTCTGCAAGCATTGGTCAGTAACAAGCACTTGTAGGGTTTTCAAAGCTTTTTGGCAGAGAGTGGAGCGTAAAGGTACATTGAACTGGTAACTTTTAGCATGGTTCACATTACCGTAGCAATAGGTGTCCTAAAGATTTTTGATTACACTGTGATGAAGAAGATGAGGTGAAAACGTCTAGACAATACCTCCTCCCTTGTCCAGCTTTCGCTAGACAATACTTGAATCATCCTGGTGATCATATTTTTTACGAACACGGCGAATTGGCTGAAATTGAAATTAGTCACCTCAATAAACTCAATATGTGAAGGTCTTTTTGATCCAAATCAAGGAGTTTTGCTACTTAGACAGAGTTATTTAAATTTTGGTTAGCAGCAGATGTAAATCGTACATCCAAATGTCGCGCTGCAATCGGCATAATGGATAACATTTGGAGACTTGAAACATTTTAGTGTATTTTACAAATGCTGCAATCTTTTTTTACTGATAGCTTCGAGAGATTAGGCAGATATACTGGCCAAGTGTTATTAGCAATGATAACCTCTGACTGCAACCAAACTTCGACGCCTAAATGGATATGGATCGACCATACTTCGCAGAAACCAGGCAAAGCATTACCAGAATAGAGCTAGACTGAAATCTTCAAGGAAGTCGAAGACGCGGCATATAACACATGGAGATGGATCGAAGCAGAAGCGAATGAATGCGGAAATTCCTGAAGAGAAATTTAGTCTTAAACAACTAAGGAAGGGCTAAGTTCGGGTGTCACCGAACATTTTATACTCTCGCATGATAAAGTGATATCGAGATTTCATTATCCGTCATTTACATATTTTTCAAATACCGTATTTGTGTAAAGTTTTATTCCGTTATTATCATTGGTTCCTAATGTATATATTATACAGAGAAGGCATCAGATGGAATTCAAAATAGCGTTATATTGGAAGAAGGCGTGGTTGTTAACTGATCTCACCCATATTTCGTACATGTCATCAGGGTGTTAAGAAAATATTATATACCGAATTTCATTGAAATCGGTATAGTAGTTCCTGAGATATGGTTTTTGGTCCATAAGTGGGCGACGCCACGCCCATTTTCAATTTAAAAAAAAGCCTGGGTGCAGCTTCCTTTTGCCATTTCTTCCGTAAAATTAAGTGTTTCTGACGTTTTTTGTTAGTCAGTTTACGCACTTTTAGTGATTTTTAACATAACCTTTGTATGGCAGGTGGGCGTGGTTATTATCCGATTTCTTCCATTTTTGAACTGTATATGGAAATGCCTGAAGGAAACGACTCTTTACAGTTTGGTTGACATAGCTATAGTAGTTATAGAGATATGTACAAAATACTTAATAGCGGGCGGGGCCACGCCCACTTTTCTAAAAAAATTACGTCCAATCTGCCACTCCGTAATGCGATCCTATGGGCCAAATTTCACTTTAATATCTTTATTTGTGGCTTAGTTATGACACTTTATAGGTTTTCGGTTTTCGCCATTTTGTGGGCGTGGCAGGGGCCGATTTTGCCCATCTTCGAACTTAACCTTCTTATGGAGCCAAGAAATACGTGTACCAGGTTTCATCATGATATCTCAATTTTTACTCAAGTTACAGCTTGCACGGACGGACGGACGGACGGACAGACAGACATCCGGGTTTCAACTCTACTCGTCACCCTGGTAACTTTGGTATACATAACCCTATGTCTGACTCTTTTAGTTTTAGGACTTACAAACAACCGTTGTGTGAACAAAACTATAATACTCTCCTTAGCAACTTTTTTGCGAGAGTATAAAAAATCTGATTATAATTGAGCTTTGAGGATCTAGGTTCCATCTAGTTGCTATTGGGAAAAGTATGTTATGTCCATCTGTCTTTCCGTCCACCCGCCTTCTCTTTGTCTGTATATACGCGAACTAGTCCCGTAATTGTTGAAATATCGATCTAAAGTTTAGCACACATTCTTTTCTCTCCAAGAAGACGACGAAGAGATCTGCTTATAGATATCGGAAAACTACAACATTAGCTGCCATATAAACTGAACGATGAACATCAACCGAAGGGAATATGTTTCTTGCTTTGTTAGATATTATACCTTAAGAAAGGTTTATATAGTAGGCTCAAGCGATATCAAACAAGAGGAGAATGAAGTTGACATGTTTGGAGTAAGCGAGGAAATATTGGGGTAAATAGATCTAAGGAGATCAGGTTAGAGACTCAGTTAAGGATCAAGGGAAGTCAAACGGAGTCAAGCTAGGGTCAAGAAAGATCACGCTAAATGTCAAAGGATATTATTTAGGGTTCACGATAGGCTAAGCTTGTTGTCAAGTTAGTCAAAATTAGTGATCCAGCTGGAAATCAAGGGATATCAGACTATTAATAAGGCTAGGGGTCAAAGGATGCTATGCCAGAAGTCAAGCAGAATCAAATCATGTCAATGCGAAATTCTTCAATGCTACAAGGGGTGTCAAGTTAGGTATCAAGCGAGTTCAAGCGAAGCGAATATATTTTAACAAATTCTCACTTGGGCTGATCGTCGAAGAATCTCGTTTATATGGCTATGATAACCAACATTTCTAGTTATGGAACAAAATACCATCATAAATCGAAATTACGACTACAGCGATAGTATAACATAACAAACAATGGCTAGAAGAGGTTATTTCACCTCGTCCTCCTCAATAAAACTCTGACCCTAAGATAAACTTTCCTATTAATAACGAGAACAGTAAGTGAACTATCTACAGTTTACTCATTCTGTCTGGAAAACCATTTCCTTTAAATATCTAATGCTCGATGTAGCAGTTCTTTGTTTTTTTTTTTATTAATTTATTTAAATCTGTTTATGTGTTTAAACAAATATACCCAAATTTTCCATAAACAACAACCTATTTCTATAAAAACTTTACAAAAAGTACATAAATTTAATTTTTAAGCTCACCTGTAGCAATATAAACGACTCGACTTAATACACTTTCACTGCAACGAGAACCACCTACATGTCAACAGCAGCAACAAGAACAGTAAACCTATTTGTACACAACAAGTGACATGACAAAAGCAGTAACTGTCTTTCACCTACTTTAACATGCACTTCTATGCCAGGCAGTCACCTAAATTCTGGCGTTCAACAAAATCGCAACAAAAATAGGACAGTGCGTATGAGTAACATACCCTCGCACGGCAGTTGAATACACAGCAGCGCTGAATATGGCAGTAGAATGCAACATTTGACACAGACATTTGAATGCAATTTGTAAGTTTATTTCTTACACGCTTTTACACCCATTCATCGAGCGGAACATTTTTGTTTGCCTCCGCAAGAGTGTGTGTGTGTGTGGTTGGGGCTGAGCATATGTAGGTCCGGGGTAACACAACAACTTATTGTTGCGCAAACAACTACCAAAACAACTTTGCATAGCCTCATATGAATGTACGTATAAGTGTGTGTATAGACTGTGAGCGCTTGCGGAGAATACCGTTGACATATTGACATGCGATATTTAGGCCGCCAATGTTGATGATGTGCAGTGACGCGCAGCTGTTGGCAACACTTTGGTTGTGGCTTCATGTCAAGCGTTGATCTATGTACGCCTGCATGGCGATATCTAGATATATATGTTTATGTATTAAGTGAGATAGTGGCATTGTTGCATCGATGCTTCATGGTTCAATCCATTTGTGGTCTGGCAATTGTGGGTGACAACCGGCTGTTTTGCTGTTTTCAATGTGAAGACTGATTTCGAGCAATTTAAAGTGTTCGTATTGAGTTGCAAAATAATTAGATGGATGTTATCAGTAAACCGGAGCCCTATATTTGAATTAAAAATTGGAAACTCAAAAGCTCTAGCAATGACGGAAGGGTATTGAATGGAAAATGGCAAATTAAATTCCTCGGTTATCATATGTTCACAATTCCATTACTCTGATTTTACTTAAATATTTCTTTTTACTTCGAATTTTTCATTGAAATTATGAATAAGTGTCTCTTTGTCAAACGGTATATAACGATAGTGGGTAACTACTTCGATCTTCAGCTCTAGGTTGCTTAGAAGGCATATTTAGAAATTCGTACCGGTTTTCCAATGTTTGGATGATTTGACTTCTAAGTATTGTTTCGGCCATTATTAATATACATATCATGATCTGCAATTTTCGAGTTCTTGTTGTTGTTGTAGCGCCATAATTCTGCCGAGTTTATAGTCTTTGGTTGGAAACAAATCTGGGTCCCTTCCGGTTATGTAGACTCGCCCGTAGTGGTAACGGAACAAGTTCGATACTTGCTATTATCTTACGTTCTCGCACTGAACATATGGACCTCGCTGTGCTACTGTGGGCTCTGTCTGACCTAGAGTTGAACGGAGGTCAATTGAACTACTAAGCAAATATCGTGTTGCCGCGTTCGTATGAGTTCTAGCATTTTTTCTTTCACTGCCTAGGTTTTACAAGACTGAGGTTGTCACATCTTCAGCGGACCAGCAGTCATAGCTAAAACTGACATTAGCCGTATCAACAAATTTGTGACCGATTCAAAGCGCTTTGTCTTTTGGGGGGGTCTTTATGATCAATTTTGAGTTGTGTGTATAGCTTACGAGTGAGATCTCTGTTGGGACGATCTTTATCTTACCTAACTTAACCCTGAAAACGCTGATATCGGACTGTTGTAGCAAATAACACATAGCATATAGATTATTGGGGCTAGGACAAAAATAAAAAGTAAGAAAGAACTAAGTTCTGATATAACCGAACATTTTATACTCTTACAAATTGAAAAGATTGAAGCTATGGAAGTATTATCAGGCACGTAAGGCTTGTTAGTTATAAAGGGTCTTGGGTGAGTTTTATTCATTCTAAACACAAGTTTACACCGTTAGTATTAAAACACGCTGTCGCCATTTTATTAAGATAATTCACATAATGACCGAAATATGCGACATAAAGTCACCTAGAAGTTCGAAAATCTTTAAATTAGGTATATAGCGACTCAGGGAAGTATTAACCCGATTCAGCTCATTTTTAGCATACAGATATACTACTACCAAGAGAGTTGCTGAATTTCAATATTAGATCACACTCATTGACCGATATTTACGATAAAAACTCCACTGTAGGTACTGAGGTCCAAATATCAGTACCAAATATGTAGGTACTTAGGGGCTTGAACAGGTTTTGCGGGATTTGTGCATTTTTTTAGCCATAAAATGGTATACTTCAGAGGAATTATTAGTGCAACATTTTGTTCCGTTATATTAATTACTTATTGATTTTTGTACTGGAAACTGAACGAATCAAGTGGAATTTAAAATTGTGTTATATGAAAAGTAGGCGTGGCTTTGGTCCGATTTCAGCAATTTTCACAATGTGTCATAAGAATAGCAGAAGAATTTCACGCTCCAAATTTGTTTGAAAGCAGTAGGGCAGGTTTCGAGATATGTGATTTCACCTCGTCCAATTTTGACCCCGGCTCCCGTAAAGCCCTCTCATACCATCTCGATGGCAGAACTTAATGTGCCTGGCGTATTTAGTTATTGTTTTAAAGATTTCAGCCATTTTCACACATAGAGATTCTTGTAGTATTGCCGCTAGGCGAATTTTATTGTTGTGGATTTAGTGGGCGTGGCCACACCCACTTCTTCAAAACTTTTTTCCCACAGATGCCGCTTGCCACTGCGATCTCCGGGTCTTATGTATTAATTTATTGTTTAGTTATGTTACTTTATACGTTTTCGATGAATGGAGTTTAGTGGGCGTGGCACTGAGTCGTTTACGCACATCTACGAACTCGTTCTGTTTTTTGCAAAGAACGCGCATGCCAAGTTTCATCGAGATATCTCAATTTTTGTTCAACCGAATTTCGACTTTTCTCGTCATCCTGAACATTTATATAACCCTATATATGTCTCGCTTAGTTTTACGTGATACGTAGAACCGTTAGGTGAACAAAACTACTATGCTTTAAAGAAGAATATACAATGTATTACAATACAATACATAATCAAAGCTATTAGTTATCCTTCGAAGGTTCTTTCAAGCTCTTAGGATTTTTTTTTTGTTTTTGCAATTTTGTTTTCTGCCCACTTTATTGCCAATGAAAATGTAATGTTGACAGTGACGACATTGCTGCCTACAAGATATTTTCTTGTATTTTCATTTTCCATAAACTTTCATGTTGGCGACCGCAAAGCGTGTGCCTATTGTTGATACGACAGCGCTGCACTTGTTTACCCACTACAGACAGACCGCTGTTTGCGCGCTAACAAGCTCGGCAGTGAGTTGTCATAAAAATGTCCTAATTTTCTAGTTCTTTGACTGTCACAGCGGTGTGAGTGTGCGTGTGTGTGGATGTGTAAATCATTGCCACAACATAGTTACCACCGAATTTTGTATATGCAACACAATTCATAAGCTTTTTGTCGAATGCCACAAATGTGTGTGTAAGTATTTGTGTGTATGTATTTATGTTAGCATCCGTAATTTCATTTGCTGCTTTCCATTGTTTTGCTTATTTCGTGTTTGCTATTATTTCATTTTGTTTACTTCTTTGTGGCAAGGTCATTGCGGTTTTTCAACTTTCCATGCATGTGTGTGTGGGTATGAGCGGCTTGTGTATTTTAGCTGAACATTTAATTTTAAAGTATTTTCTTGAATACATACATATGTATGTATATGTGTGGTGGCTTACAGTAAATATGTGGTGTATGTTGTTGTTGTAAGCACCTTGACATAATTTTGACTACTTAATGCTTTCTTGTTTTTGGGCCGAAAGTTTTTACGGCAAAAAGCACGAAGTTCTACGTAATATGTTTTCTTGCAAGCTTTAACATTTTTGTCTTCAATAGTAACGTCGACTTTTGGTTAGTTTTAGAAATTTTGTTCTTCTTCCGAAAGTAAGCAAAGAGCTCTTACAAGTTGTTTCTAACGGAACTTAGGCATTTTTGAATGTTTGGTAATCATCCTAGTAAAATCACTGAAGCGGAATCGGACACGTTGTATTTTAAGGCCTTCCACATTGTGAGTTGCTTTAAATTTCAATGAAAACTTTAAGTAAAGGAAGTAAGAAAAAAAGGTTAAGTTCGAGCGCCAAGGTCTGAACCTATCTGTAAATTTTACGTTATGTCTGAAAAAGCATGTTTATTTAAATTTCAATAAAATTTGTGTCATGTCATATGAGTATACGATATAAAGGGTGACCTATGTAGTACTTTTTTAATAGCCTTTTTTTGGACAGATTACGAGTGAATGGTGTCAAACTGTCATGTTATTTTTGTCAAGCATTGTTTTTCATTTCGTTATTACGAGTAATCATGTTCTGAAAAAATTGTGTTTCGCGCATTTCGCTCAACTTATGGTCAACATCGGCCTACTGAGCGAACTGTTCGCAACACCATCACCCAGCTTTCATTATTGGATAAGTAAACGAGGCCGCAAAAGGTAGAGTGGATTCTGCGCCATTCTCAGCAACTTGGACGGACGTATTTGAACGACATGGTATTTTACGTCGAGATCTTAAATTGAATTTCATGAAGACATTAACCAATATGAGCAATATTTTGTTGATAAAGTCAAACACGAGCTTTGAAGTCAACCTTTTATAAACTTGAGACTAAAAACGGTATAACTCTATTTGAACAAATCACATTAAAAGCACCATTCGAATTGTATTCCTATAACTTAAAATGTATAATATGTCTACCGAGATATTGTAGTGTCAGTCTGGCAAAACCAGGCAATAAAAGAGAAAATGACAAAATGATTTCAACACACCTTCCTCCATACAGTTTTGGCTTTTGACAAAATATATAGCCGATAACCTATTGGGCAATGTCCAGTCGAAACCTCTACAATTGCGGCGAAATTGACTATGCCAAGAAGAAGTAGTTTAGAGGACTTCTTACAGTTCGCTATTTGCCATCGAAGCCGTACAAATTCTGCTTGTTGACTAGAGCTTGCGGAACTCACGGCAGATCCATAGGTCAAGTACTGGCGCGCAAAAAGTACCGATTTGCTTCTTGGAATGGGATGATGTTGCCCTCCATGGCAATATAATCGGCTTTTTGGCGATTCCTTTGTGATCGAGCACAAAAAAGTATAATACGGAAGAAGCATAATGCTATTTCTAATGAGGTCATACCCTCCCTGACTAGTTTTGAGTTTAAAGTCAGCGAACTCAAAGCCAGTATAAATGCTGTGTTATTGATATGAATGCACAAATTCCTTAAGGAAGTTGTTTTCGGATTAATACACCTACCGTTTGATGCCTTGTTGGCAGCCACTTCAATTTAAAAGATACTACATTGGTTTGATTGCCCGAAGCTAGAGTTGATGGACAGCCCTCAATAGAAGACACCACCTTCTACTCTCCCATTTAACTTTAGTCCAACCGCGAAAAAGCTCACTGCACTGCTTTTCTCCAATAGCTCCATCCCGCTCACAAAAACCTCGTAGGAATGTGAGCAAGGAAGGAACCATCACGGGAAGGCTCCACAGTATAGTCATCTAGCTTGAAAAGAATGTAGTATAGAATTTCAATATCTCTGCTCGGGATCTTTCATATACGCCGCTTTCAACTTATCAATGAGTCACATTTTTCGTGTAGTCAATGTCACAGATGTCGGTTCGGCGAGGAAAATTTAATTTTTTAGTGTAAAATTTTAAGTTTGATGCAATTAATTGGATTAAATTTTGTACATGATTGTTAATTTACAATTTTGAAAATAATATAAAACCTTACAGCAGTATAGTATAGTGTCAATAATTATGTTGAGCCCAGCGAAGCATTGGAGTTACAAACTAACATAAGTTTTAAGTTTTTCATTACGAAGTTGGTCTGGAGATCATCCAAACAATGGTTGTAAGAGTTTTTGACAAGTCCTTGGTCAGAACGAGAAATAAAAAACAATGTTAGTTAAATGTTTTTTTTTAGGAATATTATTGACTCAAATATCTCTATAATTATACCGGTGTATTAGGTTTGCCACAAAGTTTATAGCACCCAAAAGGAAACGTTAAAGACTGTATAAGGCATACCATTTACATACTGAGTCGATTTAGTTATGTTCATCTACCTATTTGTCTGCCGGTCTGTCAGTATATATGCGAACTAGTCCCTAAGTCCGGCTGCCTTTATGACGCGATGTCTGAATTTGGTATCCC